>NC_045562.1:76500340-76800340 GCF_009819795.1 Aythya fuligula | reverse complement strand
ACTGCACCACTGACCCCAGAGGAGGCCACGTCCATCCACGTGGCACTGCTGGCCCCAGAGGAGGTCAGGTCTGGCTGCATGACACCCAGGTTTCTAGAGGAGGCTAGGTCCAACTCAAATGACCCACTGACCATGGAAGAGGTGCGAATGCTGGTGGAGCTCTTCTACTTGCCCTACCATCATGGGCCACAGGCACAGCAACTCCTGGAGCACCTTCAGTGGCTCCGGGCCAACAGTCCCAGCGTGGGGGTCCCAGCCACAGCACCCAATTCTTGTGAGGTAAGGCTAGCCTGGGCACTGCTGCAGGAGGGTGCCCACTGTGGCTGTTCTGACACCCGGTCTGTCTGCAGGGCACCCAGTGGCGTGGCCGAGCACAGTCCTTCCAGCTGCTCTGCGCCCAGACGTGCCGCCTGCACAGCCGCTTCGTCTGCAGCGCAGGGCAGGCGCTGCTCTATGACCTTCACCCCTACCTCTGGGACATCCGCAACATGCTGCTGGCTGCCAGTGCCTTCATCCTCTGGTTGGGTATGTGGATGAGGCCACCCTGAGAGCCAGGCTCTACCACTGTAGTCGTGTATCCACATCCTGGCCAAATCCAGCCCTGCTTCCTAAGGGACAATGGAGCACAGGGTCCCTGGGCATCGTGGCACCTGAAACTTCCTCTGTCCTTTCCCCTAAAGAAGTGGAGGTGTCTGGGAACACTCCCAGCAGGCTGGGGTCCTGGAGTCTGGCCAGGCTGCCAGAATCTCTGCTGGGAACGCATCTCCCCTTGATGCCATCCCCGTGCACTGCCTTTGCCTGCACTCACCACCACATCTCCTTTGCAGACGGCCACCTCCTCTGTGACCCTGACCCCAAGGGCACCTGGAGAAGCTGCTTCGGCTGTAAGTATGGCACTGCTCTCGCCCACCCACGAAGGCTGATGCCCTCTGTAACCTCAGGCCCCACAGCTAGCACTTGCCATGGGGCTGTCCTTCTCCTACCAGTGGAGCTGGCATGGCTGCAGGAAGGCTGCACCCCTGCACACCCTGGCATGCCAAGGCAGGATGGGGACGGCTGCTGGGAAAGGACAGCAGGGCTGAGGGTTCCAGTTGTGTGCGGTCTTGCTGGGCTCTGCTCCTCCAGCTAGCTGGGGGCAAACACTCTGCTCTAGGACCCAAGCAGGGACTGAAAGAACCTCTGCAAGGCAGTGAGGGCATTGCCCCACAACATCCAGGCCCTCCAGCTCTGCCCCCAGGCACCCAGCAGTGTCCCAGAGCTGCACAGCTGCCCCACCTGCACAGGTGGCTGAGCTCTGGCTCTCTGGCCGCGTTGGGAACACCCACGCTAGTCAGCACGGATCACTGGGCTCACGGAGCTCATCCAAGTTCCCGTGCTTCTGAGAAGTGTGTCGCAGCAAGACACCTAGCTTAGTGTTCTGCAAGGAGCTGTCACCTCAGGAGCATCCTCCCTGCAAATGACTCCTAACCTGGCCGGGAGGGGCCAGGGGGCTGGATAGCGGAGGGGGAACTGAAGTGAAGCAGCCTGAAGGGGGGCAGTGTCACATGTCAGGGAGGTGGCACTCATCAGAGCAGCACTTCACTGTCTTGTGGTTTAAAGGGAATGCCTGTTTCTGGGGCATGGCTTCTTGGCCTTTTTAATCCCAGGACCTTTCTGGTAAAAGGGGTACATGGAAGAAATTCTTTACTATGAGTGTGGTGAGGCAGTGGAGCAGATTGCCCAGAAAAACTGTGGATGCCCCATCCCTGCAAGTGTTCAAGGCCAGGCTGGATGAGACTTTGAGCAACCTGTTCTGGTGGGAGGTGTCCCTGCCCATGGCAGGGGGATCAGAACTAAATGATCTCTAAATCCCTTCCAACCCAAACAATTCTGTGATTCAGTCTATGATTCTCTGGGCTACTGGGAGCAGTAGTGTCCTGGGTGACAGAAGTGAGGCTGGATTTTGAATGCCTGTGCACCACTTTGCGAGCCCCCATTCCTCTGGTTTAGATTTCCATGACCTTGTGAGTTTTTATAAACCAGCTGTTACCAGATGACAGCCTGAAAGGGGCTCCAAGTTTGGTGTGGAATGTGGTCATGAACCTTGAGCCACTTCTGTGGAGAAGCAGCTGCACATGGTGCGAGGGTGCCTGTGCCCAGCTGCCCTGCAAGCTCCCGCTGGCACTGCTGGCTGAGCAGCAAAGCAGCACACTGGGCTCTGTTCCAGGCTGCAGCTTCTCGGTCATGCCAGGAGCTGTGGTTTTTCCTTACACCTTTCATGGAGGCCAGATCAGTCATCTTCCCATTCCCCCGCTTCAAGCCGTGTTGCAGGGGGCTTGCTGCCACCAGTGTTGGGCTGCACAAGTCCAGGGAGAGCTCCAATACCTGGGCTGCATGCATGTGGGGCAGATCCTGAGCTGTGACAAGCACGGATCATGTTGCTGCTGTGCAGGGGAGGCTGGTCCCAGCTGGTTATTTTTCACCTCGTGTGTGTCTGTCTCCTGTTGCCTCCAGGGTGCCAGAGCATCACTGCCCCACTCTTCCCCAGGGAAGATGCTGAGCCCTGGGCACGCCGCGGGGGCCTCTTTGGAGAGCTGCAGGTGAGATCGCACCCCTGGCTGCTGGGGACTGGAGGAACCCTTGGGAAGCCAGGATTCCAACTGCTGCTCCTGCCATGCTGTCGGGTGGCTGCAGGAAATGATGCTGCTCAGGCCTCTGCACCGTGGCTGCTGCTCCTAGGCTTGGGGGGTCACAGAAGAACCCTTGTCCTGCCACCCCAAGGCAGGTTTGGAGCCAGGACAAGCTGCTCCATGATGGACTGTACTTCCTCCAGGCCCTGCTTCCCGTGGGGAACAGCTGTGACCTCTTTTATCACCCACCTCCGCTCTTTCCATCTCGCCAGCTGTATGTCCTGCGCCCGCTGCTGCCTCAGGACAAGGTGAGACTCATGGCCTGAACACACCACCTGTGCTGCTCACCCTGTAGCTCACCCTGCATGGCCTTTGCCAAAAAAGTGCTGACAAGAAACATGCACGTTGGCTGCTGCCCCCAGGGCTGAGCTTACAGCACAGGATGATGGCAGTGGGAAGGGACCCCAAGGGTCAGGCAAGCCTGGGGCAGGTCGCTCCATGCTGTGTCTAGCAGTGGTGGCAGTCCCCATGGTGGAGCCCCCTTCATCAAATGCCACACAGCCTGCAGCAGTCACCCTGCTCTGTCTGCTCTGCTGCCCCTCCCAGCTAAAGGAAATGCTGGCGCTGCAGATCCACCACCATGGACTCGTGCATCCCTGCTAAACACAGTACCCTGCAATGCACACCTGCATGGCTAACAGAGGTGGAGTTGCAAGAATGTGAGAGCAGATTATAATACCAGACTATGGCCACCAGCGATTCCCATTGCAAGAGTTTGTTTTCAGTTGCCTGTTGTCAGATTACATTTGAACGTCTGTTTCCAGTGAAACTGTGAGAAAAACTCTTCTGAGCACTTAAGCCAGTTCTGGGAAGGCAGCTCAGAACTGACTTGCTTTGATCTTGTTCAGTGATCAGGCAGCCTTCCCTTTGAGAAGCAGTATTTTTACCAGGATGTTCTTTTTGCTGATCCTGTGAACAGCAGAAAGCTCAAATTTGACCAAGACAAGATTTTTTTGAGAGGTCCCACTTTGCACGTGCTCGATAGAGACTTGAATTTCGGTATTAATTTTGCTACTGTTCTGGCTGCTTTGAGCATGCTCTGAACTGGGGCTGATCAGCATTTTCTCAGCAGCTGCTGCTCTGGGGTGCCTGACTGGAATGCCAATGGCTCATTTTAAAGCGTGCTGTGCTGTGGCAGCAAGCCTCAGGGGCTAGCAGGACATGGTACACAACGGCTGTGCACATTGCTCTGCACTAGCACCCTGGGCAGGCTGCAGTACCCGCCTTCCCCTGGCCAGCAGCACTGGAGGCTATGGCTCTGGTTGCGGTCCTTCTCTGGGGACAACGTGGGCACCTGTTGGTGCGTCATGCTCTGGTGGAGTGGCAGGAGCCGAGGGGCAGCAGTGGGGCAGGGCCAAGGCTGAGGTGGTTTGGGCTCTTCCAGGGAGAGCTTTACCGAATGTGCCGGGAGGGTCTGGACTGTGACCCCAGCGTTGCAGAGGTCCTCATGGCCCACCCAGACCTTCTGGGTGACAGGTGAGACCTGGTCCCTCTGGGGCTCCCTCTGCATGCGTGCCAAGCCTGGGCGATGTGGCCTTGGCCAGCCAGGGCCCTCTCCTCCCACCCCTGCAGGGAGCAGCTCCGCACCGTGGCTGTGGTGGCTTCGCAGTATGGGATGGGATAAGGGAGGGCACTTCCAGCTGGGTCATGGAAGCTGCCGTGGGGACAGACCTGTTGCCCAGCTGGTCCCTAAGAGGGCTGCAGTGGCTCCCTCAGCTGAAGTCATCTGTGGGGGTCTCAACAGCACAGGGCGGGGGCGCTGGGTGCTGCAGGGGCAGAGGGTGGACGGCTGCTCCAAGCTCTCGTTGAGCTGGGCTCGGCCTCGGCTCATCAGTGCCTCTGGCTGGCAGGCTGCTGGGCAGCTTCCTGCACCTGAGCCCTGAGTACACGTTCGTGCTGGAGGACGAGGGCGGCCCGTGTGGCTACGCAGCCGGAGCGCTCTGTGCTGAAGGTTTCCTGCGAGAGCGAGCCAGCAGCTGGCTGCCGGCCATGCGGCACAAGTACCCCCGGGAGCTGGGTGTGGGCGGCCCAGCCCTGGGACAGGTGAGGGGAGCGTCCGCAGTGGTGGGAAGTGGGGAGGGAGGAGGGAGGGCTCCTTCACCTGTGCTTGTCACCTGCAGGATGCCCTGGAGGAAGCACTGCTCTTCTTCCACGCAGAGCCACCGGCCGTGCCCCTGCCCGTGCTGCGGCGCTTCCCCTCCCTGGTGCAGCTGGGCACGGCCCCTCGGGTGCTGGACGTGGGGGCCAGCCGCAGCCTGGCTGTCTGCCTGCTGAGTGCGCTCAGAGCCAATGGTGAGCTCCATGTTGGCGGGTCTGGGACTACTCCATCAGTGCAACCCCATCACGAACCCCTGCCCACCCCGGAGCTGGGGGCAGCCATCTCTGGGGCTCCCGTTTCTGCAGTCTGACCCCAGCTCCCTGGCACCATGACCTCCCTTTGCACCAGGGACATGTGGACATGTGTCACAGGGCCTTGCATGGTCACCCGCTGCCATGGGCAGCACTGGAGGGGGCTCAGCTGCTGCCCTTAGCCCTGGGCTGAGGCTCCCAGAGCTGGGGGCCTGAGCTCTTCTCTCCCTCACAGGCTCACGGGGAGTGTTTTGCCAGGTCAGTGCCGCTGACCAGCAGCAGCTGAGCTTCTACAGCAAGCTGGGTTTCGTCGCCCTGCCTGTGCCCTGGCCCAGCTCCCCTGGTGCTCGGCTCCTGGGACGCCTCCTCTGAGTGAGCATTGGGCATGGGCACAGGGAGACAGCACCACAGGACGGGAATTGGCAGCGTGTCTCAAGGGAGCAGAAGCAGAGGGGCACCTTTGGCAGGGCAAGTACATGGGGGATGTGGCCTAGGGGTAAGCAGGGTGCCACTGGGATGTGCACAGGGCACCAGGCTGTGGGAGTACTTGGCAAGAGAGGGGCATTTCTGCTGCTTCAGGAGATTTGGCCATCCAGGCCCTTCACTCCTGCTTGCTGAGCACCCTCCACCTGTGCCAGGGAATCAACGCACCCAGCCTGGCAGGTCGTGCAAGGGCAGTATTTGGGGTAGTGGTCTTGGGGCATGGCGTGTTGGCACTGGGACAGTGTCCCCGTCCCGATGGAGCTGCCCAGCTCTCTCCATCCCCATTGTGGCCGCAGTTTGGACAGCTGGTGCCAGGGCTGGCTCTTGGCACCCAGGAGCTGCTTGTTGTATGGATGGAGCTGGCATGGGGCACAGTGAGACAGCCCTAATCTCTGCTGCCCAGGGGCTGAGGGAAGTGCTGTCCTCAGTAATAAAGCATTTGCTGGTCTCTCACCATGGTTTGTCTCCTGGGGATATTATTGGGATACCGGCATTTCCCTCCAACACCCCTGTGTCCGCCTTGCACAGACTCTGCTTACAGACAGTGCAGTAGAACCCAGGCAAAGCAGTGACTTCGTGGCTGCCTCTCCAACTGCTCACCAACCCTTGGCCTCCCTCACACCACACTACGGGAATGAACTCAGCCAGGCTTCCCGCAGCTCCAGGGCTCCCCTGTGGCAATGGCTCCTTGGCGTGCCTGGGGGTCCCTGCCAGGACACGCAGGAGTGCCAAAGGGGGACGCCTGGCTGGCTGGCTTGCCTGGAAGGAGCTGGGAGGGAGGCATGAAGGGAGCAAACGGGTCACTGAGTACTTTTCCTCTGTGCTCGCCAAAGCTGGCTGCCCCTTGGTCATGGGGCGAGGAGGAGGCTGGGTGGCAGAGGGACCCGGGGGGTTCGGGCAGCCCCTGTCCTTCCCCGTGCCTCACCGGGATGCACTGCTCCATGCCCGGGAGCTGCTCTGCGGGGGTCTGCATCCCGGTCCCCGTTCCCGGGTCCGCCGGGGGCTGTGCCGGGAGCGCGGTGCTCGCGGGGCGGGGGCGCAATGCCGGGGACCCTGCAGGGAGAAGGCCGAGCTGGAGGCCCCGTGCCGGGGTCCGGTGCCGGCCCCGGAGCGGAGCCCCCCGGGGCAGCGGGGCCCCGCCGCGGCCGGATCCGTGCGGGGCGCCGGGCCGGGGCCGCTCCGCGCGGGCCGGGGCGGCGGGGCCGGCCCCGGACACTGGGGCGCTGCGCGGGGCGGGCCGGGGCGGAGAGGGGCGGCTCGGCTCGGCTCTGCTCGGCACGGCCCCGCCGGCACTCGGCTGGACGCTCTCGCCCGGCGCCGCCGCAGCCGCGCAGCCCGTGGGGACGAGAGGTACGGCCCGGGGCCCGGGGCGGGCAGCGCGGCTCGGGACCGGCCCGGAGCGGCGGGGCTGGGCGCGCCGGGGGCGGCGGGCGCGGCGCTGGGCGCGGGTGCCTGGGGCGCCCCGCGTGGCCCCGGGGCTCGCGGCGAGGGGCCGCGCGTGGGAGGCTTCGCGGCTCGCGCGGGGCTCCCGGCGCGGTGCGGGCGCCGGGCCGGGGTCGCGAGGCGCGCTGCAGAGCCGGGCGGGGGGCGGCCGGGCGGCTGCCGGCGCGGGGGATGAATGGGGGCTGCGTGGGGCCGTCCCGCGCGAGGGCTGCGTGACTGCGCGGGACGCTCCAGCTCCGTCCCCGACCCCCGGTTCCCCGGCGCGGCTGCGCGGTGCCGGCGGGACGGGCTGCCCCAGCCGGCGGCCGCACGGGGGGTGCCCCGCGCCCGGTACAGAAAGCCTGCTTTGTGCGCGGTGCCGGCGGCGCCGTGGCTGGGGGAGCTGTGCCATGTTCGCCGTGCCGCGCGGCGGCGTTTGGCGGGGTGCAAAGGTTTGTGTCCGGCTGCGGCGTGCGTTCCCCACGCGCTTGCTGGGAAGGGGAAGGGGAAGGGGAAGGCGAAGGGGTGCCCGTCAGCCCCGGCAGGTTAGCGGGGTGCTGCCTCGGGGCTGCGCAGCCACGCGGAGCCCTGAACGTGCTGAGCAGCGCCTGCCTTCAGGAGGCTCGTTTGCTGAGCTGTGGTTTACAAAGGGCGGTGGAGACTCAGGATTTCCATGAAGATGGAATTTGCTTCTTCGCTGGAAGAGAGGAAGGATGAAGGGACGCAAGGCGTGAAGGCTGGAGGGCCTGGGCACGTCCTGCATCCTCCCAGCTGCTCTCCAGAGGAGTTGGCAGGCAGCGGGGCAGGTCTCCTTGCTCTCAGTAGCTCTGAGATGGCTGGTTCCCTGCCCTGCGGTGCCTGCCCCCCCCCTGGACCCGTGGTTTGCATCCTAGCCTGGCTGGGCTGTTGAGACTGTGGCCAACGGCTACAGCATCTGCACATTCCTTTGGGGTCTTCCCCTCCTGCCTGCCCCTCCAGAGCCCAGAGGAGCCGAGAGCAGAGTTGGCAACCACCTCCCTGCTGTGTCTCGGGGAAACCCAGTGATGTTAGGAACTGCAAAGAGCTGCACTGTGTGCTGCCCTGGCTTAAAGGCTGACAGCAGAACAGGGGACATCAGACAGTCCAAAGGGCTCAGGACTGCTTGAACCAGTGGGCTGGACCTGGTAAGTGCACTCAGGTGCTCTGTCCCCAGCTGGCACTCAGGACAGCCCCAGTGCCGGGGCGTCTACAGCAGTGTCCCCATCACTGGCTGGGACAGGGACACGCAGTGGGACGGCGGGGACAGGCACGCAGCCTTCTTTCTGGTCAGCCAGTGACAGCGAGCCCCCAGCCAGCCCCACCAGGAGGTGGTGGTGTGGGGAGGTGTCACTAAGCCTGCCAGTGTGGTGGGGCTGCCGGGGTGACCCTGGGGTGTTCCTCGGTGCCACTGGGAGCAGTTCAGCTGGGAGCCCTGCAGCCCCTGGACTTCGCTGTGCTTCTCCTGTGCCTCCTATCCTGCGGGGTCCCTGCTGGCAGGTCCAGCCGGTCCTGCCCCAGTGAGGCGGGGCTGTCACAACCCTCGGCTCCAGCACCCCTGGGCTGCTGGGAAGCAGGAGGACGAAGGAGGCCAGTCCAGGCAGCCAGGATTGCGAAAGGGCCGGTGCGGGAAGCCAGGCTCTGGCCTGTGTGTGCTGGGGCCCCAGGGAGATGGGGAAGGAACAGAGCCCAGTGCCTGAAACCATGGGACCTAACAGACCTTCTCCTGCCCCTGTGCTGGGGACATGACCCTTTGCTCTCAGGGATGTCCCGGCATGGGCCTTGTCAGAGTGTGATCCCATCACCTCTTGACCTTCCCAGTGATGGATAAACAGAGGGAGCTGCTTCCTCCTTCTGCTGGCAGGCTTCCCAGGTCATCGGTCATTTGCTCTCTCTTCTCCGAGTCCTTCCAGTCTGTCAGTGCCTGCTTTGCTGCACCTCCCTGTGCATGCCTTAGGCATCCTGTGCAGCACTGCTGAGAGATACCACTCCTGTGGTGCCACCCCAGCCTGGCCCTTCCCTGCTGCTGCTGCCTGGGACCTTGTCCCCATGCCATGGAGGTGACCTGTGCTTGGCTGTTGGCATGCATGAGGACCCAACACACCGACCTGCTCTGTATCTGCTTCATCTGCTCCTTCCCAAGCCTGTTTACTATTCACTAAGGTTTTTCTGGGGCAGACCAAGGCCTGTCCCAGTGCCTGGTGGGTTCTGAATAGCACAGCCTCGGAGCCAACATCCCCATACTTGGGGTTCCCCCGCTGCCACTGCTCGCTTCTGCTGGTACAGCTGAGCCCCTGGAGGGCACAGCCCCCATGCTGGGGGAGCAGAGCCATGCTGAGGGCACTGGGGCTAGGGAGTGCAGCTCCTGTGGGGCACTGGAGCCCTTGTTTGCTGGGAGGGGCAGAGTGGTGGGGCTGGTTTCGAAGCAGGTCAAGCAGTACCACAGTTCCTGCTGCCACATGGAGCTGCCCTCAGCACAGAGGGGACCCTGCAGCCGGGCTGGGGGTGTGGATCCTGTGGTCTCGGCTCTGTCGTGCACTCAGGTACCCACAACCATCTCCATCCCTACTGTTTGCCATGAAGGGGCTGGGGCCTCGCACATGCCTGGCTGGGACATTCCATGAGACAGCAATGCACCCTTGTGACCAAGAAGGCCGATGTTATCCTGGGGTGCACTACAGCGAGTGTTGCCAGCAGGTCAAGGGAGGAGATCCTGCCCCTCTACTCAGCCCTGGTGAGGCCACACCTGGAGGATAGTGTCCAGTTCTGGGCTCCCCAGTACAAGAGGGAGATGGAGCTACTGGAGCGAGTCCAGTGGAGGGCTACAAAGGTGATGAGGGGACTGGAGCATCTCTCATATGAAAAGAGGTTGAGAGAGCTGGGCCTGTTTAGCTTGGGGAAGAGGAGACCAAGAGAAGATCTTATCCATGTGTATAAATATCTTTTGGGAGGACAGGGCCAGTCAAGAGGCAACGGCACAAACTGAAACATGGGAAGTTCCAGCTTAATATGAAAAAACATTTCTTTATTGGGAGGGTGAAAGAGCACTGGCACAGGTTGCCCAGAGAGGCTGTGGAGTCTCCTTCTCTGGAGACATTCAAAACCCACCTGGATGTGATGCTGCGCAACGTGCTCTGAGTGATCCTGCTTGGCCGGGGGGTTGGACTAGGTGATCTCCAGAGGTCCCTTCCAACCTCAGCCATTCTGTTATTCTGTGTTTCCTGAGGTTTCCTGGGCAGTCACAAGGACCTGGACTGCTCTCCAGCATCTATGGCTGGTGCTTGCTGGGGGCCAGCCCATCCCCCCAGCTGGGTGTGTGTCCGAGCCCCATTCACCTGCCAGGGGAATGCAGGAGCGCCTTGCACAAAACCCCTGTCAGAGAGGGGACTTTGTGGCTGCAGACAGAAGCCAGCAGTGGGGTGCCTGGGGCCCTGGGGCAGGCGAGTCTGGGCAGGATTGTGCCCAGCTTCTGGGTAACAGTGGCAGCCAGGGCACCCATCCCTGTCCCAGGCAATTCTTGGCCCCCGACCCTCTCCACAGGTGTTGCCTGTCCATGCCCCCAGCTGCCTGCACATCTGTTCTCCAGTGGATGTGTGAGGTTCATGCTGATCTCTGGTCCTTAGGAGCAGAGCTAGCGTCCTCCCTGACACCCCTTGTACTGCTGCTCGCATCAAGCATCCCCTGTGCTGGAGGGGTGGCAGCCCCCTTGCTCCCAGCAGGACCAAACAGCCTGTCCCCTCACGGCCTCCAGCAGCCGCAAGGAGGCTGGACAAAGGGGTGCCCCTGCCTCTGGCCAGAGGGAGAAGTGAGGGCGATGCCCCCTCAGGACTCTCGCTCAGGTAGATCAGCCCTTCCAGGGTGCAGGCAACCCCCAGCTTGTCTGTGCCTGCCAAAGAGCCCCTAGCCCTGGCACAGACCTCATGCCTGCAGCAGATCCAGCCGGCAGGACTGTGGTCCCGTTGGACTGAGTCAGCGGCTGGCCCTCTGGTTGCAGTGATCCAGAGACAGGAGCTGCAGGGAAGGGCCCAGGCTTGAAATCAAGAGATGCTGAGTGCAGATCTGCCCCGTTGGAAGCCTGTGGGACTGTGCCGCAGCTGCCTGGGGCAGGGCGGGCAGGGGGCTCCCTGTTTCCACAGCAGCACTTGGGTCCGGGAGCAAAGCTTCCAGTGAGCAAGGAAATGGGGCAGTGTCACCATGCTGGAGGAGCAAATGCACTGCTGGCATTTAAGAAAGTGGAAAAAATGATCTGGACAATGCCAGCCCTGTTAGCCCAAGGTCTGTGACACCAATCCTCAGAGTGCATTGCGAGAGGGAGATGTTACAGGAATGGGAAAATGGCTCGTTTTTCCCGCAGGGAGTCCATGCTGCCAACCTAACCGCGCTCCTGGATGCACGTGGGAAGTGCTGCAGGCTTGTGCCGACCTCACCAAGGGCAGGGGGCAGAAGGCAGGGGCTGAGGACAGGCTGAGCTGAGGCAGCGGGAGCAAGTAGGGAAGGGGACGCTGGAGCCTCTACAGAGGACAGCGGTGACCCAGGAGCAGTGCAGGCGGTGACAGCAGGACCCCTTCAGTGAGCTGTAGTTAATACAGAAAGGGGTGGTAGGATTTAAGCAGGTTCAGAAGCAACTGAAGGACTGTGAGGAAGACAAATCCACAGAGAGCTTTTGAATGCAAAGACAGGGGTGGCTGAGCTGTGGGCACCACAACAGGGAAGCAGCAGAGCATCCCCGCCCTGTCCCAAGGCACTCCTGCTACTGGCCTTCTATGGCTACAGACAGACCGAGCACTTTCCTGGGTGCTGTGTTCTGGTCTCTGATCCTGCATGCTCTGTTCTTGCCCTTACATTTCCTTCTAGACAAGGGTATGGTCTATGTGATGCCGTTTTGCCAGGCCACCCAGGTCTGTCCCCATCTACACACTCTGCCCATTTCAGTCTTTGCAGACTGTACCAGGAGAGGACTTTTTTTCTCCTTCAGACATGGTTTTGCTTTTGAGAAGCATGTGATCTTCACCAGAGAGCCCACTGAATGGTGACTTTCCAGTTGTAACCACATTTTAGTTACAGCAGGTGTCCAGTTTTAATCCACTTAGCAGAAGGTGCACTGATTTTGTTGAGTGCTAATCATTCATTAAAAGGTCATGCAAGATGAATCGAATGCCTTCCAGTCTCAGCCTGTTGTATCAACACAGTTACTTCAATTAACCAAACTTGTGATCTCATAAAAGGTCACACCAGCTTTGTGACATGGACTATTTCTGCAGAACTGTGGAGACTGGCATTAATTGTGCTGCTGCCCTTTAGTGTTGTATCGGCCCCGTCGCAAAGCAGCCTGGAGCTTGCCTGCAGTCAGCACCAGCAAAGATTGCCTGCCTCGTTCAGTGCAAGTGCGGGGGAAGCTTTAGCTCCACGTGTGCTTGCAGATTCCACAGTCTCCCCAGGTAAGTTAAAATTAGCACTGAGAGGGCCCAGACTTGCTGGCAAGCACTTGTGTGTGACGTGTGGCGCAGCGTAGCCCTGCAGATTTACATTGCTTCAGTTGGGAAGGACAGGACGTCCCCTCTGACTGATGCACAGAATAAGAAGCGTTTTATTACTGCTGTGAGATGTTAAACTGATCCCCTCACTGCTTTCTAGACAGAGCAGAAACACGACTGGAGCACTCCTGCCCTGCCTGCCCCCGCTGGCAGAGCTGGGATGGCCCTTTGTGCCTGCCCTCCCCTTTCTCCTGCCTAACAGGCTGATTAAAAGGTTCAGCAAAGCATTTTCCTGCTGCCTGCCCACAAATATGCTTCCTGCTGGGCTTCACTTTGTTCTTGCAATGCCAAAGCAGGCAGCTGAGGCACGGGTAGCCCAGAGCCAGCCACTGCAAACCCAAGGGCTCATGGGGCGCATTCCTGACCCCCAGTGCCTGGTGCTGTCCCCATCAGTGCTGCTGTGTCCCCCACGTCCCAAGATGTGACAGAGGAAAGAGCAGGGCCAGAGTTGATGCGATTGCCCCACAGGGGTCGGCGTCTTCCTGCTGCAACGTCTGTGCTGGCCGTGGAGCAGTGCTGTTGGTCCCCTTGCCATCGCCCTCCCTCCTCGCATGTCCCTGCAGGCACTGGGACTCGCTGGCACCGTGCTGGTGTCCCAGCCCGAAGGGGCAGGAGGCAGCAGGTGTCCGGGGCAATGGGCACAGGGAAGGGTTTGTCTGCCTGTCCCTGCTTCATGTTCAGGAGTCACTGGAGGCTGGAGTGGTGACCTGGAAAAGAGAGGCATGACAGAGCAGGAGCAGGGCCGATTCCCATAGAAAACCTATCCCATGGGTGGACACGGGGCTGTGGGTCCGTCCCTGAGCCTAGGCTCTGTGCTGGTGGCAAGGCACAGGGCGATTGTCCCAGTGCAGCACAGGGATGTATCTCGCCTCAAGAAAGGGGCTCTGACAGCTCTGTGGCCCCATCAAACCAGCACGCTGGAGCTGCGAGGGAGCAGGGGATGGGGCGCACGGGGCGGGGGCTGGCAGAGGAAGTGTGCCGGCACCATGGGGCTTGTCTGCGAGAGGCACAGGCCCGAGCAGGAGCATGCGCAGGGCTTGCATTTGCTTTGCCTTCTGCATAGCCCTGTAGCTCGACATCAGCCTGAAATCACCCCAGCCTTTAGGTGACTGTGCTGGACCTTATTTTTTTAGTTATCTAATGACAACCTGTGTGAGTGAGGCATGTGGGATGTGCTCCTGGTGGGTTTGGGTGCTGGGCCTGTCCCAGGAGGGGCTCCCAGGTGGAGGGGGCACTGTGCAACGGGCCGGCTGGGGGCAAGGTGTGGGGCTGCAGCCCTGTGGCAGGAGGCTCGCCGTGCCTTGGTGCTGTGCAGCTCGCTGTGCCTTGGTGCTGTGCCGCCAAACACGCCGCCAGCCCAGCCTGGAGCAGTGCTGGTGCTGCCTGCACAGGTATGCTGGTCCCAGGCTGTGCGGCGCTGAGAGGGTTAAGGTGGTCCCTGGCGGCAGACTTGGGAATAGGGTGAAGGAGGTTTACAGAGAAACGTTTTCACCATTGTTTGTCAACGAGGCTGGTGCAGGAATACCGCATCTCCCACAGGTATTCTCAGGGAACCACAAATGTTACTGAAGGGCTGGAGAAAATGCCTCACAGGGAGAGATGTAAACGGCTCTGGTTGCGTCGCTCCTGACAGTGGGCAGGAGCGTGGCTTGGCAGCCCCTTGGTCAGCAGCTCTGGCCCCAGCTGCTGTTCAGCCGGTGGCGCACCGAGGTCCACTGCCAGCCCAGCCAGGCTCCCCCCCATTCCCTGGCCCTGTCCCAGCACCTCTGCTCCAGCAGCCGGTGCCCCTCCTTTCTGGAGGTGATGCACATCTGCTTGGCACATCTGCTGTCGTTCTCAGCGCGGGAAATGTGAGCCAGCAGCACAGCGGGGCGAGGGGCCGGGGATGGCGGGCAGCGGGGCTGGGGGGCAGCGGGGCTGGGGGGGCAGGCGGGCGGTGGCCAGGGGCTGTCCCCGGCTGGGGACGGGACACACGGGCGTGCTGGCACCCGGCAGAGCTGTGCAGGAGTGGGGGGCTTCACCTCAAGGCACTGGGCCGAGCTGGCATTGCGGCACGATGCGGTTCTCCTGCTTGCCCTGACACTGTCTCCCCACACAGGGCCACGCCGCCATGGGACACCACAGCACGTGGACGTGGCAGGAGCTGCTGGTGCTGCTGGGGGGGCTGTGGCTGTGGGGGGCCAGCGCCCAGCCCACCCCTCCGGGCCCCACGCGCAGCCCCACGCCCCAGCTGAAGTTTCGGCTGGCTGGCTACCCACGCAAGCACAACGAGGGCCGCATCGAGGTCTTCTACAACGATGAATGGGGCACCATCTGCGATGACGACTTCACGCTGGCCAACGCTCACGTGCTGTGCCGGCACCTCGGCTTCGTGGCTGCCACCGGCTGGGCCCACAGCGCCAAGTACGGCAAAGGCGTTGGTAAGAGGCGCAGCCGTGTGCTGCACGAGGCTGGTGTGGGGGACAGCAGGGCCCCATGTCTGCAGAGTGCCTGGCAGCGTGGATGTGCGTGTGTGTGTGTGCCTGCGTGTGCGTGCATGTGCAAAGCAGACTTGGAAACTCCACGTGTGTGTGTGTGCGTGTGTGTGCATGTGTGTCCCCAGCACTTAGGGAGGATGCACGCACTATGACAGTGGGCTGTGCATGCCCCGGGTGGTGCAGGTGGCTGCAGCGCTGTGCTGCTGAGGACACATGCAGAGGGGCAGCAGGCTGCGTGCAGGCGAGATGCCATACAGGCCCCAGGTGCTGTAGAGACTCCCTACCAGCTGCTCCCACACTCAGGCTTTCCCTCATTGCATGTCTGGCCCCAGCTTTGTGCCAAGGGAGGGCTGCCCCAGCCTCATCTCCATGTGCCTGCTACATGTCTGTGTGGCCTTGGCACCTTCCCTGCTCCTGGGGGCTGCTGCGTGGGCTTGGTTCCCTCTCACCTCTGGCCCTGGCATGTGGCAGGGCGGATCTGGCTGGATAACGTGAATTGTGCGGGAGGTGAGAAGAGCATTGGGGACTGCAAACACCGTGGCTGGGGGAACAGTGACTGCAGCCACGAGGAAGATGCAGGAGTCATCTGCAAGGACGAGCGCATCCCAGGCTTCAAGGACTCCAACGTCATTGAGGTGAGGGTGCTGTGTCTGGGGCAGCCCTGCCTGGCTTTTGACCTCCCTGCCTGGCTGGGGGCAGCTTTCTCACTGCAGCCCAGCAGGTGCCCGCGTGCAGGACCCGCAGTGCCCTCCGTCTGTGCCTGCCAGTGGGGAAGAGGGGCTGTGATGTGCAGCCCTGCAGCAGGCAAATCCTGCCCCACATGGAGTGCAGTACTGCCACGGCATCCCCTGGGCATCCCCTGGTCATCCTGAGCTGCTCCTTCCCTTGTGGCTGTCCCGTGCCCCTGCAGACTGTATTCCCCTGTCTCCTGTCTGCCAGGGGCCCTGGTCCCAGACCTGCTGCTGCACGCTGCACTCAGCTGGCATGTGTGGCCACTCCCCTCTATCTCTCTTCCAGGCTGTTTCTCAGACCACACCTGGGGTGTGGGGACATGGCGCAGCTCTGGGCATGCGCTAGCTGGGGTCCCACCAAGAGAGAGGTGCTGGAGCCATGTCCTGCAGGCTGTGTCCAGCATCCAGTACCCTTTGCTGCCGTCCTGCCCTGGGAGGGTGCCTGGGCTGGGGTCTGGATACAAGGTTCTGAGGTGAAGGGATGGCAGCACTGGCTCTCCTGGCTGCAGTCCTGGAAATAGACCTGAGGGACCAGGGACAGGGATAGGTACTTGGCTACCCTGGGCCATTGGAGATGGGACCGTCCTGTCCCTGTTCCCCGCATGGGTCTGGGGACCCCCCCCCTCCTGCAGGGCATCCTTGGGCTGGCAGGGAGCGGGGTGCCAAGCAAGCCTGGGGTGACCCCTGCCCTGCAGACAGAGCAGAGCCACGTGGAGGAGGTTCGCCTGCGGCCGGTGGTGTCAGGGGCCCGGCGGCGGCTGCCAGTGACAGAGGGTGTCGTGGAGGTGCGCTACAAGGATGGCTGGGCACAGATCTGCGACGAGGGCTGGGACACCAAGAACAGCCGTGTCATCTGTGGCATGATGGGCTTCCCTGCAGAGAAGAAGGTGAACAGGAACTTCTACAAGTGAGTGGGGCTGGCAAGGAGTCCCGTGTGGCTGGGGTGTTGGAGCAGCACTGGGGAATGCTAGGGGCAGTGCTGGGGGGACAGTTGGGAGCTTGCTGTTGGGCATTGAGGCTCCCCAGCATCCCTCCCGTCCCTGCAGTTCACCCAGCCCTAGCTCCATGGGCCATTTGGGCACTAGCTAACCAAGCTGGGGGTCCGTGGCATGGCTTGGGGCCACCATTCTCCCCATGCACCACTGCAGAGCCTGACCAAGAGGGCAAGTTTTGCTCCCCGGCAGTGGTGCACCTCCACATTTCCCTCTCGTAGGGAGTGAGGGGGTCCCTGTGCCCAGGGTGGTTTGTCGTGAGCCAGGCAGGGATGCTGCCACAGCACTGTGACTCAAGGGAGGGGTCCAGGTGTGGGTGTGTTGCCCGCGGTGCGGTTCCCAGCACTGTGCGCACCCCTCACCGCACAGCCAGGGTGTTGCTCCTGCAGGCGGTTGAAGCGCGCAGCCAGGACGAAGGGACGGAGCCCAAGGCTGGGCAGCAGGTAAGGGGCTGGGGCGCCCCGTCTGCTGAGCCCTGGGCAGCGCCGGGCTGTCCTGTCCCGCCAGTCTCTGCAGTCCGAGCGGATCCTGGCATGAGCGGATCTGGACAGAGCAGCCTGTGGTGTGCTGGGCAGGAAGAGCCCACTCCAGTGGGACCTTTCTGGGTGCACTGGGGTCCCCTGTCCCCCATGAGAGATGCTCTTTCTCCTAGGCTGCTGGTGCCCCAGGCCAAGCAGCCTTGTCCCACACAGTGGGCAGGGTCTGTGTCTGCAGAGCAGACCCATTGTGGGCAGGGTCCTGGTGGAAGTCATGGGGAGGGCTGCGGTGCCCTGTGCTGCAGCCCTGCGGGGACAGGGAAGCCTCGGAAAGGAGCTCTCTCTCCTGGTGGATAGGGAGAGTGGACTGCAGGAATGGGCTGCTTTCTGCAGAAAGTGGCAGTGGGGAAGCTGGAAAGGCTGCGCACTTCCCTATTCCCCGTGGGGTGGGATGGCGCGGGCATTAAAGTGCTTGCTCAGCAGTGCTGGTGGTGCTGGGCACCAGGGCAGTGGGCATGGTGGTGCTGGTGGTGCTGTGCACTGGGCTGATGGTCGTGGTTTGGTAGGTCTTGTCCCAGGTGCTGCACCTGCCCGGGATCTCTTGCACCGTCTGCCCACTCGCTCTTGCTGCCATTCTGCCTGACCCCAGGGACAGTCTGGCTGCCCTTTCCCTCTGGCCCTGCACTGCTGCTGACGGATTTGGCAGTGGGTGCAGAGACCCAGGCTACTTCCAAAGCCATCCAAAGCCCATCCTCCCTGGGCTGTTGCATGGTACCTCTCGCTTGAGCCCATCATGTGGAGAAGCTGCTCTGCCCCTGCCCTGCTTCAGCTCGGTCCCACCATCCCCGTGGTGCTGAAGGTGCCCCATGTGCTCTTGGCCCATCCCAAGTCCTTCACTGTGACCTCCTAGCACTGTGTCGTCGATGGGCACCGTCCCCAGCTCCTGTAGCTCTGCCTGTGCTGGTGGTGGGAATCCAGATGGGGTCAGCCTGTGGGGGTCTCCTCAAAGCCCCACTCACACATCCCTCTTGCTGCAACTTGCTGCTGCTGCTTTGTCTGGTTGGTGCCCTCTACCTCTTTCCCACTGAGCAGGCATTATCCACGTGGCACTGGGCAAAATGCTGCGCCACGTCTGTAAGCAGCGATCCGCTCCCTTTCCTCTGCCTGCCACAGGAGCCAAGCTCTGGTTTGCCTGGGCTGAGCTGTTCAGGCTGCACGTCTGCAGCCTGCATGGGGTGATGGTAATGGGTAATCCCGGCTGGAAGAGACCTCGGGGTTCTGGTCCAACATCTCCTGCAGCGCTGTGGGCTGGCTCAGGGCTTCATCCAGCTGGCTTTTGAAAGACAAGGACAGAGATCCCACAGCCTTGTAGACTCTGCTCTGATGCTGAGTGACTCTCATGGGGAAAGTTTTCCTTACAACTAGTGTGACCCTCTTCTTTTTGCCTGCTTTCACTTGTGCACCTGTCATTAGCAGCCGTGAAGAGCCTGGCTCCGGCTTCCTGACAGCCCTTTGTGGGTGCAGGTTGGGGGCTGCCTGAGCCCCTGGAGCCAAATCATCACCAGGCTGCAGGCAGCAGCCCGGCTTCCCATTTCTCTGCCAGTCCCTGGCTGTCCCGGTGCTGTCTGCAGGGCTCGCTCCACTTTGCTGATATCTTTCTTGTATCAGAAGACCCAGCATTGGGCACAGGATCTACCTGTGGTCTCAGGAGTGCTGATGGGTGCTGATGTCCTCTGAACATTTGTGTGAACCCTCGTCCTGACTGTCGTGCGCTGTGTCACGGGGCTCACTGGGCTGCGTGGGCTGACACTGATGTGCTGTAGGCTGGCAGGACAGCTGCCAGGCTTGGTTTTGCCTTATCCCTAGTTTCTGGGGAGCTTGCAGTCCCCTGCCCTGTTTTGTCACTCTTTTCTCCTGGTCCCTGGGGATTTGGCTGTGCTCAGCGTCTTCCTCCCCACCAAGCAAAACAAACCATTTTTGGTGTGTGTGTGGGGAAACACAACACACCAGCATTCTACGGTTTTCTCTGTGCTGCTCAGTGTGAACCCAGGGTACTCCCCGCGCTGAAGTTGGGTGCGGTGAGCTCGCAGAGTGTCTCACCATCCCCATGGCTTCGGGGAGAGCACTGTCCACATGCACCGCTAGCTTGGCGCCGTGCTTGCTAGGTGTCCTGCTCCCCTTGGAGCAAAGCACAGTGACGTTGTCTGGTGTCTGGATGAGGACAGGGGCATACCTCACTTGCACCTGACAGATCAAATCATTGCCACTGGTGTTTGATCTTCTGCTGTGTGTCAAAGCAGCACGGGATGTTGCTGCATCTGTCACAGTTTCCTGGCGGGATGTGGGCAGGAAACTGCATCATTGCTGTGGAGGGCAGTTGTGTCATATTGCTGGCAGCAGATGATGCCATTGCACCCACGCATGACACGAAGTGGATGTGCATGAGGATCGCCAGGGGCACGCATGCCAAGCTCAGTCTCCAGGGAGAGGTGACAGCCTGGGGCCCCGGGCTCCTTGATGGTTGTTTTCTGTTTTCCAGGCTGGCCTCCAAATCTCAGCCTAAACAAAAGCGCAGGGAGGACGTAGGGTCCAGGAAGAGGTAAATGGCTCCAGTGGGCAGCCCGAGTGCCTGGAGCCCTGCTCAGCGCTGCTGGAGCCACGCGTGTCCCTGTGCTGCTGGGACAGGGGCAGGGCTGGCAACTGGTGGGCACCCCCGGGGCACAGCGCATCCCGCCGGGGACGGAGCCAGGGGACGGAGCCAGGGGACGGAGTGAGGGGCAGGGACGGTGCAGCCGCAGGGGGGGCAACCACTGACACCTCTGCTCCCGGTGGCTGTGCTGCAGGCTGTGCTCTCTCCTTGCAGGCTGTTCGCGGAGCGGCAGCAGCTCAACTACCGCCTGCACTCCGTGTCCTGCACGGGGACAGAGGTGCACCTCTCCATGTGCACCTTCCAGTTCTACCAGGGCAACACCTCCACAGCCTGCGGGGCCGGCATGCCCGCTGTTGTCAGCTGCCTGCCTGGGCCCCTCTTCACCTCTGGCAGCACCCACAAGAAGAAGCAGCGCCAGCAGCAGCAGGGCCAGGTGAGCCCTGCAGGGTGGCTGTACGGTGCTGTGGTGGCCCACAATGGCCACTGCCCTGTTGCAGGGCTCTGAGCCCAAGGTTGGGCCAAGAGCAGGCGTACGGTGTCCCTGGGGCAGGAGGTGGGGACAGCGTTCTGTCCCTGCACGTCACAGCCACCTCTGTGCTGCACTGTGCTGTGCCGTGGCACACCGCTGTGCCATGCCACACTGTGCTGTGCCACGTTGTGCCGCACCGTGTCTGCCATGCTGTGCCACACTGTGCTGCCCCACGTTGTCCCCTGCCATGCCCTGACCCCATTGCCCCGCAGCTGCGGATCCGGCTGAAGGGAGGTGCGAAGGCCGGGGAGGGTCGCGTCGAGGTGCTCAAGAGCAACGAGTGGGGCACAGTCTGCGATGACCGCTGGAACCTGCTGTCAGCCAGTGTGGTGTGCCGTGAGCTGGGTTTCGGCAGCGCCAAGGAAGCCCTCACTGGGGCACGCATGGGCCAAGGTGAGGGTTCTGGGCCAGGCATCGCTTTCAGATGGCCACGCTGGGCGAGCCACAGCCAGGCCTGTCGCTGCAGCTGCGGGCAGCACGTGGTGCAGGGCTTGTCCGGAGCATCCCGGGGGACTGCAGCCGCTCGGTCCTTTGGGGAGGGCAGGGCTGTGCCGGAAGGGGAGCAAGGGCAGCTGCGGTGAGGGATGGTGCGGCTGGGCGCTGAGCCCCACAGCTTCTCTGCAGGGACAGGGCCTATCCACCTGAACGAGGTGCAGTGCCTGGGCACCGAGAAGTCCCTCTGGAGCTGCCCCTTCAAGAACATCACGCAGGAGGACTGCAAGCACACAGAGGATGCAGCCGTCCGCTGCAACATCCCCTACATGGGCTACGAGAACTTGGTGCGTGTTGTGGTGGGGGCTGCACATCCGTGGGGTTCCTGGCATCGGGGCCATGGAGTGGGGGGCTGAGGGACCACGGCGGTGCCTGTGTCACCTGCTGAGCCCAGGGAGCCCATGGGACCTGACATGGGATGTCCCCTCGTCTGTCCTGTACTGCACCCCATTGTTGTTTCCTCCCGATCTGGGGAAAGGGCTGCCCAGGAGGGGTTGGGGATTTCTGGGGACTGGAGTCCCAAACTGCCCCTGTGGGTAGGGTGGTGGAAGGGAGGCCCTGGGGGCTCTGAGAGCTCTGTGGTGCCCCCTGCTCAGTGGTGTGGCCAGCTGCTCCCTGGTGAAGCACCTGAAAAAAAATCGCTGTGGGCCAAGCAAGAGAGATTTTTTTTTAAACTGATGATGAAATGAGCAAATGGAGCAGCACCGTCCTTTGACCTAGCGTCTCATTTCATCCACTTTGGGCTTTTTAACCTTTTTAACACTCACGCTTGTCATTTCTGAAATGAGAACACATTTTGAAATGAATTGTTTTCCCTGCTTTGGTACACACTTCCTAAACCCACAAAGTTTTGGCCCCAAAAGTGCCATTTTTGGTGAGCTCCCAGCTCACCAAAACTTGTGCCTGGCTCTGCTCAGCTCCTGTCTGCTTCCTCCTTCATGCCGTGCCGCCCTGGCCCCGGGGTCTGTCCAGGTGCTGCCGGGTGGCCCCAGCTGCCTGGGCAGGATGCGCTGTGGGACACGGCCCCAGCAGCAGGAGCATCGCTCATGCTGCCGATGACGCTGCCACTGCCTTTCTCTGCAGATTCGGCTGAGCGGGGGTCGGAGCCGCTTCGAGGGGCGGGTCGAGGTGGCGGTGGGGGCTGGCGACGGGGACGAGCTCCGCTGGGGTCTGGTCTGCGGCGAAGGCTGGGGTACGCTGGAGGCGATGGTGGTCTGTCGCCAGCTGGGTCTGGGATTCGCTAACCACGGCTTACAAGTAGGTGCTAGCGCCAGCTTGGCCAGGGCAGCGAGCCGCCACCACCACTGCTCCGTGGGGACGGGGATGGGGACACGGGGACGGGGACGGGGACGTGGCGGGGGGCGGTGCAGTGCGGGGTGCACGCTCACGGCCCCAGGACTTCCCCACAGATCCGCCTAGCCGGCGGGAGGACGGCGTTCGAGGGCCGCGTGGAGGTGAAGCGCGGCAGTAAGTGGGGCACGGTGTGCAGCGATGGCTGGACCACCAAAGAGGCCATGGTGGCCTGCCGCCAGCTTGGCCTGGGCTACTCCTTGCACGCGGTGACGGTAGGTGCCGGCGGGGAGGCGCCTGGTGATGCCCTGGCAAGCACAGACACCGGCGCTTCCCTGATGGCCCCGGGGCTGAGAGGGGTGATGGGACGTGGCCCCTCTGTGCCATAGGACCTGTGGGGGCAGCTTGAGTGGGTGGGCAGGGTACACCGAGGCAGAGTGCGTCTGAGCCGGGTCACCCACAGCATTTGGCCCAGCCTGTCTCACCCACCCCAGGAGACGTGGTACTGGGATGCCAGCAACGTGACGGAGATGGTGCTGAGCGGTGTGAAGTGCGCTGGCCACGAGATGTCCCTGAGCCACTGCCAGCACCACGGCAGCAGCCTGAGCTGCAGGAACACAGGCACGCGCTTCGCCGCAGGCGTCATCTGCTCTGAGAGTGAGCGCTGATGGGGACTGCGGGCACGGGGCCGTGGGGTCAGGGGCTGCAGAGGCAGAAGCTGTGGGCAAGGGGCTCCACAGGTGGTGGGTGCTGTGGGGTCGGCCTGTGCCAGCTGATGGGGGGGGGGGGGTATATGTTCACCTGGCTGGCTCAGCCCTGCTTGCGCTGCGCAGCAGTGTGTCCAGCTGTCCCTGAGCCACCGCCTGCTCCCCAGCCGCCTCCGATCTGCTGCTGCATGCGCCGCTGGTGCAGGAGACGGCGTACATCGAGGACCGGCCGCTGCACATGCTGTACTGTGCCGCCGAGGAGAACTGCCTCTCCAGCTCGGCCCGCCTGGCCAACTGGCCCTACGGGCACCGCCGCCTGCTCCGCTTCTCCTCCCAGATCCACAACAACGGCCGGGCCGATTTCCGCCCCAAGGCTGGCCGCCACTCCTGGGTCTGGCACGAGTGCCACCGGTGCGTGCAGGGAACGGCCGGGGCTGGGGCTGTGGGCAGCAGGAGGGCGGTGGTGCTGCTGGTGGGCAGGGGGAGGGTGGTGCAGGGACCCGTGTCATTTTCCCCAGTTTTGGCTCAGTGGTGTTGGGGCTGGGGCTATTGGGAGCAAGGACGGGGCTGCAGGCTGTGCAGGGGCTGAGCCTCCCCTTGCCGAGGCCACCTGGCTGGGGCCAGCCGTGTCCCATCCCAGGGCAAGGCTGAGCTCTGCCCTAGCCCCGCAGTGCTGTGGCCTCAGAGCAGGGGCTGTGGGGACCTTCCCAAGCACTGAGGGGACGGGCAGGTGGGGGACCTGTCTCCTGCTTGCTCTGTGGGTTTCCTCGGCTGCTGCTTCCACCTCTGGCCCTCCCTGAGGGTTGCAGTGGTGCAGAAGGGCGTTGCGGGCTCTCTCACAGGCACTACCACAGCATGGACATTTTCACCCACTACGACATCCTGACTCCCAATGGCACCAAGGTGGCAGAGGGCCACAAGGCCAGCTTCTGCCTTGAGGACACAGAATGTGAAGAAGGTGGGAACCGCAAGGCTGTGGGGCACTGTCCCTGCCGTGTCCCCCCTGTGCAGGGGGCTGCAGCAGGGATGAGCCGTGCTCTCTTCTTGCCTGCAGATGTGGCCAAGCGGTATGAGTGTGCCAACTTCGGGGAGCAGGGCATCACGGTGGGCTGCTGGGACCTGTACCGGCACGACATCGACTGCCAGTGGATCGACATCACTGACGTCAAGCCCGGCAACTACATCCTGCAGGTGCTGCAGCTGTGCCCCCTGCCCCTCTCACACCCCCTGAGCAGTACTGCCTGGGACATGCTGGAGAGCCCACCCAGCGCGGGCTGTGCCATGGGGCTAGGAGGGCTCTGGAGCTTGCCTCTGCCCCATGGTCCTCAGCACGCTGCTGGCCCTTCTGCGGACAGGGTGCCTGGCCCCAGGAGCCACGGCACGGAGGGACTGTGCCTATCCCAGGGCCTAGAGTTGTGCAGGGCTCGCGTGGAACCCGCTCAGGCTTGCTGCGGCCTGAAAGCTATTTCCTGCCCCAAGAAATATTGCTCTTGGGCACATGGGGCACAGTGACAGGGCCACCAGCTCCTCAGAGCCCTCCAGCACATCCCACTGCGGCCAGGGAGACAGGGCCGTGCTGGGGCCGTACCCCGGGCAGCTGCTATGCTGGGCTGGGAGGGCCAAGCTGACATGGTGAGGGGCTGCAGGGCCTGGGGCAGGGGCCCGCAGCGCCTCACTGTCAGCGCCCCACAGGTCGTCATTAACCCCAACTTCGAGGTGGCAGAGAGCGACTTCACCAACAACGCCATGAAGTGCAACTGCAAGTACGACGGGCACCGTATCTGGGTGCACAGCTGCCACATCGGTAACGGCCCAGGGACGCAGCACGGGCTGAGGCGAGGGCACGGTGGGGCTGGGGGTGTCGTGGGGGGGACCGAGACAGAGGCAGCAGGGGCTGGGGGCAGGCTGGGGGCACGGGCAGGCATCGGGGACAGGGGCTGGGGTGCCGGGGGAGGCTGGGGAAGGGCGGAGGCACTGGCGGGACAGCACTGGAGCTGACAGCTCTTGTCCTCTGCCGCCCAGGCGACGCGCTCAGCGAGGAGGCCAGCAAGCGGTTTGAGCAGTACCCGGGCCAGCTGAACAACCAGATCTCGTAGGGCCCAGACACAGGAGCCCCGGGGAGATGGGCATCTCCCTCCTCTGCCCCACACGTGCAGGAGGAAGCTGGTGGGGGGCTCACCCCCAACACCTCCGAGCCCTGCACTGCTCTGGGGGCTGCCCAGGACTCACCACCGGGGAGCCAGGGCTGGAGGCACCGGCGGCCCGGGGCACTGCCCCAAACACTGGCCGGACGCTGCGCCCCCTTCCTGGGCTGCGGCACCAGGGCACGGTCCAGGGAGGCCCCGCGCCTCCTCCTGCTGCACCGTGCTCCCCCCGCTCCCCGTCCCCACCACCCCACTGCACCCCCTCCTGCTCCCCCAGCCCAGTTCCTGTCGCCCTGAGCTGCCTTCTCTTGGGCTCTGCCCTCTGCTGGCACCAGGACCCTCTGCCCACCTGGGGACCGCCCCGCTCAGGGCCAGCCTCTGTCATGCCCCAGGAGCCCCTTGTTCCCCAGGACGCTGTGGCCGCCCTGCACGGGCAGTGCTGCCTCTGGCTGCCCAGCAGCAGCTCCCACTCTCATTCCTTAGTTGTAATTTTATTTTCTTGATAAAGTTGTCTGTTCTATTTCCTCAAGGGGTGCTGGGTCCTCTCTGGGGTGGAAAGAAGAGCCTGGTAACTCGGGGGTAAAGCACGGCCAGGCTGTCCGGCACGGTGTGTGGGAGCTGCCCCCGCACAGGGGGGAGGAAGGGGCTGCCGGAGGCTGCAGCAGCGGCACTGGCCCCACGCAGCCCCACGGAGCTGCTGGAGGCCCACAGCAGCAGGAGCAGATGGGGCCACCCTGGCGCAGCATGGATGTGGTGAAGCGTTGTTTCCCCTGTGCCAGATGCAATGCAGATGTCATGTAGCAGGAATCCCAAGCAGCATGACCTTCCACCAGCCCCGCAGGGCTGTGAACCGCAGGGAGTGCAAGCTCACAGCAGAGCTGGGCTGCCTCGAAGGGAGCAGCCCCACAGGGATTGACATGGATGGAGCAGAGCCCCACGGAGTCAGGGAGACTGCGCACACATCGGGACACCAGACACGTGAAAGGGAGAAAGACAGCTCAGTTGCTGCAGCTCTTGTCCTTCAGCCAGAGGCTCTGGCCCTGTGTCTGAGCAGTGCAGAGGAGCAGCTCCAGGCTCTGCTGGGGGCAGACCAGGGGAGGAGAGGGGCAGCTGGCACCGGGCAGGCCCTGGCTCCAGCACTGGAAAGCGCTGCGGTCAGCGCTGCCGGAACAGCTATGCAAGAAACGTCTGTGCTATTTCCCCTGCGAGTGGCTGCCCCTCCCCACGGCTGGGGCTTGCCGGGGAACAAATTCCACTGGTGAGGCCAGGGCCAGCCTGAAAGGAGGCCTGTTCTCCGCGTGGGAGGCACGGGCACGCAGGGAGCAGTGCTTTGAGCCGCCCTCTGCCGCAGCACCCCCAAGGAACTGTGCTTCCTTCATCACCTAAAAATGACGGGTGCACAAGGGCTCGGGAGCCCCTCCACGGGCACGGCCTGGCTGGATGCTTGCACTCCTGATGCTGGAGCGGGGCCCTGATGCAGCCCCTCCGGCCCCCCAGCCCCAGCAGCTCCCTGCCTCCCACAGCTGCTGGCAGGGGCGCTGGGGCTGGAGCGGAGCAGGGCTCTTCCAGGAAGGCGAGCACAGCCTGGGCTGCTCCTTCCCAGTGCAGACAGGCTCTTGGCCGCCAGCTGCAGAGGACAGGGAGGGAGGGAGCGTGGCCAGGCAACAGAGGGCCCGTCGGGTCCCCAGGGGCCGCTGCGTGCGTGGGAGCGCAGTGCTCTGGCGCAGAGATGCCGGCCAGGGGAGGGAAGGAGGGAGGGGGCCCAGAAGGCACACGCAGCCTTCTCACAGGCTCTCCCAAATCGGGGCTGGCGCTGTGCTACTCCTGCCAGATGGTAAGCTGGCTTGGCCGTGACATTGAAGACCCCTTCACTGTGACCCAGAGAGCCATGTCCAAGGAGTAGATGTGGACACTGACACTGGAGCATTTTGCAATGCTCCACATGGGAGTGATTTGACCTGGAAAACATCAGCCCCCTCCCTGAGGCCTTGTGGGAACAGCCCCATCAGCGAGCTCTGCCCAGGCCCATCTCAGCCTGCATGTGAGGGAGGTGGTGACAGCCCTCCACTGCAAAGCCCGGCCCCGCAACAGCCCCAGGGCCCCTCGCTAGCGGAGAAGGAGGCCTCAGGAGCCACAGCCTGATGCGAGCCCATGCGTTATGGAGTCCAATCACAGCCCATGCAGGTGCTGAGGGGATGTTAGGACACTTCTCCCCCAGCACAGGGGAGGCTGCTGGTCCTCCCACTGCTGCAGGCTGACAGGAGGGACAGGGTCCCACACAGCCCACCACTCCCAGGCTGCGTGCAGGACACCCTGCGCCACAGGAAGGAGGCCAAGCAGCACCGAGGGGCTCCCTAGAAAAGTGCTTTATTTGAGCAGGGAGGGGAGTGGTTGCACACTGAGTCCATCCCGCTGCCGTGCCCCCCGCCTGGCCCCTCAGTCCGTCGCAAGCTCTCAGTCTCTCCCCAGCGGGCACACAGATGTGTCTCAGTCCTGTGTCCTCGGCTCTCGGCCAGCACCGCCAGCCAGCGCTCACGGCAGTTTGCGCTGCAGCACGGCTACTCCGTGACCTCGGGGATGACGCTCACCAGCAAAGTGTCGTAACCACGGCGCACCAGCAAGGCCAGGCTCTGCTGTGTCCGCACTGCCTCGTAGACATCCTCTGCGCGGCGCGTTGCCTGCCCATTGATCTCCAGCACTACATCGCCTGCCTTCATCCCTGCCCTGGAGGGAGAAGGAAGTCAGGAGTGCACAGCAGGCGAAGCAGACGCTTGTCTGCGGCTTCATCCTCCGGGCAGGAAGGAGAGCCAGGCACTACAGGAAGCTGGGGCTGTTGTGCCAGGCATTCCTCCAGCTCCGCAGGTAGCTTGGCCAAATGTTAAGCCCAGGCAAGAGCCACCAGTCAGCTTCTGCTGTAGACTGAGTGGTCTGCAGGGCCCAACCCCTGCTGCTCTGGGGCAAACCACTCGGAGCTAAATACATCCCACCCCGTGTACTTGTTCCTATGCCAACCCCCGAGGCACAGCTCGACACTTACTGATGGGCTGGGGAGCCAATGATCACCTTGTGGATCAGCACTCCGTAGGAAACATCGGGAAAGCTGGGGTCACGTAGCTTCAGCTCAGCTAGGATGCTGCAGAGTGAAAATCAGCATCGTAAGAAGCTGGGGACCCCAGAGCAGGGTTCCTGTCTGGCTATGACTGCACAGGCTTGAGGAATGTGGTGCAGAACCTCTCCTTCTGTGCTGCTGCAGAACCGACCAGCTGCAGACCCTGGGGACACCCAAACACCACCATATTTCTGCCAACAACTAGAGAGGATGTAAGTCCTGGGCATGCCAGGGAGAGCTGGAAACTACCAGAGCTGCAGCCGGCTGGCTCCCAGCTTCTGGTGATGCACTCCCCATGTCTGAGCAGCCCCACGTCAGACAGCTTTTCCTGGTATCAGATCTGCACCTCCCCTACCGTGGTTTCACTTCTCTCTCCTGCAGATAGGTCACAGGAGAAAAGCTATGCCCCCTCCTTTTGCCAGATGTGTCAAGCAGAGGTACGCCTACATCTCTCCCCTGGAGTCTAGACTGAACAATACCAGTTCCTCCAGATCAGGTTTTCTAACCCTAGTTCTGAATTCTGCATCTCTCTGCTCCTATCCGGATGCTACCTGCCCCTGAAAGCAGTGGACACGGTGCTCCAGCTGGACCTCACAGCTGTGCACCATGTGAACTGCCCTCTTCTCTCAAATACTGTACCAGCTCTGATCCACTGTAAGCCCAGAAAATCCTGCACCCAGCTCCTTGCTCCCCACCAGGTACCCATTTCATCAGCTGACTCCCCGCTTTACGCAGGTTCATGCTGAACCCCCGTTGCACAGTACTTTTGCCCAGATCTTTGTGAGTTGCTGTCCCTTCTTCATTCCGCAGTATCACAGCACCGATGAGCTTAGAAGGGTGCTCCAGAGGCCACCTCGTCCAACACCCTGCTCAAGCAGGGGCAGCCAGAATGGGCTGCTCAGGGCTGCGTCCAGTCCGGTGTTGGATGCCTCCCAGAAGGGAAACTCCACACACCCCTAGTCAGCCTGCACCAGGGTTTGAACACCGTCACAATTGGAAAAAAAAAAAAAGTGATTTATTGCATTCAGCTGGAATCTGACGTGTTTCAGTTTGTGCCCATTGCCCCCTGTCCTGTCAGCAGGACGACCGATGTGATGTGAGCTGCGTACTTACCACGACCAGCCTGCTTTGCCTCTGTCACTAACACAGAACCAGGCGTGCCCTTCAGCAGGTGTCTCCACAAACATAACAAACCCACGGTTTTGTGCATTCATGCCACGAGCGGCCGGACCAGGCTGCGGTGGGGTGTCAGCCCCAGCCAGCAGGTAAGCCCCCACCCGGGCGCTCAGTCACTCCCCCCAGCGGGACGGGGGATGGAATCAGAAGGGCAGAAGCAAGAAAACTTGTGAGCTGAGATAAAGACAAGTCAGCAAGCGAAGAAAGGAGGAAGCAAACAAAACCACAAGGGATGCAGAGGTATCGGCGCCTCCCATTGCAGACTGGCACCAGCCAGCCCCTGAGCAGCTCCCCCAGTTTTACTGCTGGGCACAGCGCCGTGTGGCCTGCACGTCCCGTCGGTGTCCCCTCCCAGTGGGAAGAAGCGCGAGGAACGCAGAAGGCCTTGGTACTGTGCATGCAGTGCTCGTAGCTAAAGCTCTGGTGTTACCAACACTGCTTTGGTCACAAATCCAAGACACAGCCTCCTATGAGATTCTATGCAGAAAATCTCCTCCTCCCCAGCCAGCCCCAGTACACACGGTCAGATCAAGGGCCTGCCTGCACCACCACCCATCTCCTACACCGCCTGCTGCGGATGAGATAGCTCCCTCCCCAGCTGCCTGCTCTGGAAGCTCCTGAGCTGAAATGCTGCATCTGAGCTTTTAACAGCCAGTAAGATTTTGCTTCTGTAAGGGTTGCTCTTTTAAATCCTACAACATCAGCAAGTTCTACTGCACGCAGCATGAAAAACCAACCCGTGTTTTAACATCTCTCTAGTAACGTCCCCCACCATGTCCTGTTTCACATAGGACCTGTTCCCAACAGTCAGCACCTATTTCCTTTTCTGTTCCCCAAGTCCCTTGCTCAGCCCTCGCTTATTCCATGCTATAAGGCACAACAGCAGGAGCTCAGGCCCCCACCAGCTCTACACTAAATATTATTTGAGAAGGCAGTTCCCTAGCTGTATTTTTCTCTCCTCTCTAGAGCCATGCGAATCTCAGCAAGGACTTTTCATGGGAGAAAACAGGGTGCCCATATGGGCTCTGCTCTCTGATCAGAGCCCCACCTTTGGCTGGCAGCATGAGCCCTCACCACAGCCTGTTCCCCATGGTGTCCTGTTCCGCAGCACGCTGCCCCACCAGCTCCTCACGCACCAGCTGCAGCTCTCGTGCTGAGCACCAGCACCACCTGCTGGGCATGCCACCGGTGCTGACAATGTTCCCTGCCCACCCTGCTGCCCCAAAATTCAAGAGGTGTCGCGCATCTCCTCCTCTGTTTGTGTGCCCACCCAAGGAACCAAGACCGCTGGTGGTGTGCAGTGCACAATCCCAGCCAACCACACAGGAGCCACCAGAGCTGTAGCAAGGGCAGAAGCACAGCCCTCAAATGCGTTCCTGGCAAGCACGTGGCAAGCATCAACCCCGCTAACATGTTGAGCCCCAAGAATCTCTTGAGAGGTAGCTCCAACAGCCAAGAAAGCAAAGCAGGCACTCTGCCTTTGAAAAGGAAATTGCTCAGAGATGAGAGTGAAGATCCAGCGCTCTCCTGACAGCTGCATCTAGGAGGCCACAGGCAGGAGATCAGACAGAGCTGCAGCAGTTCCCTCCCAGGGCCTGCAGCACCAGGCAATGCTCTGTGCAGGGCCACCCAGTGCTCTGCCCCAGGGTGCTTGGTTTGGCTCGTATGTCGTGGGTCCTTGCCGGTGCCAAGCTGGTTAGGACCATGATTTCTGTCCAGAGGCAGCACCCAGCTCCATCCTGACACGCAACACCCTCACACGGCCCTCCGGGAGACAGCCACGCTGTGTGTGCCAGCACGGCCTGCTCTCCCACCCCTCCCCTCCTGCCCCAGGCACTGAACTCCACCGCAGGCACCCCTGCCACTCCTTGTTCTGGACGTCCCAGATCCCAGAACTGCTTTGCACCACTGCAATCCGCCTGCCAGAGCCCTCCTCGCACAGAGCACAACCTGCCCAACGTTTTCATCACAACTTTCAGTTGGCGCAATGAACGTCTACTAATTACACATTTCTGGTGGCTGCTCATTCAGGCAAGGGCATTGCAAGGGCTCTTTGCAGAACTCCTCTTAATGAGGATTAAGACACCGATGTGGTAGACTTAGGGACTTTTTATCTGCTTGCATGTTGTGCCACAAGCATAGAAATTTGCAGGTTTCTAATTTACCCCTGACACACAACTTAGAGTCTAAACACAACACCAGCAAAGAGATTTTGGAATTTAAATGCTTGAGCTGTGAAGACAATTCTCCCCAAACCTGGCACTGCCAGTTGGTTTGGAAGAGCCCCTCGCAGTCACCATACCCCCACAAGGCTGGCCTGCTGGCCCCTGATCTCAGCGCACATACCTGGGCGTAAGAGTCAGCATCATCACCCCGATGTAACGGCGCTTTGTCTCGGCGTTACCGAACCAAGAGCCTGCCAATGGAAGGGACATCAAATGGCAGGGCTGCAAACAGACATGCTCAAAACAGCACCGGGCTGAGCCAGGCGGATCACAAAGCACACACACCCCCCAGCAGACATTGCACAGCGGTTCTGATCCCCTACCAACACAAAACGTCAGTTCCTTTAGCAGCTCTACACTGCACACTTTGCTCTCTTGGTTTGAGTTGTGGTTGTTTGGCCTGAGAGCATCCCTCCATAACATTAACACAGAATCAGATAACAAGAATCTGCATTAAACAAATTATCAAAAACCCTAAGAAAAAAAAAAACAAACAGGCACTGTTCTACAGGACTAAATTAACCACTTGTCATTTATGATACAGCTGACTTCTGTACTTATGTTTCTGTTCTTTACCTTGGCAGTACCCACAGGGCTAAGTAGCCTCCAGGGTCCAGCTCATCCTTCCCCTTCTTGAATCTCAAGAAACAGTGCGCTCACCTACTCTCTGGGGACTTAGCTGCAAGTTACTTGGGACGCTCTGAAAGTCTTTATCTGCAGCAGCAGCAGGCCAGCATCCTCCTTGGGGCCAGTTATTTCATGCTCTGTGGCCACAGAAGCAGCACACAGCTTTCCCCTGGGAAAAGCACTCACTGCTTCGTGCCAGACGGAATAATCTTGCCCCCACACAACGCTCCTCCTGCTACGTGTGCCCTTCTCTCTGAGGAAGCGCTGAGAGTCCAGCTAGGCCAGTGCTTCCTGCTTCCACCCTCCTCTTCCTGCCCTCCTTCCTGCAGCACCTGAACGGGGAGGCACCCCACTCACTTTTGCGCTGTTCCTCCTTCTGCAGGAACTTCCGCAGCCGGTCTGAGGGGATGGCAAAGGAGATGCCTGACGTCACCTTCATGGTGTTCACTCCAATCACTTCTCCATCCTGCAGCGAAAAGGGCACAATGTTCTCCAGCCCTCACCTTTATGGAGAGGAGGGGAAGCAGAACGCAAACCCAGAGCCCTGCCTGTGCCCCCATCCCTCCCCAGCCTGCCTGAGGCTGGGCAGGGACGGGCCCCAGAGGCTGCAGCCACGCAACCCTCCCCGCGCCCTGAGAACATCAGCCATGCCGGCCTCACCACGGCGAGGTTTGGCTCTGCCGTGCAAGTTCCATCGGTGTGGGCTCCCCAGAGCAGCTGCTGAACAGGACCAAGCAGGGCTCCCACCCTAGGCCATTCCCTGCTCCCTCCTCAGGGAGCCTGGAGCATGCACAGTGCCCTCCTTCCCGACAGCTGCGAGCGCCCGCACAGCGCTGCCACCGAGAGCACCCAGCCCCAGGAGGCAGAGCCCACCAGCATACCCGTGGGAGAACTTACCAAGTTGACGAGGGGACCCCCGGAGTTCCCAAACTGCAGCAGGAGAGAGAGCAGTGAATAGGCCGTGAAAGAGACACCCTCAAACAGCCCAACCCTCAGCAAGGAGGCAGAGCCCAGGGAACAGGGGTCGGGCCACGAAACAGCCAGGTCACCAGCCAGAAACCCCCTTCTCCCAGCCCTCCACGCCCGGCTTCCTCGGACCTCACGGCACCCAGGGCCCTTCCCTAGCTCCCCCTTCCCAGGGAGGGCCGTGGGAAGGGGTGCCAGCCGCCGCGTCCCCCCGGCTCCCTTACGTCGATAGCAGCGTCGGTCTGGATGTACTCCATGTCAGAGGCGGCCAGGCCCAGCTCCCGGCTGCCGCGCTGCGCGGAGCTGACGATGCCGGAGGTGATGGTGTTCTGCAGGGCGAAGGGGCTGCCCATGGCCACCACGAACTCTCCCTGGCGCACCTCGGAGGAGCGGCCGAGGGGCAGGGTGGGCAGCGGGCGCTGGAAGAGAGGGAGAGGGTGAGCGGAGAGCTGCCCAGGGAGCCCCTCTGCAGCAGTAACACGCACCTTGGGCTTGATCTTGATGGTAGCGATGTCTGCGACCTGGTCCACGTCCTGCACCACCGCGTCATACTGCTCCCCGCTGGCCAGCTTCACCCGCACGCGCCGCCGGTTTGCCACCACGTGTGCGTTGGTCACAATGAGCCCATCCGGAGACACCAGGAAACCCGAGCCATTGGAGATGGGCACGTCACGGCCCGAAAACGGGTGCCTGCAAGGTGGGCGGAGGTCACGGGGGTGGCAGGGACCCGGAGGGGACCGATGGGGGCCTGGGGCAGCAGCTGGAGCCCAGGCAGGCCGGGTGCCCGGGCTGGTAGGCCTGGAGAGCAGCAGGGAACAGCAAGGAGGTGCCTGGGGGGCAGCACAATGCGGGGGCTCCTTCACCTCCCCCCGGCAGGCACCCATCCCAGGGGTCTGCACAGATGTGCACACAGTGGGGGAACAAGCAGGAGGAGCCACAAAGCCACACGCAATAGCAAAGGTGTAACCCCGTGAGGACCACAGGGACGTGGTGGGAAGCACACCTGGCTGGAGAGCTGCACGGGACAGTGCAGGTTCTGTAGGAAAAACAGGCAGGGACTTGGGGAAAGAAGAAACCTGAACACAGAGCTTTGCCTTGGAACAGGTAAGAACCACCTAGGAGGGGAAGGGTACGTCTGTACCCTTTGTTTCTCAGGAATCCCGAATTCCTGTGCCAGGAGGCGGTATCTGTGGGAAGGCAGCGTGACACAGAAGCTCAGGTGGGGACCACTGAGGCCAACCAGACACACACAAGCCCGTGGGACCAGACAGGGGGCGGCAGGCTGACCACAGAGTCACTGAGGTTGAAAAAGACCTCCAAGATCACCCCCTACCACCATCACCCACTAAATTGTGAGAAACAAAGCTGTGTTTTGGCAGTAGAAATGACCCCTTGGTGTCCCTCAGCACCATGTCCAACCCTCCCTTAAACACCCCAGGGACAGTGATGCTGCCATGCCCCTGGGCAACCCGTCCCAACGCCTGACTGCTCCTTCTGAGAAGAAACCTCTCCTCATTGCCAACCTGAAGCTCCCCTGGCACAACTTGAGGCCATTCCCTCCCGTTCTATCGCTGTTGATCTGCAAGAAGAGGCCGACCCCCAGCTCCCCACAACTGTAATTGTAGAGTGCAGTGAGGTCTCCCCTGAGCCTCCTCCAGACTAAACAACCCCAGTTCCCTCAGCCGCTCCTCATAGGGCTTGTGTTCCAGGCCCTTCACCGGACAAATTACTTGGCCTTGATGTCTTTCTTGTAGTGGGAGGCCCGGAACTGAACACAGTACTTGAGGTGTGGCCTCACCACAGCTGAGTACAGGGGGATGATCACCTCCCTGCTCCTGCTGGCTACTCTATTTCTAATACAGGCCAGGATGCCACTGGCCTTCTTGGCCACCTGGGCACACTGCCGGCTCATGGTCAGCCAAGCATTGACCAGCACCCCCAGATCCTTTCCCTCTGCACAGCTTTCCAGCCTCTCTGCCCCAAGCGCTGCATGGGGTTGTTGTGCCCCAAGCACAGGACCCGGCACTTGGCCTTGCTGAATCTCATCCCTTGGCCTCTGCCCATCGACCTGTCCTGCCCAGGTCCCCCTGCAAGGCCTCGCTACCCTCCGGCAGATCGACACATCCCCTAGCTTGGTGTCCCTTTGAGTCTGCTATTGGCGCTCTTCAAACAGTCCCAGTGTCTAAGGAAGGCTCCTGAGGGCTGGGAAGAGGGAAACATCACAGCAGCCTTCAAGAACACCACGACCAAAACGCAGGCCAGCCAACTTCACCTGTCCTTGGCTTCACCTGGCCGGCTCCTCCGACCAGCGGCAAGGCGCCCGCAGGGGGGGGCTGTGCGCTGCCGGCCGGGTAAGGCGGGTGACGAAGCCCCCCGAGCCCCCGGCCCAGCCCCCGGCCCTGCCCCGAGCACGGCCCCAGCTCCGCGCCCCTCAGAGCCCCCCTCAGAGCCCCCCCCCCGTCCCGGACCTGCCCACGATCTCCACGTAGACCAGGGCCGGCGCCGTTTTCTCCACCACATCGGCGATGAAGTTGAAGGCGGCGCGGGGCGAGGCGGGCGGGGCGGGCACGGCGGCGCGCAGCGCGGGGGGGCGGCCCTCGGCCTGCCGGGCCCACAGCACCGCCAGCGCCGCCGCCCCCGCGCCCAGCGCCGCCGCCAGCGCCTGGCGCCCCACGGGGGGAGGGGGCGGCGGCGGCGGCGGGGGAGGGGGCGGCGGGGGGGGGGTCCCGGCGGCCCCGCGCAGCGCCCGGCCCCAGCGCGCCGCGCCCGCCCACGGCCCGGCCCGCGCCCACCGCGCCAGCGCCGCCATGCTGCCAGCCGCGGGGCGCGCCGGGAGATGTAGTTCTGAGCTCGGCAAGCCGGCCGGGAGGTGCCTTGCGCCGCGGGGCACGCTGGGAGTTGTAGTTCTGACCCTGGCAAGCCTGCTGGGAGGCGCCTCGCACCGCGAGGCACGCTGGGAGTTGTAGTTCTCAGCCCGGTACGCCTGCCGGCAGGCACCGTTCCACCGCGGGGCACGCTGGGAGTTGTAGTTCTCAGCCCGGCGGGCCTGCCGGCAGAGGTAGTCCCCGCGCGGGGCGCTCCGGTAGCGGCAGCGCGGGTCGGGCCGGGCCGTGCGGCGCAGCAGCTCTCCGGGCCTGCCCGACGCGCAGCCTCCTCCCCGCGGCCCCGAGAGCCGGAGCCCCGGCAAAGCGGGAGGGGGGGCGGGGGGGAAGAGCCGCGGCGCGGTGCACGCCGGGACAGCGCCGCCCCTCCCAGGCTGCCCCGCGCGGGCCGGGCGGGTGGTGGCGGAAGATGGCGGCGGGCGGCGGGCGGCGCTGAGGCCCCGAGCGCGTGGGGATGGAGCCGGGCGCGGCGCCGGGCCCCGAGCGGCTCTTCGACTCGCAGCGGTGAGCGCCGGGGGCAGCCGCGTGCCGCTGGGGCTCCGCTGCGGGGGCCGTGGGGCGCCCCTGGGCAGCCCGGCGGGAAGGGGCGGCCCGGGGGGGCGGGGGCCGGGCCGGGGGTCTCGCTGGGCCCCGTACGGTGCGCCCCGGGGGCGAGGCCGGGGGCGAGGCTGGGGGTGCCTCTCCGTGACCCGGCCCATCCGCGGGCCGCCCCGGCGCCCTCCGTCTACGGGCGCTGCGCTGTGCCCCTCAGGTTGCCGACCGACGGGTTCCTGCTCCTGGCGCTGCTGCTCTACGCGCCCGTGGGGCTCTGCCTGCTCGTCCTCCGCCTCTTCATCGGCGTGCACGTCTTCCTGGTCAGCTGCATCCTGCCCGACAGCGTCGTGCGGCGGTGCGTGAGCCTGGGGGGAAGGGGGGCAGCGTGCGGGCACCCGGTGGGGCTGGGGGGGGCGCCCGGGCTGGAGGCCTGAGCCGCAGAGGCTGGGCTCGGGCAGAGGTTTCCAGGGAGCTGTGCTTCAAGAACATTTTGTCCCAGGGACCTATAAAGGCGCCTTCCTGCCAAGATCAAAGCTGGCAATCGCTCTTGTGTGCTCAAGGTTCGATCTGGAGCACGTGGATCGCTGCATGTCCTGCCTGGAGGCTGCATGGTTTACTGCCCTGTGGTGTGTGCTGGCAGCTTCTGGCTCCAGCTGCAGCCCCCTAACAACTCCTGGTCCATACACCTGCCACACCATCACCATTTTGTACCAGTATATTTTTCCAAATCACATAAGTTCCTAGGTTCTTGCTTGTAGGGTGTTCTGAGACAGGTGTTGCTCAGACTGTGGGACTTGAGGAAACCCTTTTTCTCTGCTGTAGGTTTATTGTACGTGTGATGTGCTCAGTGCTGGGATTGTTTGTGCAGCAAAGCGATCCCCGGCTTCGGGATGTCAACGTGCAGGTGTACATTGCCAACCACGTGACACAATTCGATCACAACGTCATCAACCTCCTGACCTCATGTAACACGGTGAGCAATGCAGAGCCAGGGCACGGTGGGTCTGGAAACATCTCTCTGCATGAGAAGTGCGCAGAGAGCTGTTTCAGAATTCAGGTATTGCCCTGAGCTTTTTCAGTTCTTGTGGGTTAACTTAGGATTGTTTGAGTCATGACTCTTTTATTTCCTGAGGCTTGGTTTCATGCTTGCGTGACAAACTGAAACAAGGTGAGGGTAACAGGAGTTGGTGAGGGTTACAGTGGGGAGGGATTTTGTTGAGAGTGGGCATTTTCTAGCATCTGTATCTTTTCATGGCCCTTGGGGTAGGTTATGTCCAAAGCAGGGCTGGCTGTGGGCTTTTCTCACAGCGCTGGGTGCCGTGTCTGGGTGCCGCCTGCCTTGCACAGGCAACACCGAGAGGAGCTGCACCCAAGCAGTGTGCTCGGGTTGTGCTGGGCTGGCAGCTGTGTAACTTTCCCTGCATTCTCACGAAGTTTCCTGTGTATGGAGTCCCTGAATCCGTAGGCCTCAAATGTGTCTGGGAGTTAACTGGTATTATGTCCTGAATGGCAGTAGATTGGGTCCTTACCTGGAGAAAAGTAACTCTTGGAAGCAGTGTATCCTTCGCCAAGCATATTGGGAGCTCCTAGAGAAAACGTGGAGAACGTGGCCGTCACCCAGGGCGGGGAGCAGTTTGTTTCTCAGATGGATGGGATATGATCTGAACTGAGGATCGGGAATTAAAATTCCCAGGAAATGGGCCAGAGCTGCCACTGAAACCTGGCGGTAGCACGTTCTCTGCTGCTAGCATTTTTAGCATATAGGTTGCTCCCTCAGCCCCCAGAGGCATTTTTGCTAATAAGCAGAAGCTTCGTCTCCCGTTATCACCTGAGAAAGTAGGCCTTGAAGGGCGGACAGGGTGTCATTTCTCCCCTGTTCTTATCTTTTCCCGCAGCCTGCGTTGAATGGTGCTCCTGGCTTCATCTGCTGGTCCCGGGGGTTCATGGAGTTGGGAGTGACAGGCAGCCGGGCAGAGCTGGTGGATTCCCTGAAGGCGTATTCGTCGCACAGAGAGAACCCGCCGCTGCTGCTCTTCCCCGAGGAGGCTGCCACCAACGGCCGGGCCGGCTTGCTCCGCTTCAGGTGCTAGGAACGAGTGCTCCTGCAGCACCTGTCTTCGGGGTTCTTTCAGCTTCGGGGTTCACTGGCAGCTGTCCTCTTCCTTTTCAGCTCTTGGCCGTTCTCAATCTTGGACGTGGTGCAGCCAGTTGCCCTACAGGTTCAGAGGCCTTTGATCACCGTGGTGAGTCTGGTGGTGCTGGGCAAGGAGGAGTTCTGGAAGCTGTGTCAGGGTGTCCGTGGTGTCGCTAACTTTGCTTCTGCTTTGAAGGCTGTGGGTAGCGCAGCCTGGCCTGGTTCCCTGTCATCCTGGGATGAGCTTCTCATGTTTGCAGTTTGCTTTTCAGCTGCCTTTTCTGGAGAACTTGAGCTAACTAAATCAACGTTCTTCTAGTTATGCTCAGTTTTGGTAGACATTCTTAGTGGCTTGGCTGTCTAACAATATGCTGTCTGGCTTCCATGACCATCGGTGTCTTACACCCTTTTGGTTAGTTCCCTTCTTTTAAAATGTTTTGAAAGAACTGCAGCCCCCCTAGAGACTGAGTGACGTACTGAAAGTTTTGCAAGGCTCTCCAAATCAGGTTCTTGAATTCATGTTTCCTAAGTGCAGATATGTAATATGATGCAATGTTAGCTTCAGAAAAGAGGCAAAGTTCACAACGAGAGTACTAGTGCTGCTAAACTGACAGCAGTAAAACTGCTCTCATCTTATTTACAGTGAGATTTTGTTGAATTTCTTACTTCTTGATGTGGCTTATGGACTTACTTGATTAAAACACCCGTTTTATGTTGGATAGATGCTTTACTGGGTTTTCCATTTTCATCTTTTTAAGGTGGCAGGATGCACTAAATAGGTTTAAAGCCACTTGCCAGCAGGTCACAAAACGTCACTGCCTGTAGCAAAACCTCAGCAGGCAGGTATTTTTCAAGTGAGATTCTGTTAGCTGTTAGTTCTTTGTCACATGCTATTTAGTGCTCCTGTCCACAGGAGCACGGTATTGAGATTCTTGCTGGCACAATTTCCTTAGTGAATAATGAACGAGCTGGGTTACTGAGGCAATCCCAATATTACAAGTCTAACACAGCCAGTGGATGCACAAGAGGAGCAGCTGGTATAGTAAGGAAAAGGGTGTTAGCTGCACACGTGCAATGGTGACAACTGCTGCTACAGTAGGCTGCAAAGCTCTGGTAACCCTGCTGCCAAGAAAGTGGGACTAGAGGGAGCTCAGGAAGGCTGTAAGCATGGTGCACAATCCACAGACCAGGATTTGAAGGCATCCAGCTTAATCAGCTTATCAGAGATAAGGCAGAGAGATTGAGGATAGCTGCTTGCACAGTGGAGAAGTTGCTTAAGAGTGAGATTTATTTTTTTTTTTGTCAAAACACAGCAGCAATCTTTGCAGCTGCTGAAACTAGGTACTGTTAATACACAAGTTCAATTTGGGATTAAGATGTGGTTTTCTAACAGTGATGATACTTTAAATTTTTGAATGACTACTTCAGTGAGGTGGGACAGATGCCCTGTCCTGGGTTGTTTGTGATGAATATGTTGTCTTGTTATGGTTTTGATCCCTCTAAGAAGTTCTGTGAAATGTGACAAGTTGTAGGGAAATCTTTAAATTTGTCTGTCTGTCTTCTTCCTTCATGAATGTTAGGGAGAACAACACACACACAACTGCTTATTTGTTTGAAGGTGCTGGTTATAACAATTTCTTGGCTCAGACTTTTACCTTCAGAAGCGATGTAGTATTTTTTGTCCTTCATACAAACTGACAAAGTAAATCCCAGTGGATTTCTTATGTCGTTTTAAATCATCAGTAATTTCTCAGGACTGGAGATGGGATGCTTTGGATGGTTCGATCAGTGCTTTACAGAAAGCTTGCTTAGATACTTATCTGATACATAAATACATAGGCACATGGACGCCAGTCTGAGCAAATGCCCAAGGCAGGGTTTAAGAAAGAATTTTCTCTAGCTGCAGTTGGCTGGAACCTTGAAGGGAGGTGTCGCTCTGTGGCACACAGCAGTGTTACTCTGAAGACTGGCTCTTGGGATCACTATAAGGCTTCTGATTTCAGGCTTCTTAAATCTCAAATCTGTTTACTCAGGAGATTAATTCTTTATTTTCCCCTTGGTGGCTGTGGTTTCTGAGCTTCTCTCATTTATAGCACCTTTTCCAGGCTGTTGAATAAACCAGGTGCAAGGCCTGTCTTGGAGCTATGATGCTTTGGTTCAGGATGAGGTCACAGGCAGAAGCCAAGGGAGCTACGTTATGGGCTGTAGATTTTGAGGTGTTTCCACCAGCTTGTGGAAAGTTTGGTCACCTGCAGGATAAAAGTAACCAACTACAGAAATCCTAGAAACAGTGTCCATTTGGTAGCAAATTCGTTAGAATCATTGAAAAGTTTAGGTTGGAAGGATTCTCTGGAGCTCTTCAGTTTGGCTGTGCACTCACAGTCAGACCAGCTTCTGAGTCTGAGCAGGCTGGGAAGGGCAGAGAGCCCTCTGCTACCGTGCACCTGTGACACTGCTCAGCCACTCTCTTCTGGCAGGCATCGCAGTCCTTCTTAGGAAAAAGGTTATTTCCTACTTTTCAGAAATAGGAATACAGTAATGAATTACAGCTTGCCTTTAATGATTTATCTTCAAAGAGAAGAGTCGTTCTTAAAGCTCCACAATGCAAATTGCAAATGGAGAGAGAGAGCTTCTGGGAGCTGAGGCATTACGCGGGCTGTTCCCATCAGCGTGTGATTCCCGTCGTGGTTCTAAGGGAGCGTTAACAGGTCTTAAAGCATTGTCAGTCCTTTCTAAGGGCACGGTCCTGTAGAGAATGTGGGGATATTGAGGGAAAATCTTGCTGTCCTAGTGGGAGGAAAAGATGACTTGGAGCAGTGAAAACTGACTCTCTTGCTCTGCCTGGCAAGGACTAATGAAGGTGAATCTGCCCTGGGGCTTGCTCACTGTGCTCTGGGTTTGTCCTTCTCTCTTGCCCACTCATCTGCATCTCTGCCCACGTATCCGTCCCCCACTGCCAGGCCTTAGCTCTGCTCTGCCCGCCTGCTTCCCCGAGGGAGACCTGAGTAGCTCATGTTTTGTGGGCCATAACCTCATTGTGCTCTTTTCCCCAGAGTGTGGCTGACTCCTCCTGGATTACAGAGCTGCTCTGGACCTTCTTTGTTCCCTTCACAGTTTATCAAGTAAGGTACTATCTCTCTCTCTCTCTTGCATTTGGGGCAGGGTTTAGGGTGGGCAGAGAGCCTGACTTTTTGCAACTGTAGTAAGAGGTCTTCTGGCATGCACTAACGTGCACCCTCGTTGTGGTATCACAGCATGGCTTTGTACAACGTTATTGTTCTGTGCCAGGTCCTTCCAGCCAGTTTCTGAAGTGCAGAGGGCTCTCAATTCCTGCTCTCAGCTGGTGAAGGAGATGAGTCTCACGGGGCTTTTATTTCAAGTTTGCTGGGTATATTTTTGAAGTTAGATCCTCTGCTGTAATTCACCCCTGGGCTGCTCAGGGTGTCCCATGGGTGACGCCCTGCAGGCAGCTCTGTCCTCTAGCATCTGTCTCTTCCCTGCAATACCTTGTGAATTGCAGAGGTTGTTCAGACACAGTCCAGGCTCACCTGGGCCCCCGACAGGTCTGATTAGCTTTGGTGTAATAAGGGTCTGGAGGCAGCTGAAGGGGCTTGGAGTTGAATTCTTTCCGGTGTGCACTTAGGGGTTGGGGTATTGCGGTAAAGAGCAGTCTTTAACATTTCTTCAGTAAAGAAAAGCCAGCTGCATCGGGCTCGTGTCTTGCTGATGTGCTTTCTACTCCCATGTAAATGGCAGCATCTCCTCGTTTGGGGCCTTTCCGGGAACTTTGTTAGGACATAACTTGCATGTTCTGCTTGAGCGTTAAGATCAGATGAGCCGGTTTTGTCCTCTGGGCCATGCCTTGCCCCTAATGCTAGTGGTAAAGCTTGACACTCGTCTCGTGGGAGGAGAGGTGGGGTGAGCAGGGAGAGCTGAGGTGGGGATCGCACCGGTGGTCCCGGATGGGGCTGGCTCCCCCAGCAACCCGTGAGGCAGTCAGCCCAGTGCTGTTGTCCCCATTCAGGTGGATGCCGTCTGTCCCCAGACGAGCTGAAGAACTGAGTGAGGATTTTGCGCTCCGAGTTCAGGAGGTAGGAGGATGACGTGGGAGAGGGATGTGTAGGGCTACTGCGATTTGGGATGGTTGCAGAGGAGAGTGGGGTGTAAGGAGAGTTGCAAAGGGTATTTCTGGATGGGTGTTATTTGTGATGGGGACTCTGGCCTGTATTTATCGCCCCTTAATAATTATTCAGTTTCCGTGGCCTACTTGCCATCCCCCGTTTATCCTTTCTGCCAGTTATCAAGGGTCTCCCTATGTAGCTCAAACCTCTCATGCTAAGAACTCCCCTTTCATAATATCACAAATCAAATAAACAGTGGTTGTTTCTCCACCTTTCCCTTTAGTGCTGGGTGCATCATAGCTCCTGTACCAAAGGTCTCGAATCTCCATGTCAGCCTGTTTTGGCAGGATGATATTGCATACTCCTGGTCCTTCATGTGCTCCATGCAACACTGAAATGCATCACTGAGGACCTGGAGAAATCAATTCCCTGTCCTCTCCCCCCTCAGTGTGGCTCTAAGCAGGCCTGTACATCAGACACTCCCTGCAGGATGAGAGTGCCTGGGTGGTGCATGTTGTGTGCCGTGTACATGTGACTCTTCTCTACGTTTCTGCAGCTCTTGGCCATGGAGCTGGGTGTGGTATCCACACGGCTCACTGCAGCAGATAAAGCTGAACACATGAAGAGGCTGAGACACACGTCGCTTCTCCGCTTTGCCCCAGGTGGGTGTCCATGCTGTGGAATGGCCGCTTAGGCTCTGCCTTTGGGGAAGCCTCAGACTGCTCTCGGTTACGGACGGGTGGTGGGAGAGGAGGAGAGGTGTGACATCCTCCAGGGGACGGGGGTAGCTGCGTGCTCTGGGCTGTGGGTGTTGCTAGCTGTAAGGAGAGGATCTCCGCTCCTCAGCACAGATGTGGTGGTGCTGTGCAGGAGGTCCTGCTTGCTTACCACCCCCATTCATAGGGGCAGTGGAGCTGGTGCAACTTGAAGGCCGTGTACCTGTAGGCTGCCTTCTTGTGCCCACTCTTCTTTCTCTTGCAGCCTCGAGCCAGCCTCTGGCAGCCAGGCCCAGGATGCCTTCCAGCCTGCCTGGAGTTGGGTCCTTTGCTCCTGAGGATGTGCGGATCACAGCAATGGCTCAGCGGGTCAAGGAGGTGCTGCCTCATGTGCCTCTGGAGGTCATCAGGACAGACCTGGGTAAGCACAGGCCTAGGGTATTAGCAGGAACAGATCACCTTCCATGCCACGTCTCCATCATACCTGAGAGCAGAAACCCTTGTCCCTGCTGCACTGTGGAGCATGATGGCAGCAAGAACATGCTACAGTCCAGAAACTCGGCTTCCTGACACATCCTCTGTGTTCCTACAGCCCAAACGAACTGTGTGGATACCACCATTGCCAACTTGCTGGAGGGGAGAGTGCCCTTCTTCCCTGAAAGTGAGGCTGGTGCTGACCTGCCTGCTCCGTCTACCTCCCAGGCTGCAGCTGCTTCTGGCATCCAGGGCTCCGTAGCTGTGCCTACTTCCAAGGTACTTTTGGCAGTTGTGATGCTATCCCCGCTCTGATGGCTCGCAGCCAGAGCACAATGGCCTGTTTGGAACTAGCCGTGATGTCAGGGGAACCGAGCACTTTAAATTGGAGACCAGATTGGCATGCTGGATGCTTACAGGGCCAATAAGGAGATTTCCTGGCTTTGACCGTCTCCTGATGACTCTTGTGTTTTCTGTTCCAGCCAGCTACAAAGCAATTCGCAAAGTCCCCGGTGGAGCGGCACCTGTCCTTGCAGGAGCGGAAGCGAGCGCTGTACGACTATGCCAGGAGGTGAGCATCGCCCCCCTGCCCCACCTGTCCCCAGGAGGGTATGCCCCAAGCAAGGCTCGGCCTTTGCTGCGCCAAGGGACCTGTTCTTTGGATCGAGGTGGGGTGGGGCTGGGGCAGTGAACCATGCTGAAGGACAGAGGAGGCCGGTGTTTGCCTGCTTCACCTCTTCCAAGCGCGTAGCCCATTGTTGTTCCTGGGAAACACCGGGTCTCCTGCACTGTCACCGGGCTTCTGCTTGTGGGGACTGGGTGGGATAGTATAGATTTCATTGAAAATAGTATTGATGCTGTGGAATGCTCGTTTTAGAAAAGAAGCTTGCTGTTTGGCAACAGGGATAGTGTAATTAATCTTCCTCAGCATAGCTGGAGAATACTAACAGAGAACAGGGAGGGAGTCTGACCTCTGTGCGTGGTCTGGATGAGGCAACTACTGGGATGAGTGTCCAATTCTGTCGTGTGGTACTTTTTTTAGAAAAGATACTGAAAATTCAGGATAAGTTTGGAGAGGAGCCACAAAATAATACGAGGGGAAGCGAAGTGTGTTACATTTACTGTAAATGAGATGGCTCACTGTATGTAATTATCTTTCCGGGTGAAGGAATCAGGCTCTTTAATCTGGCAGAGAAAAGCAGAATAGTACCTAATGCTTAGAAGTTGTAGGCTTATTTCTGAGAAGGAAATCTGCAATCAGTGGAATAAGCTTCCAGCAGAACCAATGGTTTCTTGGTGTCTCCAGGTGAGCCTGGCTGACTCCTTAGAAGATGGTAGAGGTAACAGCCTTTGGTTCAGGCCAGAGTGATAAAAGGCCAACTGCTACCAGGGGAGGTTCCTGATCAGTAGGGTCTTGCAGTAAAGGGGAGATTCTGTCTGGTGCCGAGCTCAGGTGTAGCACTGAGCTTTGCTCCAGAGTGCTCGTGAGCAGATTCTGAAGACTCGGGGATCAGTTTAACCGTGGAGAGCCTATGGCTTTACGACACTGTCAGTTTCTCCCTACTAGGGCTAGTTTAGGAAATTCCTATGGCTGGATGTTGAAGCTGGGCAAACTCCAAGTGCCCGTATTTAAAGGGCTGGTCCTACATAACCGCGGGTAGCTCATTGTCAGCAGGAATTCAAAGAGGTCTGTTCTTCTGAAAGATCCCTTTAATTTAGGGCTCTTACAGTAGCCCTGTGGCTGCTCTACCAGAACGGGGCTGTTCAGAAGGTTACGCTCTGCCTTCGGAGTCAGGGAGTTACAGAAGGGTTGGGGTTGGGGCAGGGGCCTCCGGAGGTCTCCTGTTCCCAGTGCCTGCTCAGGCCGCCTCACCTGGAGCCCTGCCCAGGACCATGTCCATGAAGGGGAGGCACAGGGGGGGGCACAGCGGGATCCGGGCAGAGGGGGAGGACGCGCGGCTGGGGCCCTGCGGAGCCCCGAGGGTTCCCCTGCCCGGCGAGGGCCTGCCCGGGCTGCTGCCGGGGCGGGCGGGGGGCGCTGCCCGGCGTTGTGCGGGGGTCCCGCGGCGCGACCCGCCCAGCCCAGCCCCGGGGCTGCCCCCGGCCCCGCGCCGGTTGCTGCGCGGAGCCTCCCGGCTGCGGGCCGGGGCCGGTCTCGGGGGTCCCTGACCGCGCTTTCCCCGCAGGAGGTTCGCCGAGAAGCACGGCGCGGCGCGGGCCGGCGGCAGCCCCTGAGCGGAGCGGACGGGACCGGACCGGGACCGGCACCGGCGGCGGCGCGGGGCTGGGGGGCGCGGCCCGGCCCGGGAGGGGCCGAGCCCGGCGCGGCGGCGGCAGCAATAAAACGGCGGAGGAAGCAAACGGCCGCGTGCGGGGAGGGGCGGGGCGGAGCGGGAGGGGCGGGGCCGGGGGCGGGGCCAGGGGCTCCGTGCAGCTCTGCACGCGCCGCGGCCGTCGCCCGCCGCACGTAGGCGCCGCTTAAAGGGGCGATGCGGAGCGCGCGGCCGCCTGCAGCGCGGACCCGGCGGGCGGAGCCGGCGCCCTTTTAACGCGCGGGCTCCCGGTGCCGGTGGTTCTATTTACATGAGGGGGGGGGCGGGCTGAGGGCGTCACGTGACCGGCGGAGCCGCGGGGCCGGTGGCGGCGGGGGCTGAGCGCGGCGGCGACCCGCGGGGCCATGGCGGACGGCGGTGCGCGGGGGGCGGCGGGCGGGGGGCGCGGCCCGGGGGGCGGGGGGGGTCCCGAGCCGGCGGGGTGACCCCGAGCCCAGCGCGGGGGACGCGGGCGGGCGGGAGGGGGGCGCGGGGCGGGTGCTGGGGGGCGGGGGGTGGCCGGGGGGCGGCGGCCCGGGGGTGCCGGGCGGGGGTCCGGGGTCTGGGGTCCGGGCGCGGCGCTGACGGCTGCCCGCAGGCTCCTGGGTGCAGCTGCGGAGCGGCCCGGGGGGCGCCGACCCCGCGCCCTCCTCGTGCCACGCCGACGTGGAGCGGCTGCTGCTGGAGGCGCAGCTGGAGCCCGACGGCAGCGACGGGTGAGTGCCGGGCGGGCGGCGGGGCCGGGGCCGGGGCCGGGGGGCGCGCGGTGACCGGCGGGCTGTGTCCGCAGAGCCCCGCCGGCGCCCGGCCCCCCGGCCCGAGGCGAGGAAGGAGCGGGGCGGGCGGGCGAGCGGCCCCCTCCCCGCGGCAGGGCCCCCCCGGGCCGCCCGCAGCCCCCGCCGGGGACGGAGCCGGCCGCCCGCGCCCAGCGGGACGCTCCGGAGGACGCCGAGCGGACGGGGAGACGCCTGCCCGCAGCCCTCGGCCGGGGCTGCGCCCGCTGCCCCGAGCAGCTGCCCGCGAGGTAAGGCCCGGCCGTGCCCCGCGCCCTCCCGCTGTGCCTGCCCGTCCTGCGCAGCCCCTAAGGCTCGCTCTTCCCAGGGACTTTGCCTTCGTGTGCTCCCCGCAGCCGGTGCTGTGGAGCCTGCCGGGAGGGGCGGTGGGCAGGAAGAAGAGGCTTTTCAGTTCAGAGCTGCTGCTGCTCTTCATCCCCTCGCTGCTGCTCAGCCACGTGCTGACGCTGGGACTGGGGTGAGTCTGCCAGGGCCAGAACCGACCCCCGGGTGCTGGCGGGGCGCAGCCCTGCTCTGCCGTTGGGGGCCTCTGGCTGCCCTGGCAGGGGGCTGTCGCCCTGGGAGGGGAGGAACTCTCCTGCTCCTCCTTGGGAGCTCTCCCAGTGCTTTTCCCAGCAGCTGCAGTCATCTTTGTGGCTGCTGCCTTCACGCCTCGCAGCCGGGCTCTCCCCAGGCAGGTTCCTCACAGTCTCTGTCTCCCATCAGGATCTACATTGGGAAGCGGCTGGCAGCCTCCTCAGCAAACCCGCTGTGAGGAGCCGGGCTCGGCAAGGGACAGGCGGCTCTGTCGCTCTGCTCAGCACGGAGGGAGCCCCGGTGCAGCCCCACTGCTCACAGACGTCGTGTTGGTGGCACGAGGCGTCGTCTCTCTGTGCCCCTTCTTCACCCCAGCCTGGGGAGCCAGTCCGTGCCCTCCTTCGTAGCCAGGAACCCGCTGATGGCAGCTTCCTGCTGCAGGCAGCCCCGTCCCTCCCCGTCCCCTCGGTGTGGGTCTGGGTTCCTGCTGTTTAGTACAGAAGACTGTAAACGTGGCTCCTGAGCCTGCAACGCCAGGGGGAAATAAAAAGCCTGGTGCAGCTCCGCAGGCAGAGTGGCGAGCTGGTTGTCCCTGTGCGAGACCTGGCACAGCCCCGCTGCTGAGAATGGGAGCCCCAGCACGTGGGGCTGCTTTGGGCTCTCCTCGCCACGAGGCCCGGCTCTGGAGCACGGTGTGATGCTGGGGCCCTGTGGGGCAGGGACGAGTGCTGCAGCGTGCGCTGGGTTTTGATGAACACTGCAGGGCACCTGGCTGACAAGTGGGTCCTTTATTAGTCGGCTCGTGGCTGCAGCCTGCCTGCAGCAGGGAGGCAGGGGCCGTGCCGCTGGCTGCAACGGTACTAGCTCAGCACAGGTGGGGTTGTGAGGCTGGATACCAGCAGGGGAGATGGCACTGCACAGGGTACGGCGCTGCCCAGGCTGTGCTCACCGACCTGGCTGGCTACTGTGCGATCATAGCCAGGGCCAGAAGCGTCCCAGTGCTGTGGGATGAGGGGGGCAGCAGAGGAAGGGTATGAGGGGGTTCAGGGAGCTGGCAGGGAGCTTTCCGGCTCGCTCTGTGCCGGGGTGGTGGCGGTGGTGGGATGGCAGTCCTCTTGGCAGCCTGCAGGCAGGGCACTGGGGGGCTGCGTGGGGGAGGCAGCAGGGCCGGGCCAGGTCTGAAGCAGAGCAGTGGTCGGGGGGTCCCAGCTGGGGTCCCAGGCTGAGGGCAGCAGCACCTCAGGGTGCACGGGGTGTCCTGGAGCCATGCGGGTGCTGCTGGTGCGAGCGCTGTGGGAGAGGCAGGGGGGCAGCCGGGACAGGGCCCCGTGCTCCAGCCCCCACGGGCAGGGCAGGGACGGCTCAGAGCTGTGACAGCCGCTTGGACTTCGGTGGTGGCGGCGGGGGTGACTTCAGCGCCCTGCTTCCATCCGCTGTCGGTGACGGCAGCGCCTGTGAGCAGAGGGGGTGGTTATGGGGGGCAGTGGCCGGGCCGGGCCAGGGCAGGGCCGTGCGTTACCTTCCCCCCGCTGGCAGCATCGCTCTGCTCCAGGAAGGCCTCGTACACCGTGGGGCTGATCCTGCGGGGCAGCGGCGGGGCCTTGCTCGCGCTCTTCACGCGGCCGCCGAAGCCCGTGGGGGACGGGGACAGCGCTGTGGAGGAAGGCGGGCTGGGCAGCGCGGCCGGCACAGCACCGGGGGGCCCGGGCCTGCTCCAGGGGCCCTGGGCTGCCCGTGGCCATCCCCAGGAGCGAGGGCCCAGTGCTGAGGGGCTGGGGCTGCAGCCCTGCTCTCAGGGGTTGGATGCCAGCGGGGCTGTGGGGCTGGGGAGGTGCCCTCCAGCTGCAGGGGGCTGCAGGGGATGGGAAGGCTGCGGGGCTGGGGGTACCTGTGGGGCTGGGGGTACCTGCGGGGCTGGGGGTACCTGCGGGGCTGGGGGTACCTGCGGTGCTGGGCTCGCGGCTCGGTGGCGGCTGTTTCCCATCGCAGCTGCCCAGGCTGCTCTCGCTCATGTTGCGGGACAGTCTCCGCTTGTCATCCTGGGGCACGGAGAGGGGGCTCAGTGCCCAGGGGGCAGGACCACGGCCCGGGAGCGCAGGAGCCTCTGGCAGGGCACGATGCTCCCCAGCACCCTGTCTGCAGGGCTCTGAGCCCCGCACGCCTCCAGCTCTGCCCCTGCTCCCCTCCGTCAGCCCAGAGCGAGCAGGGAGGCTGCAGGGCTGTGCTGGGCACCATCACCTTGGGCTCTGGCAGCTCCGGGACAGACAGGCGCGTCTCCTGCCGCCAGTACCCAAAGAAGGTGCTGGAGCGGTTCTCCTTGCGCTCGCTCCTGCGGTCCTCGCCCTCGGCAGTGCGTGGGGCAGGCTTTGGGGTCGGGGGTGCCTCCGTGCTGCAGAGAGACTGGGGCTGGTGAGCGGCCAGTGCAGGGGAGTGGGAGCGGGGCCGTGCTGCTCACCAGCTGGGCCACAACCAGGCACGGCCACCCTGAGCCAGGCACCAGCGCCGACCCTGGCAGAGCTCAGCAGCGGGTGCTTGAGGTGGGACCAAGAGGGAGAGGCACGGATGGCTCAGGGACAGCGGTGTCTGGGTGAGCTGGGAGGGCTGCACGTGGTGTGTCTGCTCTGTGTCCTCCCGATGGGATGGGGGTGGCGTGGTGGGATGGGCCCCTAAGATGTGGCTCGGCATAAAGCACCAGGGAGGGAAGCTGGGTGGGCACTGCGCTGGGGCAGGAGGGAGGGAAGCGTGTGGTGCCCCGGGGAGTGGGAATGGCTCAGGGCTGTGGGGGTGGCAGGGGGTAAGGCAGGGCCACCAGCGTTCCTCCCCAACACCGCACTCGCCTGTCTCCAACGTGGCTCTGCCGGTCCCAGTCTGGTCCCCAGGCTGCAGACCGGGGTCGCCCACTTCGCCGGTCCTCGAAGGAGATCTGAGAGCGCCGGGGGACCAAGAACCAGGAGGGGTGAGGCACGGAGCCTCCCGCCCTTCTCACCCCTCCTGGTTGCAGTGCTACCCAGTGGCAGTTGTCCCTGCTCCCAGGGCAGGCAGAGACCCTGTGCTCCTGCACGCACGCTGCCCCCAGCCCTGCTGCTGCTGCAGCTGTTGCCCTATGGGGCCCAACCCGCTGCCCCAAGATGTGGGGCACCTCGTGCAGCAAGCCCTTGCGGGTGCCACACGCTGCCCTGGCACTCACCATCTCCCGCACGCCGTACTGGCTCTCCACCTTGGCCCGCAGCTGCACAAAGCACTGCTCCATGCGCTCGTGGAAGGGCCGCAAGTCCTCCGTCACCTTCCGCTTGTGGATCCGGATCCCCTCTGCCAACAGCGGGGTCTGCAGGAGAAGAGGGCGCGGGTCTGGCTGGGATCGTGGGGCTCCCCGGGCCAGGGCTGCTGGCGGGGTGCCACAGGCGGTACCTGCCAGGCGATCAGGTCCTTCAGCTTGTCGATGTTCCCCTGGTCCTCGGGGTGCTCCTTCAGGTATGACTCCTGGAAGAAGGCCTGCAGCGAGCCCCGCTCAGTCCCGCTGGTGGCTGGCACGGGCACAGGGTGGTGCTGGTGCCCTGTGCTCTGTCCCCACACCAAGAGCACCGTCCCGGGGCAGCACCCGCACGTCCTCGGTCCTCACCGTCTCATACTTGGCGAAGCCGCCCATGACGGCGGGGTCCACGATACCGTTGAGCAGCATGGAAAGGGGGTTGACAGGCAGGCTGGGGTCGTTCTGGTGCCGGTTGATCTCGCTCAGAATCTTCTCATTTGTTTTCATCATGGTCTCGATGGCATTCTCCAGCGGAGAGATGATGTTCTGTGCCCAGGGAGGGGGGGTCAGCAGCTGCCTGGCCTGCAGCCTTGCCCTCCCCAGCCCCGGGGCTGCACATCTCGCCCCAGGGGCCCCAAGAAGCCCCTCAAGCCTCTGGCACTGAGCTGGTGGCCTGCGGGGACGCGCTGTGTGGGTCCCTGGCTCCAGGCTGCCTGCAGGGTTCTCACTGCAGGCGAGAGGCTGCAGCCCAGGTGACAGCGTGGCAGGGGCAGCTCAGTGGGGAGCTTATGGAAACGTCATTGGCACTGTGGGGGCCGCTGTGCAACAGCAGTGAGCACCCCGGGGATGCCGTGTGACAGCACTTGTGCTGCTGTAGAGGGGCTCTGCAGCAGAGCGGTGCCACAGCCCAGATTGCGCGCTGCCTGCCTTCACTGCCGCAGCACCCGGCCCCCCTGGGCTTTGGGCTCCCCCCCACTCTGACCGAGGGGTAAAAGCCACGAGCAGAGCCGCTGGCTGGGCAGGGGGCAGCCTGGGAAAGGGGTGCCTGGGGATGGCCCCACTCCCCTCACAGCCCCCTCCTCACCGTGGTAGTGGTGGTCACCGCGAACCAGCGCAGGATGCCAGGCAGGGGGTAGGCTGTCACGAAGGTCGTCCGCTCAATCCACATGGTCTGCGGGCAGGGCAGCAGTCACTGCACCGCCCCGCTCCCCGTCACCCCAGGGTGCCCCCGGCCACCCCACGGGGTGGGGGGCTCCCACACGGGGCTGCTGCCTTCCCCATCCCAGGACCAGAGCCCCCTGTCCCTCTGCATCCCCTTGAGACCTGGCTCCTGTCAGGGCCCCTGCAGCTCTGTCTTTCCCCCTGTCCTGGGGTCCCGGCAGCCCCTGGAAGCACTCACTGCAAATTCGTTGTCTGGATCCTTTGGGCCTTTCTTGAAGGGCCGCGAGTAGCTGAACTTCTGGACGTGGTTGGCCTTGTAGAAGCTGCAGAGGAGGGAAGGGACAGGGCACAGAGACGTGTGCAGGGGAAGACGTCCCCGTGGTGTCCCACACCAGGCGGTGCACCCGTCCCTGCCGGGGGACTCACTTGGTGATCTGCTCCGGGATGCTCCTGTCCTTGAACCGGACCTTGGCTTCCTCCACCGGCTGCACGGTGAAGCACTGGATGTCTGCGGGAGTGAAGGAGCCTCAAGCACCGCGGGGCTGAGGGGCTGGGGCTGCAGGGGAGAGGGGATGGGGGGTGCGCGGGAGGTGCTGCAGGACCCGTGTGGGGATGAGGGCCCAGGGAGCCGCCCGCCCTGCCCGTGCCCACGCTGCCAGGATACACTGCCCCGGGGAGCCAGTGATGTCGGGGCCGGGCGGAGATGTGGTCTTCAGCTTCTCGGCGTTGGGGAAGGGGCTCAGCAGCCGCATCTCAAAGTCCTCCCGGCGCTCGTACTCCTTGCCCCGGTAAATGAAGACCTTGTTCTGTGGGAGGAAGGGCAGTCGGTCCCAGCACGCTGTGAGTGGGGCCAGGGGGCCCCCTGTGCTCGGGTGCAGTGAGCGCCGATGTGCACGGGTGGGTGCAAGTACCAGGAAGGCTGAGCCTCCAACCGAGGGGGAAACCCCTTCTTGGAAAGAAAATCCCCTAACCCAACAGCTGGAGAAAAATGGAATTAAAGGGTAGCTGGCTGTGGCAGCTGGGGCTCTGGAGAGAAGCTCTTTGCTCAGGTGCACAGTGACCAGGTCTGCAGCCAGTGGATACAGAAACCCACCCAGGAGGCAGCAAGCAGACCTTGGAAATGGGGTTGACGGTGTGAAAAATGATGCAGCTCTTGCTGTGGCTGGAACAGCAGAGTAGCAAAATAAGCACCAACACTTCAGCTGGAAGAAGCGCACCAAGCATGCAAACTGGTGCCCAAGCAGACTAAAAAATGTAAGAAAAGTAAAAGGAGTGAATGGGGCTGAAACACTGCCTTGCTCTCACTGGGGGACGCTGGATGCCTGTTTGCCAGCGCAGGGAAACAGAAGGGTGCTGAGCAATCTGCTGCCCGAAGGCACCCCATTCTCCCTAAACCTGTGCTGCTGGCAGGGACGTGGAGGGGCAGTGGGGATGCTCCGGGAGGTACCTGGATGCGTTCACAGGTAGCACAGACATCTCTGCACCCCAGACAGGATACAGCACAAATCTGCCTCTGCGCCCAGGCAGTGTGGTGCAGACACAACTTCCCTGCGTGCTGCAGCCACGAGGTAGCGCAGGTACAGCTGCTACAGGTGGAGCACCAGGACCACCGCTCTGGGCAGAGATGGGCCAGCAGAGGTACATCCCTGCGTGCCAAGGGCACTGCCCAGGGCCTTCTCTGTCATGTGCTATTGAGAACCGCAGCTTTTCATGCCATGTGTTTCTTTCGTAAGTGCTGCACCCCAAAGCAAGCTGGGGTGAGCTCCAAGGAGCTCCCGCTCACCTCATCCCTCAGGACCATGTCTCCATCCCCATCCCCATCCCCATGTGCTGCCAGACCTCCACTAGATCACAGAATCACAGAATTGTAGGGGTTGGAAGGGACCACAAGAGATCATCGGGTCCAAGCCCCCTGCCAAAGCAGTTCCCTAGAGCAGGCTGCCCAGGTAGGTGTCCAGACGGGCCTTGGATATCTCCAGAGAAGGAGACCCCACAACCTCTCTGGGCAGCCTGATCTCTCCAGGCCACAAAGACCATCTTGTTGCTGCCATCCTGGTGAGGAGCAGGGACAGCTCTGGGGCTCTGCTTGCAGGGACAATGCCCTGAAATGGCCCAGCTGCTGGACAGAGCTGGCCGTGGGCAGGGCACAGCACATTGCTGTGGAGAAGCCCAAGCTGAGCACAGCAGCCAGGAGACTTACCCGGAGGAAGGTGGGGAAGCCTTGCCCATAGTAGCCCACAGCAAAGTAGTCTGGGCTGGGCCGCAGCACCTTCAGGATCTTCTCGTAGAACTTGGCTTCCCGCTGCTGCAAGGGGAGATGGCGCTGGAGGGGTGCAGGAGCCCCGCAGCCCCCCCTGCCCTGCCCCACGGCTCACGGCCCAGTGGCACAGTGCCCCCAGCCCAAACCCCGCTCCGCTCCATTGCCCAGCCCAGCCCAGCCGGGCACTCACCAGGATCTCACTCAGCATCTCGTAGTCAAAGATTTCGCTCTCGTACTGCTCTGCCAGCTCCTTGCAGATGTGGATGGCCTCCTCCCACATCTGCAACAGAGGGGCCAGGGTGTGGGGTAAGCTGGGGTGGGAAGGGGACTGGGTGCTTCCAGGGCACACAGCCTCTTCTGCAGGGTAACAGCAGCTCTGCTCCTGCACGAGGAGCAGGATGGGTCCCCGGTGTGCTGCAGCAGGGCTCACCTCCTGCCATTGTCAGCCACGGTGCCCCCTGCCACGCCAACCCCCGTGGGGTGCCAGAACTCCCCACATTTCCCCAGGGCCAGGGCTGAGGCTCGTACAGGATGGGGGAATCGAGAGCTGGGGGGCTGCAGGGATGAGCCGTCCAGCCCCAGCTCACTGCCTCCTGCCTGGCGCAGGGCAGCTCCAGCCCCACCCCGGCAATAGGGCAGGGACACCCTGACCACGAGGGGATCGGAGCAGGGCGGCGATGGGGGGGGAGCTGGGATGGCCGTGGGGCTGCAGCTGCCCCACGCTGTGCTCACCTTGCCCTGGTCAAAGTAGTTGATGATCTGGTTGTAGAGAGCCTCCTTCAGCTGCCGCTGGGTGTGCAGGCTGGGGCTGTGCAAGCCCTGCATGGGCGCCGTGTTCGCCTCATCCGACCACTGTGCGGGGCAGCAGCAGCAGCAGCGTGTCACGCAGAGCCCTGGGGACCCCGAGGCACGTGGCAGCCCCCGGCCCCTGCCCACCGTGCCGCACCTTGAGGAGCCTCGCGTGCAGCAGCAGCGTGTAGGCTCCCTCCGTGTAGTTCTCGTAGCTGATGTGCAGGTCCTTCAGCTTGTACAGGTACCTGGGAGCAGGGCGCCACGTGCCGGGCATGATGCCGGGGAGGAACAGCCCCGGCACCCTGCCCTCCGGCCACTCCACCTTCCTCCCCCCATGCAGGGGCTGGGGCAGGCGGGGTGGGGGCAGCTCAAGGATGGGGACCCCCTGGCTGATGCTGGGCGCCTTCCTGTGCTTGCCAGCTCTATCGGAGCACCGGCCGGTGCCGGGGGTCTCCCTGGGGCAGCGCTCACCTGATGTACATGGCCTGGCGGTCGATCTCCTTGTAGAAGTTCTGGGAAAGAGCAGGCATTAGAGCGGCCCCAGGGGGCTCCCCAGCGCAGCCCCCGTGCTCCCCAGCTCCGGGTCACGCTGCCAGCAGGACCCAGCCCAGCAGGCACCGGGCTGCCCTTGGCAGCGCAGGGCTGTGTGGTGCTGCCCAGCCGGGGGCACCAGCCTGGCACCCTGTGTACCCCAGCTCTGCTGTGCTGGGGCTGCTGCAGACCCCACGGGTATTCAGGGGGATGTGGGGCTGAGCACAGCCGGCCCCGGGAGCTGGGGACACGGGGTGGGCACCCACCAGGAGGTTGACGGTGCAGCTCATGCTGTAGGTTTTGTTCTCGTCGTTCATAACCGCCCGGTAGTCGAGGAGCCGCTCCAGGAGCCCCGTTACCAGCGCCACAAAGCTCTCCCCAGGCTTGGCCAGCTCAGGGTGACCCCGGCAGCAGCTGAGCAGGCTGGGGAGCAGAGGAGGCAATGGGTCTGGCTGCGTGCTCAGCTCCGCAATGCCCCAGCTTAGCTGCACCCGAGGGGCGGGTGCCAGGCCCCCCCACAGGGGACAAAACAGCACCACCGGGTCAGCGGCCAGCCAGCAGCCGTGCTGCCCCCAGCAGGCACAGCAGGGACGGGGGAGAGACCCAAATGCCCCAACCGCCCGCACACCAGGCTGAGATGGGCACCGTGGGGCAGGAGCAAAGCCAGGGCAGGGCAGGAACCAGGGGGGGGCTGGCTGGAGCTGCTGTGGTGCACGAGGGCACACGTTGCTCCCCGGGCACAGCCTCCTACCTCAGATCCAGCGCCCCAGGAGGTGCACCCTGGGTCAGAGCACAGCACGGAGGAGCGGGGTGGACAAGATGCAGCTGGTGCAGGGGCACAGAGCATAGCAAAGGGTCGTTCGCAGAGGGAAGGGCATGGTGGAGGTGCTGCACACTCACATGCTCTCAAAAAGCTGCTTGTACTGCTCATCTCCCCGGCCACCCTCCACCTCGCTGTCCAGCTTGCGCAGGATCTCATCCTCGAACTGCAAAGATACAGAGGTGAGCGCGTCCCAGGAACCGAGGATGTGCTGAGCTCAGCCCCAGGCTGCCACGGCCGCAGCTCTGCGGGGCACAAGGCAGCGGCACCGGGAGAGGGGTGGCTGCGGGGCTGGAGCCAGCTTGGGCCACGCAGGCAGCCCTGGGCTCAGCTGCTGCGGGCGGCTCTCCCAGGGCTGCCCAGCTCAGTCCCCCTGCCCAGCTCAGTCCCCCACGGGGTCCCAGTTGCTCCCCAGGTCCTGCTCCTTCCTCATTGCCACCTCCCAGCAGCCTGGGCCGCTGCTGCAGCCTGGAGCATCCCAGTGCTGTGGAGAGGATGGTGTCCCGGGGATCTCTGGGCTCTGCCCCATGCCCCCTAAAGCCTCTGCCTGCCCTGCTGGGGGTCAGGGCTGTGCCTGCCGGGGTCCCCCACCCGCCAGCTGAAGCTTAGCCTTGGGGTTTGTGCTGCAGCTGCTCCCAGTGGACTCTGAAGCCTGCACATGCACAGCACGGGACATGAGAGAGCATGGCTCTGGGGGTCCCAGCCCTTCTTCCACAGGACGTCCCACAGGGAGATAGGCTTCCAGCTCAGAAAAGACCCAATCACAAATCGGAAAAACCTTTTGCACAGAGAAAACTCACAGCAGCTCAGGAAGAGTGTGCCAATACGGGAGGTTTATACCAACCTCTCCCCTCCTGCCGTGCTCTTGTTTCCAGCCAGTGCTGGGGCCCGCTGAGTGCAAACAGCCCGGCCTGTCCCTGCTGCTCACTGGGCAATGCTCGGCACCACCCTGAGGTGGGAGGCCCTGTCCCCAGCCCCTCTCTGCTGCAGCCCCACGTCCCAGGAGCCCCCACCCATGCCACAGGGATGGTGAGCCCGGGCGAGAGGCAGGATCCAGCCACGTTGGCCTCCCCAGCCCCGCCTGGCCCTGGGCACTCACCCGGCTGAAGCTCGCGGTCAGCTGGTACTCGCAGAGCATCATGTCGAAGAAGATGGGGATGGTGGACTTGCGCAGCTCCAGCTCCGGCACAAGCGTCATCTCCAGGATGGGGCCGACCATGCCCGGGATGAACTCGATCTTGCGATGGCCTGGGGAGGGCACGGAAGGCTGGTCTGCCTAGGCACTCGCAGCCTGTGCCCAGGAACAGGCAGCGGTGTGTGGAAGAGGCCGGGGAGCGGCGGTAGGAGAGGTCTGTGCACCCCGTGCTGGTGGCAGGGAGGTCGCGCTGTGTGGCCAGGACAGCACGACCAACACTCGGCTATGGGGCCATCAGCCGGGGCTGTGCTGGTGACCCAGAGGCACTGCACAGGCAAACAACCCGCACGGGAGCCTGAGGGCACCAGGCACTGCTCTGTGATTCCACAGGCAGGAGGAGACATCGTCCCAGCACAGCCCCTTCCCCAGGCCATGCCCGACGCTGCGCTGGGGCTGCCCCGTGCCCCCCGGCACAGAGCCACGGGCAGACACCAGCCCTGGCACGGGGACGCTGCTGGCTGGGAGAGTGGCCTCAGGACCACGGGCTGGCACGTCCCACAGCATCCCATGGGGCACACGACTGCAGCCTCCCATGCCCCACACTTAGACTATTCCACTCCCCATGACCCGTTCTGGGGACAGAGGTGATCAACGCCAGCCTGCAGAGACTCTCCAAGCCTCCTCATTGCTGGCAACACCACGGCTCACCTAGGTTGTACCACATGTCCCGAATGGCAGCTCCAATCTTGGCTCTCATGTCCCCGTACCTGCCAGGATTGGGGGTGGTTAGCATCACTCTGCAGCTGGGCACAGCCCACGGCATGTCACCTTCCAGGCCAGGAGGCCATGCACAGCCTGAGCGGCTCATCCCCAAATCCCTGCCTGCACAGCACAGCTGCAGGCTGGGGCTGGAGCCTCGACCCGAGCGGCAGAGCTCAGGCAGGCAGGGGCAGGAGTGACTCACTTGGCCAGGATGCTGGTGCGCTTGGCCTGGGAGAAGTTCTCCAGCTGCAGGGAGTCCTGGGTGAGGAAAGCCACGGCCAGGTGGAAATAGTTGTTCCAAAGCTGCAGTGAAAACGGGGACAAGTGCCAGGTGGGGTGGCACAGGGGGAGCTGGGGCTGGATGCAGCAGCCCCGCAGGCTGGGCACGTTCCCTGCAGCCCCCGTCAGGGGTGGGGGTGGTGCCCCCTTACCTGCAGCTCGAAGCTGCTGCTGCTCAGGAACATCTCCGTCAACGTCGTGGCAAACTGGTTGATGGCGCGCAGGAACTCCCTGCAGGAGCACCCGCAGCATGGGCGCTGAGCTGGGGATGGCCGTGCTGCCGGACCCCCCGCCCACCAGCAGCAGGGGGGAGCAGGGCTGGCAGCCCCCGGCCACGGGAGGCAAGAAACAGGGGCAGGTGGGGGCAGCCTGGGGCACCGCCAGCTTCCCCCAGGGGCTGGGGCTCTCAGTGTGCTCTTGCCCCCGTCCCCATGGCACCGCATCCCTTCTGCCCGCTGGGCTGCAGCCAGGGGCTGCACGGCTCCACCAGCTTGGAGGTACGAACAGACACGTCCCTGGCATCCCAACTTCAACCCCAGCACAGCTGCTGTGCGCAGACGCCCAGGGAAGGAGGGATGGGGTGTCTGGCAGCAGCTCCCCCCTCCCCCAGGACCCCACAGCATGCCCATGGGGATGGAGAGAGCGGCTCCTGTTCCTGGCCTGCTCGAGACAGACGTGGGGGGCCAGGGCAGCCTCAGGCAGTGTCTGCGTGCCCCAGCAAGGTGTCCCAGCTCTCACACCCAGCCCCAGCACCAGGGTCCCTCCCAGCCCAGGGTCCTCACCGGTTCTGCACCATGTTCATCACCATCCAGTCCGAGGGGTACACCGTCTTGCCAATCAGGTCCTTGAAGAGGATGAAGGTCTCCATGAGGAAGTCCTGCCGAAGAGAGGAGATGTCAGGGGCTGGGGCTCAGCCGTGATGCTGTGCTGAGCGCCAGGGCCAGGAGTGAACGGCCACCCAGCAGTGGGGACGCAAGCGGTGCCGGTGGCCAGGGCGGTGACAGCAGTGCCAGGTGCCTGGCTGCGGGCAGGGTGGTGGGGCCAGCGGAATGTCGCTCTCGAGGGTCAGAGTGGAGATGCCCATGCTCTGTGCCCCCTGCCATGGCCCAGGTCTCGCTGCGTGGGGCAGCACTCACCATCAGCTCAGCCCGGGAGGGGAACGCCTGGATGTAGGAGCTGTAGTGGTCCTTGTCCATCTGGCTCAGGATGGCAGCCATGCAGGCCACGTAGTGACTCTGAGGAGGGAGCAGCTGGGTCAAGCACTGCTTGGACAGTGTCAAGGGGGCCCCGTGAGCCCACTCAGGCTCCTCCAGCCATCCCCACTCCGAGGCCCCACTCCCTGCCTCTCCAGACCTCTCCTTGTGCCCCACTCAGCCCTGGCTCCCTCGTCCCTTTGTCTCTGCTCTCTGCACACCCCGCTCCCAGGGTGGGACAGCCCTGTCAACTACCATGGTGCTGCAGAGAATGTGGACGTAACCATAATGTATTTGTGGTAGCATAAATCTGTGGGTTTAAAGCGAATTAAAGGTAATGTGTAAGTGCATTTTTAGAATGGCAAGCAGCTTCTTTCTGTGCCTTTAGTGAAGGGTCCCAAACTGAGCTGTGAGCTATGCTCCCGCTCTGGGAGCTCACAGCCTTGTTATGACATGAGCAGGGCAGCTGTAGCAAAGGCTGACCAGGATTCCCATTCTGCACAGTGAGAAAGGTTGTGCTTGATCTTGGACTTGTGCTCAGTTGCATTGTTCATGAAACAAGAGAGGAGCAGGTGGCAGAGAGCAATGCCCCACCTGCTGCTCACCAAAGCCTTTCATCTTCCCTTTAGTCTATTATAAATGCAACATTTTCTTGATGATGCTTCTAACGTAAAATCTGAGTCTGCAGTAGACTTTAAAGCACTTTGAATACTGACTTGTTAAGAGGAGCTTTGGTCTGGGGACAAAGCTAGTGGAAACTCCCTGATGGATGCTCAGTGTTGAAAGCCTGAGAGCTGATGGGGTTGGAGCTCCTGATCACTGAACGAGAAAGTGTTGCTCGATCTTCAGGATCATCTTGAGCTCTGGTCACTCAGCTGCTGGCCAGCACGCAATACCAGGCTCAGAGAGGTACTTCAAAGCATTTCTTCCCAAAGGCTGCCTGCCACCAGGCACAAAGGGACTGCTCCCTGCTGGGGCGGTCTGCAAGAGGACGCCACCGAGCCCGCACCTTGGGTGCATGCCAACAGCTTGAAGCCCTCGCGTGCCATTCGGGGAGGCTGTGACTTGGAGCCACCCCGAGCACAGCAGCACCAGGGACACACCAGCCCTGCCCCAGCCCCACAACACGCAGCAACACAGCCGGTGTGCTGGAAAGCTGGCTGCTCTGAGCGCCAGCCGCAGCCACAAGGGTGCCACAAAGAGAGAAACGTGTTCCTGGGGAAAATACAAACCAGCCCGGCTGCCCTGGGAAGTGCCATTGTGAGCAGGGGCCATGCACAGCCCAGGGCAACTCAGGTCACTTCAGCACAATGGAGAACCCTGCACGGCTGGTGCTGAGCGAGGACAAACACTTGGCCACGCAGCTGCACGACACCTCCTGGGTTTTGGCAGCATCCAGCATGGCCCATGCTTGGCTGTTCAGCCAGAAAGCTCTCCCTGCCCTGGTAGTGGGAAAAGGCAGCTCTTTCTGAGGAGGATGCATCATTTGGCAGGCTCAGAATGAATGAAGGTGGCTTAGTGTCATTGGCAGGGCCTGTGGGTGGTTTCAGGGATAACTTTTCCTCTGGGGCTGCCGTGCTGCCCCCGAGGAAAGGAAGCAGCACAGGGAATTATCTTGTGAGAAGCAAACAAATGACAATGCCATGAATCCCAATCCTTTTTTAGCATCAAAGTGAAGCTACAGACCTGAAGTGTCCCTGCTGAAGGCCGGCACACAGCAGGGTCAGCAGCACCTGCACATGGGGCAGCCTTGCAGGCACGTGGCAGCAGCGCTGCAGAGACACTCCGGTCACCAGCTGCCCGCGTGGCTGAGCGGGCACAGCTCGCCTGCAGAGCAGGGGTCAAGCCTCTGCTCACCGAGCAAGGCTGCTGCCCCAGCCCCAGCCCCAGCCAGGCCCACTCCCAGACCAAGTGCTGCCAAAGCCAGGGCTACCACAAGCCCACCCACACCCCCAGTGTGGCCGTGTGTGGTGCCACAGAGCCGTCTGGGCAGGCACACTGCTCACAGCGGGCAGGAGCAGCTCGTTCCTTCCTGGGGGGCCATTTCACACGCACCACCCGCAGTGGATGTCACCCACCATCGCTGCAGGGCTGCATGAGCCTCACACCTCATTGCCCCAGGGGTAAGGCCGGCAGTGACCCAGGGGCAATGTGGTGCGAGGCAGGAAGGATGGGAGGCAACTTTCGTATGGGCCGGTCTATGCTAGGGATTTGATGAGATTAGTTCAGTCACCTGAAAGCAGCTGTTCTGGTGGCTGCCGGCGTTAGACCCCGGTGAACTCCCTGCGCCGCTGCTACACTTCGTTCAAGGGAAGCTGTATTTACATTTAGATTGCATTACCGGGGAGCTGTACAGCCTGACCCTGCTCCGCGTATGGATGCGGTTTGTCCAGCGGATGGCACGTGCATGTGGAACCGACACAGCCCTCACACAAACTGCACAGCCCTCACACAAACCCACCGGTGGGACCCTGCTCGCTGACAGCGCCCGGCGGGGCCACCGCCCCAGCACGGGGCCAGCAGACCCGGAGCCCATGCACGGTCCCGGCGCTGCCCCAGCACCACGGGAACCGGGGCACACACGAGAGCCGCGGGGACGGGCTCAGAGCCAGCGCAGCGGTTCCTGGTGCCCGGGGGATGCCGAACCAACCGCCCGGGGCCCGGCGCGGCCCCTGCCCGCCGCTGCAGCTCCCGGTACCGGTACCCGCCCGCTGCTCCCCCCAAGCCTGCGCCAGCTGCGTCCCCTCCCGGCGGGCAGGGCCCTTCCCGGCCCCGCTCCAGCCGCTCCGGGGCCCCGCGCTGCGGGCTCGGGGGCAGCGCCCGGGGCAGGGCCGGGCTGGGGGCAGCGGCTTCGGGGCGCCCCGCGACGCAGCAAAGCCCGGCGGCCGGCGGGGAACGGCCGGGGGGGGCTGCACGGGGCCGGGACCGGGGCCGCGTCCCCTGCCCTGCACCGGAGGCGGCCGCGGGGCCGCGCGGGGGAGCGGCGCGGGGCGCAGCGGGCCCCGTCCCCGCCCGGGGGCACCGCCCGGGGCTCCCCCCCGCCCCGGCCCCGCCGCCACGGGGCTGTCCCGGCCCCGCCCCTCCCCGCCGGCTCCGCCTCCCGGTACCGGCGAGCCCGCGCGGCTCCGCCCCGGCCGTGCCCCGCGCACGCCGCCCCGCGCCGCTGCCGCCCCGCGCCCGCCGCCGCCGCCGAGCAGCAGGTACCGGGCGGGGAGCGGGGCGCACGGGGAGGGGGCGGCGGGGCCGGGCCGGGCCGGGCTGAGCCCCGCGGGCATCGGCCCTGCGGCGCCCGCTCGCTGCGCCGGGGCCGGGAGCCGGGGCGGAACGGGGAGCCCCGGGGCCGGGAGCCCGGAGCGGTGCGGGCAGCCCGGGGCCGGCGCCGGGACCCCGGGGCAGCGCGGGGACCCGCGGCCGGGAGCCGGGCGCAGCAGCCCCCGGGATGCGCGGGGGCCGGGGGGGGCCGGGGGCGCGGTGCCGGCTTGCCCGGCAGGGAGCCGCGGTGCCCGGGCGGCCGTGCCCGTTCCTCCTCGCCGCCGCAGCTCGGAGCCCGGCCCCGGGCAGCCCCGGCTCCCCGTGCCGCGGGGGTCGCAGCGCCCCGGGGCTCCTCTCGCCTCTGCCTGGGGAACGGCGGGGGGCACGGTGCCCGCGGCACCCACACCCCGCGCAGAGGTGGCCGCTGGCACCCGCACCGAGCACATTGCTGAGGCTGTGCCGGGGTCCCTGGGGGCACGTGGCCGTGCTGGGGGCTGTGGCCGAGGGGATAAATCTGGGCGCTGCTGCGTTACAAGGGCTGAAGACCCCCGGGGTCTGGTCCCTGCACCGCAGCCCTCCTGCCCTGCCGCCCCCCCCAGCCCGTGGCACCTCCGCTCACAGATCGACTCCTGCGGGAGATGTGGGCACGGAGCTGGGCTCCAGCAGCAGCCTGCCTGGCTCAGCCCGGCTCACTGCTGTCCCTCGGCTGGAGACACGTCCATCAGCCAGAGCCGTGTTTGTGTTTGACACGCGCACACACATGATCCCAGGGATGTCACTTTCGGTACTGCACGCTGCGCTGATGCCGGCCGCGGGTACGGCTGCTGGCGCTGGAGGGATTCAGCCCACGTTGCTGCCGGCAGCTCCCAGCGCCGTGTTCTGTGCTCAAGGCCTTTGTGTCTGCCGGCGGGGCTTCAGCAGCTGGGGCGGTGGGAGCGGGGCCGGGGCAGCCGTAGCTGCTGCCCATGAAATACAAAGGCACGGCTCCTGCGGACTGCTCGAGTCCCTCTCCTCCCCGCAGGAGTGTGCGTGGAACAGAGTCGGAGCTGCAGCTCCTCGCGGAGACACGCAGGGTGTTGGGAGAAGGGGTCTCCACGGAGCCGTTTTTTCTGGTCAGAGCACGAGGTGGACACGTGTGAGTAATCGCTGGGACCCGGCTTTGTGGCTGTGTGCCCAGAGAGGGACAGTGAGAGCTGCATGCCCGTGGCGGGGCAGTGTACTGCTTGCCAGCCTGCTGCTGCCAGCACCTCCCAGGGCACAGGAACAAGCCCTTTGGGACAGGCAGGGATGCCAGGGTCCGCTGGCTGTGTCCCCTTGCTGGCGGCCTGCCTGAGAAGGGGACCAGGAGCTGCCCAAGTCCCTCCTGGGCTTGGAAGCAGCTCCAGGCAAGAGCTGGCACAGGCTGGCGGCCCTGGTCCTGTCCTGGCAGGTTCCACATTTGCTGGGAAGTGCTCAAAATCCTTCCCGTGCGCTTGGAGAAGCAGAGTGGATTTAAACACAGAAGCTCCTTTAGACTGAGGTTATCTTCTTTACAGATCATAATTATTATAATTATTTAATAGTATGGTAGTGTTCAGAGGCCACAAATAATTAGTGGGTTCATTTGCATCTGTAGTAACAATACTTCAGTCGTAACCAGTGCTTTTGGACGGGGTCTGTCTCGTGTGCTTGCAGTGGTACTCGTACCATCCTGGCTGCTTTGTGGGTTGGGAAACTGAGGCACGCGGCAAAGACACTTGCTAATTCCTAAATTCCCCTGGTAGTGAGTGCTGTCTAAGGCGCATAAAGATAAAGGGGGGCCGGCTGCTAGATGGCATTGGAAATCCACTTAAAGGCAGGAATTTGTATTCTGAGATGACGTTCTCCGCACTGGTGCTGGGAAGCTGCAGCCGCAGAGGCCTCCTGCTCCCGCTGCCAGGGCTGCAGCCTGCAGACGGTGCGGCGGCGGGACGGGGGCACCGGTCCCCGTGGGGCCGTGGGCTCGGAGCTGCAGGGGCAGCGGGGCTGCGTGCCCCCCGTGGGGCTGCGCCAGGCTCCCCGGGACGGGTGCACGCGAGGCAGGGCATTGTGGCCGTCTGCCCGTGAATTGCTGGGCGGCAAAACCTTTCTAGCTTTTTCCAGAAATGTGCTTTGTGGACAGCTTGTGGCTTTCTAATAAAATTCCTGGCATGTGAAGGAGCACATCCAGTCCCCGTCTGCCGGGGCTCCCCAGCCCGCAGGCTGCTGGCTGGCGGCGTGGCTCCAGATGGAGAGCGGAGCCCGGTTCTGCGAGGGGTGACATGCTTCTCCCTGGGAAAGTGCGGAGCTGTGGGATGGCTTGTGACGAGCTGTGTCTCCTGTGACCACGAGCCTTTAGGCCATGTCCTATTTTGTTTGTCCTGTAATCACTCTGGGGACAGCCTCTGCTGGAGGAAGCACCGCCCGAGCCTGCCTGCTCTCGAGGCCAGGTCTGTGTCAGGTGTTTTCCCCATGTCCGTGCACCTGCACGAGCTGTCTCTGAGACTCAGAAGAATGCAGTGTGCCCACGCCACATTTGCTGGGAAGGAAGCAGACAAAGGGGTGCCTTCTTCCCATGGTGGTCTCTTCTGTAGCCTCTAGGAAAGGCAGCCAAGTAGTGCTGCACAGCCCAGGAGCTGCAGGCTGCACGGGAGGTGTTCATGCTTCCCACTGAGGAGGTTAAGGAAAGCCTCAGGATGTAAAACAAACTCCTAACCTCCTCCTGCTCTGTACTGCCTGGTCTGCCTGTGTTCCCCTGGGCAGGTCACTCTGCCTCTTCATGTCTTATTTGAAATGGTGACAGTGGTGCTCCTCTGCATTGCAAAGAGGTGGGAACGAAAGCAAGTCACAGCAAGAACACAGCCACTACTGCCACCACAGCCATATTAGCATCTGTGGGAGACAGAGGAATAATTTGGCTTCCACAGGCTTCTAAAGGCTTTCTCCAACGGCTTTGCATCTTGCTGCATCTCCTGGCCATGTAGTCTTCACCTGACAGCACCAGTGTATCTGCAGTTGAAAGAGGGAAGCACGATGTGACGGTGAGATGACGGCCTCTGGGTGCCGGGAGGGCGTTGTTGCTTCTTCATGGGTTTTGGTGTCCTTTTTGCTGGGCACCGGCTGTGGGACCCAGGCAGGGGCTGCAGAAGCCTCAGGCAGCCCTGGAGAGGTGCTGGGGCCTCAGGGAGCACCCGGGCTGGGCTGGGGGCTCCTGCCATCTCCAGGGCCCCTGGACTGGGAGAGTGACTCATTTTCCTGCAGAGCTCTTCAGCCAGTGACCTAAATAAAGATGTGTGCAGATCCCTTGGCTCGTGCGAGCTGCCACTTCCACCAGGCACCTGCTGTCACAGAAAAGGGACCTTTGTGCCAGCAGTGCTCCTCTGGGGCACCCAAGTGGCATCTGCAGTGAGTGTGCGTGGTGGTGTGAGTCCTTCAGGGCACTGCCCCAGCTCAGGGAATTCGCTGTCCTCAGATGGAGCTGTTTGGGTGTTCCCAGTAGAGCCGTGGGGGTGCTGGAACAGAGCACGAGACCTTGCCTCGGGTGTTGGTGGTGGAGAGGTGTTCAGCCCCCACGGGAATGGGCGAAGCTGTGGGGGTGATGGAGGAGCGGGGAGCTGGCCTCGAGCGTGTGGGCAGGGCTGCCCCTGCTCAGCACCACCAGCCTGCACCATGGAAGGGGCCTGCGTCCTCGTGGCAAAGCACACGGGCTCCGAGCTGAGGAGGGAGAAGAGCTGTTCAAGCAAAGCACGGTACTGGCACAAGCACAAACGGATATAAACTGGCCGTGATTAAGTGCCTGCAGGAAATTAGGAGGCCTGCACGCCTCCAAACAGCCGGGTGCTGGAAGAGCCTCCAAGAGCAGCTGCGAGGGCAGGGCACGTGCTGGCTTCGTGCTGGCGCTGCCCCTGCGAGGAGCTGGGGTTTGGCGTTGCTGGCTGCTGAGGAGACGCTCTCCGTCCTCCACCCCCACGTCCCGTGGATGCTCCACGCCGAGTACAAACGTGCCGAGTCCTCTTGGAGCCAAAATGGGATTAAGTCCTGCTACCGGCTGATGTATTGAGAACCTGGCTCCTGCCTGGTCATCGGCTGTGCGCAAATGCCTCATCCTCTGTTTCCTCCTGTGCTTGCCGTAGCACCTCATCCCCTTTCAGAGATCAGGGACAGCAAAGGTTTTGTCCCAAGAGGAACCGTTGTACCCAGTAGTGGAGCTGGGTAATTAGCTGTTCTCTTCTGCAGCTCCAGAAGAATATGACTTCCTCTCTCATAAATCTAATCTCCCAGCTTCCTGCGTCTTGAGGAGAAGATTTATGTGTCTGCTCTGGTTTTCCTTCTTCCACAGACGTTGCCAGGAGGAGGAGGAGGTGGAGGATGGGTGGAGAAGGGGCTGGGGCCGTGCAGGATCGCTGCCGGGCACGGGGGCAGCTGGGACCCCGTGGTGGTGCCTGCAGCCCTGGGTCCGGTGCCCAGGGTTTGTCCAGCGGTGCTGGGCTGGTCTCTGCTGGCATCATGGCGTCGGGAGGAAGGGCTGGGCAGGGCTGTGCCATCCCGGTGTGGGGAGACGAGAGCAGGCAGGCAGCTGGAGGCTGTGCCTCCGCTCTGCAGCATCTCCGGTGGATGGAGGAGCAGGTGTGAAGCAGGGCTTTGTTCCTCTGAGCCCAGCCCTGCAGCCCATGTATCAAGATAGAGCATGGGAAGATTTGCTGCCTCTCTTACAAGATTCACCAGCCCATTAATCAGGATGGGCCGGAGCAGTGCCACTGTCGCAGGCCCTCGCTCTCCAGGAGGGATGCGCAGGGCCTGGGCTGCGGGCAGGAGCTGACGGCGCTGGCAAGGTGCAGGGCAGCAAAGCACCACCGGGCTCTGGACACCAGCACCTGCAGCACAGCAGCAGGTTCGTGGACCTGAAGGACGCCGGGCTGATGTGAGTCGGAGCCTCAGTGCCGGCCGTGAATCCCAGACGTTTGGAGAAAGACTTGATGTGTGTGGGGGCAAGGGCAGCCTGAGCGCGGGGGCATCGGCATTGCAGTTCGGTGGTGCCGGTGGCCAGGCAGTGGGGAAGCAGCCTGTGTCCCTTCCACGGCTCCTGGGTCTCGTTCAACTGATGGGACATCTGCTCCCAGCTGCACTGAGCATCCAGCATATCTGGCGAGCCCATCACTGGAGTCCTCATGTCATCTATTGCATTACAGTGGCGTCATCTGGTTTTATCTATAAATCATCGTGTATGACTTGCTGCTTGTAATTCCCATGTGAACAAGAGGAGAAAAACACTCAGACCTCAAGCAATTGCCAAGACGGAGGATCCACCACCATCTAAATTCTTTCCAAATTGCTCTCACACTGGATGACCTCACCTTTCAAGAAAGTCATTCCCCATCTGAACGTGCTGACCACCAATTTCCAGGCACTGTTATGTTGCACTTTACCTGCAAGGCTGCAGGGGAGTGCCATTCCCCACAGCACAGACCCCTCTTTGCAGTGCCTGTTCCCTGCCTCTTGCGTGGCACTTTTGCCGTTCTCATTCCTTATCCTTCTCTCAGTCTTTGTATCATCTGCACATTTTATCGGTGCTGACTTTTCTTCTTTGAGGTCACTAATAGCCAGTGTTAGCGCGGGGCCCTGGCCGCCCCTCCACAGGACCTGAGCAGAAGCACGGCTAATTGGTGATGATCGCTGGATGATTATGTCTTGAGACATGCTGGTTAGCCAGTTTTTAATCCATTTAATGTGTGCCACATTGCTTTCGTACCATTCTGCTTTCTCCGTCAAAATGTCAAATGCCTTACAGAAATCTAAGTCTGTTCCATCGAGGCTTTTACCTTCGTCGACCAAACTGGGAACCTCATCAAAACAGACAGAAAATTAGTTTGATGAACCGTGTTTCCTATAACCCCGTGCTGACTGGCACGACTGGTACATGCTGCCATCCTTCATCTGTCATTAATCAAGCTCTGCATCTGTTCCCACCGCTGCCCGCAGAGGCACCAGGCTGGTGGGTCCCCGTGCCAGCCCCCCCTGGTGCCTCTGTGCTCAGGGCTCTGCGGGTCTGACCTCCTGCCTGCGCCGGGCTCTCCTGTGGCCTTGGTCCTGTAGCACCGTGGTGTCCCCACCTCCACACCTGCAGGAGTGCTGCGTGCCAGGGTGCCCACAGCTCTGGTGGGTTCCTCACCTCCGGGAGCATGGCTGCCCTGCCCTGCCCTGCCCTGCCTCCTCCACGGGTGCGCACGGGGAGGTCTCCTCGGGGCCAGCAGCAGCACGGGCAGAGCCAGCCTGCCCTCCTCAGTGCAGCTCCGCTGGCAAAGCTGGGAGAGGAACACTCTGAATCCCTGGTGCCTGCCTGCTCCCTGCCCTGTGCACATGGGCAAAAGCAAAGCATGGGGAGCCCTCCTGCCCCTGCATCAGCTGCGGGGGGTGCACAGAGCTGCTTGTGTTTGCTGGGTGTGAGGCTGGGGTGCAGGCGTGCGCAGCCCTTACACACGCTTGAGCAGGGACTGCTGGAGAGCTGCTGGCACAGGGCACCTGAGGACAGCCTCAGCCACCACGCAGGAGCGAGGACAGCTCTCATCCTTCAGCTGTCCCCTCCCCTGTCTGCCTGTATCCCCAGTCCTGGTCATCCCCCTCCAGAGGGGAGCTGCTGCAGTCCTGGGCTGACAGCAGCTTGGCCCTAAAGGGGCTGACTCAGTTTTGGGACCCCAGAAGGGCTCCAGCTTTGTAGCACCACGTTACTCAGCACAGCAAGACCAAGCAAAGCAATCTGTGCCTTGTTTTGGGGAGGGTGGCACCAGCAGGGAACGCTTCTGCTCCTGTGCCTTCTGTCCCGCAGCTCAGGTCCTGCACAAGGTGCCCAGGGGCAGGGAGCCGTGGGCACAGGAAGATTTGTGGGCTGCGGTGCCCCGCTGGGAGAGCAGCGCTTGTGCAGGCGCCTGGGTGAGCATGCAGGCTCGTTGGCATACACCGTCCCGAGTGCCATCTCCCAGTAAACAAGCTTGAAGATAGCAGCTGGAAAGCCCTGGTGCGACTGAGTGCCGCGTGCCTGTGCTTCCTGCATGGCCCCTTCCCTGTGGCCCTTTCTGTGCATTCAAAATGTCCCTGGAGCCGTGCTTCCAGCTGGATCTATTGGCAGAGCTGTTTCCTTCAGCTTCGGCTCCGGTACGGGGGGGGTACATGAGGTACAGCAGCCGCTCGGTTCCACAGTCCTGATTCAGTCCCACAGCAGGACTCATTAGCACCAGAAGATGCAGGCATGCTGGAAACAGTGCCTGAGCACAGCACTAAATCTGACCGTGCTGTGATGCATATGCAGAAGGACGAGTGGGAGGGTCCTAGCTTTTGGTGTTTGACTCCCTTAGAACTGTTCTCCAAATGCAGTTAGTGCATGTATAATTTATAGACTTTTTCTTTGTCCTTGTGGCATGTCTCTGATCTCTTCAGCGGAGCGCGGTTCGGGAGGCAGGGGGTGCCTCAGCGGATGCCCCGCTGACTGACAGTGTCGCGTTGGCTGTGCAGGCAGTGAGGTGTCCTGGGCTCGCTCTGCCGTCGGCCGTGGCTCAGCCTGGTCCCCCTGGGAGCTTGCAGGGTCCATGTCTGCCCCCACTGCCTGGACTGTGCCGGGAGTGCTCCTGCCCTGTGCTTGGCTGTTGGAGTGGCTCCTGGCACCCCTGCCCCGTGCCCATTAGCATCCTCATTAAGAAAGTCTCTGGAGCAGGGTGGCCACACAAGCTGTCCTCTGGGAGCGCTCAGCCAGGCTGCACTGGTGCTGACCCCCATGCAGGGGCACGGTCCAGCACAGAAACGTGCCAGCCCATCCATCCCCTGCCACTGAGTGTGTTTCCCGTACTGGCACAGCCGTAGCTGGGGTTGCTGGTCCCACACTGCGGGGCTGGACTGGGTCCTGTGGTCCTGCAGGCTCTGCCCTGTTCCATGCGGGTGCCAGCACGGCCACTGCCTCAGGCATGCACAGAGCTCGGCTCTCCAGTGAGCTCCCTCCCCTCCTCAGCCTGTTGCTGTCCATACTAACGAGATGCCCCATCCGCCGGCCATGCCTTCTCCGCGTCCTGCCTCACAAACACCTCCCGGTGTCTGGGCACAGCTCCAAGACTGGGGAAGGGAAGCGCCGGGCGGCTGGCTGCTGGCGCGTGGAGCAGCATCCCGACTAGCGCTGGATGAGGGGTGCAGAGGTGTGAGACGTGGGTCCCCCACACTGGTGGGGCTGGGTCAGGCCCTGTCTGAGCCTGCTGCTGCTGGGCTCGCTGTGGTCCTGGGGAGGCGCGGGAAATCCGGCCCAGCTGGGAAGTTTGCTCGTTCCCAGTGCATGGGGACTCCAGGCTGCTGTGCTGAGTCAGCTGCTTCGGTGCAGTGAGAGCAAGGCAAGGTGGCGAGCGGGGCCGGGGGGGCCTGGCTGCAGGGAGGGCGAGAGGGCTGTGGGGGGAGCAGAGCTCCCAGCTCAGTGTGCTGCAGCAGTACGGGGCTGGGGGCTCCCTGGGCTGCATGGCGGGGTGGGCACCACCAGTGCCAGCTGTGGGATACAGGGCACGGCATGGTGCCAGGGGCACCCATAGCACTGTGCTCCTTGCCCGTGCCCAGGCACCTGTGGGTGTCTGCAGACCTCAAGTGCAGGACAGCAAGCCATGAGTCTGAGCAGAGTCACTCCCTGCCGGGGCTGGCGACTCCCGCTCTGCCCCCCAGTGCCTCCTTCTCACAATGCTGCTTCCCAAAACGAGCCACAAATCCTCTGTGCCCAGGGGAGCAGGGGCTCCTGAGCAGGGCTCACAGGCATGTGCCATGTACCTGAGCAGTGCGAGGGCCGGAAGGGTGCCCAGTGACCACGGTGGGTGCAAGAGATCCGGCTGTGCATGGGGGCCTGGTGTTGGTTGGGGTCAGGGCTGGGGAAGGGGTTTGCTCTGCCTGTGCGGGGAGGAGGCGCTGTGTGCAGCTGTGTGCCAGCGACAGCGGGGCTGGGGGGTCCTCCCTGCGTGGGAGCCCTGCTCGCAGCCAGGGCAGCCTGCCCCAGCGATGCCCGTCTCAGAGAGGAGCCCAGCACTGGAAACTGCCATCCCAGATGCAATACCTCTTCTTCCTCGAGGCTGGTTCTCACATGCCCAAATTGGCTAAATGTCCCCAAGTCACAGCCTCGTCCCGTGCACTGAGCTGCTCTCCCACGCCCGCAGCCCTGCCCCACCTCCAACAGGTGGCACGTGCAGGATGGGACCCTGTGCCCCATACACGACGGGTCCTGTGCCACTGCAGCCAGGTCCCACATAGGTTGGGCACCCCACACCTTGTCCAGCCCCATGCACGGCGGGTGCCCCCTGCCTGTCCATCCCCACGTACGAGCCCCCTGTGCCCAGCGCAGCCTGACCTGCTCCTCTGCGCTGTTCCTGTCCCGTCCCGCTGTGCCCCTGCAGCACGGGCTGCCTGCTCCCAGCGCCCTCTGAACACGAGGTACCAAGCCCCAGCAAGGCAGAGCTATTTTTAACAGCTTCTTCTGCTTGATTTGAGCTGTGAACTTGTAACGTGTTTATGCTAAAGGGGTTTCTTTTTTTCCCTTCTCCTTTTGTGCTGAGGAGGCAGCGCCAGAGATCAAAGCTTGTCTCTTCGCGTTTTGTGATGGCCGCGCTGGGTGGGAGGGTGTGCAGGGGCCGGTGGCTCCACGGGGCAGCCAGAGACGTCCCCGTCCCCGTCCCCATCCACGGGAGAGAGCAGGCAGCAGGGCTGGGGCTCACCGCCTTTCTCTGTCCCCGCAGGTCTGGGAGCCAGGAGCCATGCGCAGGGACGGCTGGCACCCGGTGCCCTGGGGAGCCCACCGTGAGGGGCACTGAGCCCGGGCGGAGGCAGCAGGACCATGGGCTGCTGGCACCAGCGGGGAGGCGCGGTGGCGGGCAGGGCCGTCAGGGCGTCAGCGTGCCGCGGGCTGTAGGGGCTGTGCGGCGGGCGGCGTGCCCAGCAGCCCCTCGCCCGCCTCCCACACGGCATCCCCTCTCCGCGGCAGCACGGGATGAGGCCGCCCAGTGCCCCGGCCAGCTCCGGGGACGGGCGCAGCGCAGGGCTCCGAACGCCAGAGCTCAGCCCCGCTGCAGCGCCCCGCCACAGGGCCTCGGCCCCGGGGCCGTGAGCCATGGTCAGCAGGGAGCCCCTTCCTGGGCCGGCCCCCGCCAGCGAGGGCGGCCAGGAGAAAGCCATGACGGTGCGCTCGGTGCTGCTCAACCGCGACTCGCCCGACATCGAGAGCCGCCTCCAGCGCCGGCGCAACCGCACGCAGCAGGTCCGCTTCAAGGACCTGGTGGAGGGCAGCGCGGAGCAGGCGGGCAGCCCCCCACCAGGGCCCGCGGCCGCCCCTGGCCCCAACACCCCACGTGCCTCGCCGCCCCCCAGGGACGCCCCTGAGCCGGCGGCTCTCTGTGCCTCGCGGCGGAGCTGGCCCCAGGCCCAGCCATGCTCGCTGACGCTGCCCATGCCCAGGAAGGCGTGCGCGAGCGCTGCCATCCAGACCTCCCCCAGCCTGCAGAAGCCCTTCCCAGCCTCCCAGCCCCGCAGTAAGAGTGTCTGCGACATGGCCGGGGTAGTGGGGCTGCCCTCCGCCCTGGGGAGCGCCCGCTGCCCGGGGGGCCCCTCGCCCACCCCCTCCGTCCGGGCTGTGCCCCCACACGTGCCCGGCAGCCTCCCCGCCCATGAGCGTGCCGCCGCCCTCACCCAGCGTGCTGCGGCATGCCACGCGTCACCGCCACCACCCAGGGATCCCTGTCCCCCTTATCCGGGCACAGCCGGGTGCCCTGCTGCCAGCTGTACCTCCCCAGCCAAGAGCTGCCCCCCTGAGCCCTGTGCCCGGCTCTGCGGGAACCCCAGGGGCAGCCGGAGACCCTCCCAGCGCCCAGCCTCTGTGCCCTGCGGCCAGCCCCCGCTGCCCGCTGAGGTGCAGGGGCTCGGCCGGAGCGACTCAGAGCACAGCCTGCCCCGCGGGCGCCTGCTGCCCCAGCCCTCTCCGCATTGCCAGCAGACCCTCCCCACCGCGCACATCCAGGGGCTCCGCCAGCCAGCTCAGGGCACCCCCCCCCGGGACCCCCCACCACCCCAGCACCAGCTCTGCAGCTCGCCATGGGGGGGGCCCTGCTGCACCCCGCCAGCCCCCATCCTACCAGCGCCAGGCTGGCACAGCTCAGCCGCCACACCGGAGAAGACACCAGCTGCGCTTGGCCGTCTGGACACCCGTGATGGCATCAGCAGTCGGCTGCGGGCCGCCGATCCCGGGCACGGCCAGGCGGGACCAGAGGGACACGGGGAGCTGCTGCCCCCGACCCTGCAGGGCTCCGGCACCGGGACTCAGCTGGGCGGGCGGGCGCCAGAGGCCCCCCAGCACGGGCAGCCCTGCCTCACCGCCCAGCAGTCGGAGACGCTGCGCCACGTCCAGGACCTTCTGCAACTGGTGGTCGCAGCCAAGGGGCCAGCGGCAGCACCGGCGGGGGACGAGCACGCCCGAACATCTCAGGGACAGGGCCCTGCGGGGGCGCAGGGGGACCTGCAGTCCCAGCTGCAGTCGCTGGAAGGGGTGCTGGAGACCAGCCAACAAACCATCCGAGTGCTGCTGGACGTCATCCAGGACCTGGAGAAGAAGGAGGCCCAGCGGGACGGGTGAGCAAGCGCAGGTGGGGGGCGGGGGGCAAATGTCCTTCGGGGGGCTGTGAATGAAAGACGGGTGGCCAGGGCCCTTGTCAAGGGCTCGGTCTCTGGTGCTGCCGGTCTGTGCCACAGGAATGGCCCCCACTGTCTGTCCTGCCCATCCCTGCTCTGTAGGTCAAGGGCAGGGCATGCCCCGGGGCAGTTTTCTTGGCCTCGTTTGTGTTTTGCGGTACCAAGCGCTGCCCGTGGCTCGGGATATTCCCGTTAACAACTTGCTAGGATTCCTCTGGGTTGACCACCAGCAAGGCAGAGGGTCCTGTGCTGGGAGCCTGCCATGCCCAGGGGGCACAGCCTGGGGGGCTTGGCAGGGTTTGGCACACTCTGCCTGTTAATGAACCTTAACGAACCGGCTGTGTCTGAGGTGGCCCAGGTGACTGGTGCCTGCTGATGGGGACATCGCCTGCGCCAGCTGCAGGTGGCATCGCCGGTAGGGCTCTGCTGGGCTTCAGCTGCATGCGACAGTCCAGGGCACTGGGATGGGACAGCTCGTTAGCTTGGCAGCTCGTTAGTTTGGCCTCATGCTGGCAAGGGGCCGTGCCTGGCACGTGCACCAAGCCGGGCGCGTGCCATGGCAGCGAGCTCAGGGAGGCAGGGGGCACCCGGCGTGAGGTCCTGCCCTGCCAGAGGGCACCTCCTGCGGGTCCTGTCCCTCCCGTCTGCACAAGCGCTTAATTGTTTAACCAAATTAAGTGGCTGCTAAATAATTCCTTCCACTTAGGGCCAATAATAGCAGTAAGGATCCCACAGAACCGCTACTGAGAGTGCGAAGGCAGGCAGGGCAGCTCAGAGCGGGCCGTGGTGCCCAGCTCCCCCCCGCAGCGTCCCGCTGCCGCTGTGCCGCCCGCCCGCACCCCGCCTGGCCTCGCTCCTCGGGGCCGTGCGGGGGCTGCTGCCCGTGCTGGGCGGAGGGCATGGCCCTGGGGTGCCCCTGCCTGTGGGGTGCCCCCAGAGGGGCCCCGCTGATCAGGGCTGTGTCCCAGCCTGGCTCGGCGCGGGCAGGTCCAGAGCAGAGCCCGTCGAAAGGGCAGATCTGCTCCCACGGTCAGAATTGAGTTTGTCTGCTCAGGAAGCTGATTTAGCTTCACCGTGGGGAGCTTAATTAAGATCTCGGCTCCATATACTGTTGCAGTCAAATGAGCAAACGCTGCCCAGAGACATAAGGAATGGGGTAGGAAATCACATAAAAGATTTTCCTAGTGTCCTTCTGCTGAGGAACAGCCTGGCCTTATTTGCCACGGGTCAGCGTCCCGGCAGACCTGCGGGTGGCCCCGAGGCACCGCGCACCCCAGCGCTGCCACCAGCCCCGGCACTGCTCGCCCCGTAGTGCAGCCTCACAGGGCCCGGGTGTCTCCCAGCAGCAACTTCCCGAGCCAAACGTCTGTCCCCACGTTAGATCTCATCCTGACAGAGGCGCAGTTTATACAACATTAGGTACACGTGTACACACACCTTCTATATACGCATATAAAAGGTATCATGATCTAATTTATGTGCTAGAGTATAATCCCAATTGTAATATGTAATTTGGTGCATTAAAAGACCTAGTTTCCGAGGGCTGAGAACAGTCATGATCAAGGTCGAGTAAGAGGAGAACGATTCAAGCAGGAAGCTGTGACTGGTATTTGGGACAGGGGGGTGTTTTCTCAGCTGTCCCCCAAAAAGCCGCAGCCTGCACTGCCTGAGGGGCACAGGAGGTGAGGAGGCAGCCGCTAGGGTGACCGACAGCCTTTAGGGGGGCCCTTTCCCCACAGCTCTCAGAGCAGCTGGTGCCAGGGGCTGGGGCTCGGTGCTGCACAGGGAGACGCCCCAGGGAGCTGCTGAGCTCCGGCAGGGCAGCAGGATGCAGCTGGGCGAGGATGCATCGGGGCAAGTGTTTAGCACTAGCAGCAGAATACCATTTTCTGCAGAGATCTGGGAGGAGGACTGGCTTTGGGGCTGAGCTGACCTTTGGGGCTCATCAGCCATCTCTGCTTTATTTAAGTCCCTTGCACCTTCCCTGGAGGAGGCTGCTTCTTTGATACAAAAGCTTCAAAAAGAGAGAAATCCTAAGTCCAGCGTAGGCTGGCGATTAGGCTGGCACATCTCCCTCTGCCCATCTGTCAGGGCACTGCTGTGTGCTGTGAGTGCTCCTCCCCATCCCCACGCTGCCCATGGCCCTGCTCCCTGCAGGTGCTGTGCGTGGGGAGATGCATAGTGTCCTGGGGTGTCCCTGGGCACAAGGTACAGCTCTGGGGTGGTGATAAAATGAGGCTGACAGCATGCAAAGGATTCAGGGCTTCTGCCATGCCTGCCTGGTTTGCAACCAACTGAGAAATCTGCTGAGCTGAGAGGCACCGTGCTTGGCCTGGCATCAAAGAGCATCGCATGGGGCAGGAGAGGAGCGGGGATCCCGGGAGCAGAGGGGCCCCTGCCGGCCGGTGTACGTGCTGTGGGGCAGCTGAGGGCCTGGGGGAGGCACAGGAGTCTCCAGGCTCACAGCACTTGTGCTCTGTTGCAGGCGACACTCGTACCGGACAGGGCAGGACATTGCCAACTGCGGGACCTGCCGGGACTGCGCCTGCATCATCTACAGGTACGAGGCAGCTCTGGGGTGTTCCCGGTGGGGCTCCTGCTCTCCTCTGTCCCCATTCCAGGTATCACACTCCTAGCGTGGCTACGAGGCAGAGCAGGGCAGGTCCCAGCTCCCAGGGGGGACATGGCACGACAGTTGCAGCTTTTCCATGGCCCCCCAGCCCCACCGTGCTGCCCGCCCCTCGGGCAGTGTTGGTGTGCCAGAGGAGGCTCGCACGACCTGAGGGACGATTGTGGCACCACAAGACACCTGGGTGCAAACTGCAGCACCTCCCTCCCTGCCTCCAAACTGGCACCCCAGGGACAGGAGGGGTGCTCAGGGGCAGAGCTGCAGCTGCTCGGTGCCGGTGCTGTGGCTGCTGCCCAGGGCAGCGTGCCTGTCCCCACACCAGGCTCAGCTCACCACGGCCAGAAGGCCAGGGCTGCGTCCTGGTGTCCTTGGCTCTGAACCTGGGCCCTTTGTCACTGTGGGGGCAGCTCTGGCTTCCCCTCACGGCTGCTGTTTGTTTCACAAGGGATGGTGGGCTGGCTGGCAGCTGAAAGGAGATCTGCTCTGATGAGGTGACAGGGAATTTATCTTCTCTAAAAGCAACGTGTTGGGGGAAAACCTCCTTACAGGAGCGCTGGGCTTGCTAGCTCTGAGTCTGGGCTGTGTCGTCCGTGCGTGAATTCACGCAGGTGCTGCTGTTGGGTGCTGGTTGTGCTGGGGAAGGCACCCGTCCCATGGTGGTGGCAGGGGCTGCCGGGGGACAAGTGCCCCTAGCAGTGTCCCTGGGCTGCCACATCCCTGCCATGCCAGGGCCTCACCAAGGTGCAGGACTGCAGTGCCTCAGCTCTGCTTCCCCAGGGTCACGGGGTGTGCACAGGAGCATCCACTGCCCCGCTGCACTGCGTTGGGTGCCTGGGACGCGTGTGCTCTCCATGGGCACCTCAGGGCCAGGGGTGCCCCAGCTCTGTTCCCCTGTGCCCTGGCACCCTTACACCACTGCGGCACTGCTGGGGCTGTGTCTCTTGTTCCCGGCTTATTTACGCCAGAGCCAACAGCCAGCTCCCCCTCCTTAGCTCATGGGGGCCTTCAGTGCTAATTGGGACTGACGAGCCTGTCTCCACGCGGCACTGCGGCTGGGAGATGTCACTGCTGCAGGAGGTGGCTTCATGTAACAGCCAGGCTCCCGCTGAGGGCTCCCGCTGGGTTTAGCTGCCACCTCCGTGATGGGAAAAGGCTCCGGTGGGACATGGGGTGGGGGCAGAGCGGGATGGGACAGGGGCAGGGGGGCACCACCATGGGCAGACCCCAGCCAGCAGCAGTGCACCCTCTCTGGCCCCGGGGCTGTGGCTGAGCACCTCACAGGGGCTGCACGCAGGCGGGGACAGAAGGTGGATCCCCTGTGGCGGGTGGTGAGGATGAGGACGGGTGGGCTGAGAGCACGGAGGGGAGGGGCAGCAGGGGTTCTGGCTGTGCTGCGAGCACCCCCTGACCTTTCCCTGCATGTGAGGGACATCAGCATCAGTATGCGTCCACTGTTTCAAAGGGTGCTGCCACGGTGGCCTGGTTTTGGGAGAGTTCCCCAGCGGTGTGATGGAACCTGTGGGGAATTACCCCTGCAGCAAGCACGTGCACCCTTCCTTGGAGCCCGGGAGCCCTGTTAGAGGCAGCTGGGGACAACGGGTGTCCTGATGGCATGCAGTGACACGAGCTGCCAGAACACCACACAGGAGCTTGCTGGGGTCCCCGTGTGCGTGGCCAGGCCACGTGCGTGGTGGCGGCAGAGGCAGCAGCACCTTGCTGATCAGAGGGGAGCCGGCTGGAGGTTGGAGCGCTCTCTGGGTGAGGAAGCATTACAGCACGTGGCTGCCGGCAGCTTGCCTGTGGGTGCTGCAGGGACAGCGGAGGGGACGTGCAGGAGACCTGGCGCCAGCGGTGGGTGATGCAGCCCCCCCTTCCCTACCCGGAACCATGGCACCCACGTGCCTTGCGTGACGAGCGGTGCCGGAGCCAGCAGTGAAGGCCTTGCATGCCTGGTGCCGCGGCTGCACTGGGCTCAGGGGAGGGCACTGGGGGTTTGTAACATCAGGGCTGGGTACAGCCCTTCTCCGGGGGTGCTCAGTGCTAACCAGGGTCCCTCAGACCCTGGACCCCCCCCCTGTATCTGCATCAGTTTCCAGCCTGGGCTGGTGGCCAGCTCCCACCCCAGGCAGGTCAGTACCCAGGGGGTTTGCTGCGGTGGGTGAAGTCTCAGCGTTTCTTACTCTGAGCCACGGCTGCTCCTCCAGCTGGAGGGGTCCCCGCGAGCTGCGGTGGGGTGCCACATGCCCTGCTGCAGACCATGGGCAGGACAGGACAGCTGTCTGGGATGGGGACAGGTCCTGTGCGCACCCCTCTTCTCACAGACCCACGGGATGCAGGCAGAGGGCAGCAGCTGGCTGCAGGAGGGCCCGTCAGCAGGACCAGGGCAGGGCCAGCACCCTCTTGGGTCACCGCTGAGCTGTGCCCGCAGTGAGGGGCTGGCAGGGAGCCGCAGGGAGGGAGCCTCAGGGTGCTGGGACCTGGGGGCACGAGGACTGGGGTGCAGGCGGCCCTGTGGGCGCAGGGCGGCGGCGAGCGATGCCTCTCACGCGGCCCCTTCTCCCCGCAGCGTGGAGCACGACTTTCGGCAGCAGGAGGGCCGCTTCCAGCGGGTGCTGAGCCACATCGAGGGCGAGGCGGCGCAGAGCTCCCCCGCGGCAGGGCCCGTCCCGCCGGCCAGGCAGGAGCCCTCGCCGGTGAGCAGGCTGCCTGCGAAGCTGGACTCAAAGAAATCCAGGCGCAAATGCTTCTGGTTCCTGTAACCGGTGCTGCCGAGGGGCACGAGCGCCCCGCGCCCACGAGGACCAACCCAGCTCTGACGCCGCACAGGCTCCTTCCTCCTCTCCCTCCCTCTGACGTTAGGGTTTGGGTAGCACCAGCTTTTATATTTTTAACTGTTCAGTTTAATGTAACGAAGCCCCTGTGTAAATAAGAGGTGAGGGGAACAGCTGCTGTATTTAATGAGAAACCAATAAATTCTAGGGAGACGCTATTTTCGTTACATCCTCTCCCAGCTGTGCATTTCTGTTCTGGATGAGGACGGTGCAGCGGGCACACCCCACACAGGGCTGCGGAGCCCCCCAGCCCCATCTCCTCCCCGCAGGCCCTGCTGCTCCAAGCCTGTCCTGGCTGCCAGCAGCTCCACGGCCCCGCAGGAGGCCCTACAGAGTCCCCCCAAGGTCAGAAACACCGGGGGTCTCCTGCACCCTGGGGACGGAGAGAGGAACCCTGTCCCTGCCCTGTCTCAGGTGGGAGGCTGGGCTGGGGTCCCAGGGACACTGCCGCTCCTTCTGCCAGCTCCTCTGCCTGGTAGGGCCAGGGAGCCTGGGGGGGCTGGGGGGCACCACACGGCCTGTCTGTACCCAGGGTGCTGTGGGACCCCCAGCTACCTCTCCCCATGCAGCCAGGGGCTGGAAATTCCCTCTCCCACCCTTTGCAGCTGGCTGGCGGGGGAAGGTGGCCAGGGCCTCCCCGGCTGCAATATGCACTGGCTAATTACAGGCAGGCAGAAATTAGCAGCTCAAATCTTCCAGCCTCTGCAAGGCTGCCCACGAGAGGAGAAACTCAGCGTCAGTTTAATGAGGGTCCTGGATGAAAGCAGCTGGTGGCGGCGGGTGGTGAGCGTATGCTGAGCACGGCGCAGTGAATGTTCCCTGATGCTCCCCACAGCCCCCCCGCCACTGCCATGCTCTGGAGACCCCTGCGAGTCGCAGAGCCTCGGGGGTGAGCGCTGCACGGAGCCCGGGGCCAGGCACACCATCTGCACACAGAACTGGGGGCTCACAGCTGGGCCTCAGCTGCTGCCATCCTGCTGGGGGACTGGGCCCACGGAGCACAGGACAGCCCCTGGCTGGGGCAGGGCAGGCTCTGGCACCCCCACGTTCAGTCATGGAGCCCCTGCAAGCGGGAGGGAGGATGGGGAAGTCTGACCAGGGCATCCCCAGCTGGCACCCAAGGGTGCCCCACCTGCACGCACCCAGCAAAGGAGCTGGTGTTGCCTTAAAGCCTGTGCCTGTGTCGATGGCACTTGTGTGGCCATGGCCCCGTGGTGCTGAGGGGACCCCACAGTGCCATGGGGCCCAGCCGTGGGAGGTGCTGAGCGCCCCAGCCTCGGCAGCTCAGCAGATCGTAGGGTGCCTGCGAGCCCCCCGGGGTGGGGCTGAACCATAAAGACCTGGCAGGAGAGATCAGGCACCTTTCAGTGCCTGAGTTGCTGGGACAGAGAACACAGGGAATGCCTTTTTCCAGGTCCTCTTCTGATTCCCAGCAGCAGCAGGACGGGGCTGTGGTGGCCTTTGGCACAGGCATGGGTGTCCCTCGTCCCCCCCAAAGCTTTCTGCAGCCACAGCTGCTGGGAGCAGCCTGGACTGGGGGCCCAAACACAAGGGTGAGGCCCAAGACTGCAGCAACACCGTGAAAATGATAAACTAAAGTGGGAAAACTGCTAGACAGCATTTTTGCAGATCAGCAGGGCCAGCACGTGGGAAGAGGAGCAAGCAGAGAAAGTGAGGATCAGCCAAAGGCTTGCTCTCCTTCTCTTCGCCTTGAACATCAGGCCATGCTTCAACACCCGGTGTTCCTCATTATCTCTGTCACAGCCCTGGTAGGTAGCTTCAAATAGCTCTTTTTTTTTGCTCTTGCTTCCTCTAGCACTGAATCATGCAGCCTGAGAACAAAAGCTAAACGCAAGATGATACCAAACCCAGCCCTGCAAGCATCTCCTGCCTGAATCACACCTGAATCACAAGCAGCAGGAGCTGACCCTGCCCGGCTGGCACAGCCCCGGGGGCGCAGCCTGGCCCGGCAGCACGGCCTGTCCGCAGGCTGCTGGCAGCCAGGCGAATATTTGGGGCAGCACCTTGTCAAGTGGAGCCGTTTGGGGACAGCAAAGCTGCTGTCAGGGAACAGCCTGGGGACTGGGCAGCCACGGGGCAGCAGGGGCAGGGCCAGCAAGAAAAAAGCTCCCGTCCTGCCTGCTGGCTGTATCGCCTCGCGTGCATTAGGTTTTCATGAAAGAGAGCCAAGGATGGGATGGCAGAGCCACAGGAGTATCCCAGCACGATTCCTTAAGCAAAGGGCTGAGCTGCAACTCAGGGTGCTCACACCTCCCAGGGCATGGTGCTCTGCACAGCATGGTGTGACACGGTACGGCACGGTGTGACGTGGTACGGCACGGTGTGACAGTGCAGCACAGTGTGACATGGTGCAGCACAGCGCAGTGTGGCATGGTACAGCACGGTGTGACGTGGTGCAGCACGGTGTGACGTGGTGCAGCACGGTGTGACGTGGTGCAGCACGGTGTGACGTGGTACAGCACGGTGTGACGGTACAGCACAGTGGGACACGGTGCAGCACGGCGCAGTGTGGCACGGCACGTATAGCTCTTCTCCACTGCTCCACCCCCAAAACACAGCCAGTCCCAGATGCTCACCCCCTCGCTACCCAGAGCTGTGTGCCTGGCCCGCTCCGCACAGCCTGGTCAAGCATGCTGGGTTTGCCTTCATGCTTCTGTAGCACACGTGTAAGCCCACAAAGTCCAGGGCTGTGCTGGACTGTGCTTCCCCCCTTCATGACTAAATCATTGCACCCAGTGCAGCAGCTCCGCAGGAAGCCTCAGCCGAGCAGCACTGTGACCTGCCAACCCTTCAGTGCGAGGTGGGTGTCCCAGCACATTCCTCCCATGTGCTCCCGGCATGTATAATTGTGAAGGGTCGCTGGGTCTGTCACTTGTTTTCCAGAGAATACTGCCCAAACCCCTTCATCTGCTTCCAAAATGTCCTTTCTGCATCACAAATACCCGGCCTGCTCCTCCCAGCACACCCTCTACTCCAGAACCCGCTTCTGGCACATTTCCTCCCTCCCCTTTTGGGCTTTCTCATGCATCCTGCGGTGTTAAATACCCATAAATCCATCCCTGGCCAGCTGCTGCCAGAGACCGCAGCACCAGCTGAAGAACACCACTCGCTGCCTGTTCCCACGTGCCCACGTCAGCGCAGCCCCGCGCTGCTCCATCCCCGGAGCCAGCAGGGGATGCAGCGTGGTGCCAATGCCCGACAGAGCGGAGGTACTCACCCTCAGGCTGTTCTCCCGCTCCAGGACGATCACCCTCCGGTTGACGGTGTGCAGCAGCCGCTCCAGGACCAGCTGGACATGCTTCTTCACCTTCACCTGAAAGGCAAGAGGTGTCATGGCCATGGCAGGTGCTGCCGGGGGGCAGGCGATGCACACCACTGGTGGGCATCTCCCCAGGCAGCACCAAGCCAGGCTGCGAAGGGTTCGGCCTCCTGGGGGCTGGCATCACCGGCACTGCAGCTCATGAAAACAGAGGGCAAGGAGGCTGCAAAATGTTCCTCGTTTCTGCAGAATGCTTCTCGTTATTGCTGGCAGTGGCTACTGGAGCTGGGGCTGCGGGCATGGGTTTCCTCAGCACCCCCTGAGTGCTCCACACAGTGCCCCAGCCCCTGGCAGCAACAGGCAATCGGTGCTTGTGGAGGAGAAGCTGCACCCTGGAGCCCCTGCTCCTGCTGGAGCAGCCCCAGACCCCCCCACAGCCCTCCCCTGCAGCCCAGGTGCAGGTTGCTGCTTCACCGCATCTTCCTGGCCAACAGTAACGCCGCCCTGAGCAGAGGCTGCGCAACGCTGCTCCCCACATAAGACGCCAGCTGTGCTAGTACAGACGGTACTAGGAGGAGGCTCCAGCCTCCCCCTTCATTTGTCCATAATAGAAGAAACATTCCCAGCTCACACAAAGAACTCAGAGCAGCTGGAACGCTGTTAACCCTCCAGCTCCGCCATCTCCAGGATTCCTGCAGAAGTTTTGCAGGGTTAAAAACCAAGTTTCTCTGCAGGCAGGCACAAGGCAGAAGCCACCCCAGGTTGTCTCAGCAGGGCTCTGCGGTGATGCCGGAGCAGCTCCAGCTCTTGGGAGCCAGGTCAGGATGTGTAAGAAAGGGTGTCCTGCGAGGAGACACCTGGGGACGGATGGTAACACCAGCAGCGACAATCTGAGCAGGGCAAAGATGGCTCTGTGCCAGAGGTGTAAGGGACACCCAGGCATCCCTCCCTTTTCACAAGACCCAGCGCAATTTCCCCCTGCAGGACAGGAGGCCCCTCTGCAGCTCAGACAGCACTGGAGAAGCCCTAACACCTCCGAAATAAAAGTCTTGTGGATGCCAGCATAGCACCTACAGCTTGAGCAACCTCCTCCTGTGGGGGCCGGCACCGGGACTGCCAGCCTGCATGTGCAGAGACCCCGAGCCCCGCTGTGGAGCACAACGTGGCCTCGTGTGCCTCCCCAGCTGAGCTGACACAGCCACCTCACCCACCCAGGGCACAGCAGCACACGTCTGATCCAGCCCCCGTGCCAACAGCTCTGAGGTCTGAGCCTCCCAGAAAGCAACAACGGAGCACAGAGCAGCTGGGGAAAGGCAGAACCAGAGGCACCTTCAGCCAAGGCTGCAAACGGCTGCTCTCCTGCACAGGGGCCGTCTCCTCTCCTGTGTCAGATGGCTCTGCCCTCTCCTCCTGTGCTGCTCTGCTCAGCAGCCACAAATCCCCTCTGCTCCACCAGGGTGCTGTGCACCGAGACCCCAGAGTGCAGAAATCCAACACCCTCTTTGTACAGCAGATCCCATGTACGAAGGGGAGGCCCCATCCCTTCAGCAACCCCTCAGGGAGCATTTGGCATCCGCAGCACACCAATGTCTTTCTGCACCTCCCAGCCATAGCCTGTGCCAGGAAGGACACCCGTCCCCACGCAGGGCACAGCCCACGGACAGCCACGGGCCCCTCACCTCCGCCCAGCCCAAGTCTCGCCCGGCTGCATCAGGACCGCAGTCCGCAGCCTGCCACAGCTTCCACCTTCAGCTCTGACCTAAACCACATTCTTTGCCAGCCTCTGTCCCTAACCTCTTTATCCAGTGAACTATGCACAGGAGTAACAACTCCTGGTTACTGATATCTGGGACAAATTGCAATGAACTTCCATAAAGACAGCAAAACGCCATCACACCCTAGCACAATGGGTCCTGCTGCCACAGAGGTAGAAAACACCCTGAGGAACTGTCCTGCTGAGCTGCAGCACAGGTCTGTGCTGTGCCGAGGTGCTGCAGGAACAACCTGCACCCACCGCTGCCAGGGACCTCGCCTGCTCCAATGGGGGCTTGTCCGGAGGGGCGGTGGTGGAGGGTGTGTGTCGGAGGGACGGGGCGCAGTGACCGAGGCACGGGCACGTCTGAGCACCAGGTGCCTCAGCCTGGGCTGCAGCTGGGCTGAACCCTGGGGGGGGCACGCCTCCAGCACCAGAGTCCATACGGGAGAAAATCTGCACAAGCCTAAAGCTCGGCTACCCTGAGCCAGAGCCGCTGTCAAGGAGAGCTGTCAGCAGGTGGCTGTGTGTGCGCAGGGAACGCCTCGGTGTGAGCACGGCCAGCAGCGGGTGCGGATGGAGGGTTCAGCTCCACAGAGCCCAGGGCACACTCTCAGCACCACCAGTCCCATGGCAGAGGCGTGGGGGAACTCTGCCCTCAGGGCTGTGCGAGAGCACTGGGGCAGCCCTGGGGAGCATACAGGCACTGTGGTCCCATGGCAAACACTGCAGGACTGCCAGGGCAGCAGGGCACCGAGCTGCAACAAGGGTCAGGATCACACAGCTCAGAGGAACATCTTGCCTGCAGTGCGTGGCTGAGGGAAATCAGAGGTAAGAAATAAAGAACACCTGGTGGCAAACAGGCCATGGGACAGAGCACGGCTGCAGAGAGAGCACTTCAGCAGTGGCACTGACATGCCTCTGCCGTGTGAGAGCTGGCACGGGACCGCTGAGCACAGGGAAAATGAGTTACAGCGCCAGGCAGTTGTCCATGCACTCACCAGCTCGCACCTCTAAGTTATAAAGTGCACTGCTGGTTTTCTAGAGGCAGGAAAAGCTCAACGCCCAGAGCCAGAAGCCGTTTGGTTACAGCCTGGACTGAACAAAGTCAGCTCTGAGGCAGGAGGCAGTGGTGCCTCCCAGCCCCCCTGTGCAGCTCTCGCTGTGCCCCGGGACGTGTGTGTGTCCGTGCCTTCCACCTGTGCAGCAGGGGGGCACTGCGGGGGCTCTGGGTGAGAACCTGGCCCACGACCCACACAGAGCTTGCCCTCGCTCGTGTTGTCCCAGGAGTCTGCTCCTGGCCCAGCACAGAACTTTGCTCCTCTAGGGCTGGGTTAGGTGCCCAGCAGAGATGCCCAGGAAGGACTGGGAGGGAAAATGCAGACGCTGGGTGCAGACAGCAAGCGGCCCCGGGCAACCAGCCTGGAAGGCAGCAGGAGTGATGGCAGAGACATCCTCATCCTAGCCCTCAGCTAGGGCTCACAGCACAGCCCGGAGTCACCCAGCCCCATCACCCACGGCTCCGGGGAGGCGTCTCCATCTCCGCAGCACCCCAGCCCCACGCTGTGACCCCCGGCACCAGCACTGGGTCTGTGGCTGCCGTGGGAGGCGGAGAAGCCTGGCGCCCAGGAGAGGCACTCACCAGCTCTGAGTCCCCACGGTTCCCGTGCCGCTCCGCACCCGCACTGCCCCGCGCCTGCTGCTCCTCCGCTCTCTGCAAGACAGAGCCTGGCATCAGGGCGAAGCCCAGCAAGGACAGCACCTTCCCACCTGGGGCCACCCCAGGGATGTCGGTGTCACCGTTCCTTCTCACAGATTTTCGGAACAGCACCGCATTGTCTGCTGGCCAGAAAAGGGACACTGCTCCTTTGTGGGGCTTTGGGCAGTGCCGGCCCTGCCCTGCAGGCAGGGGGAACACACTCACAGGGGGTTCAGGGCAGCCGTAGGCCAACTCAGGCTGCCTGTCGGTGGGTTTTAGCACCAGCCCGGGCAGGTTCCTGCCATGACTGATGGGCCACAGCAACCCCATTCCACTTAGGATGGGCCTTGATCAGCCCAACCAAGCCAAGGGCAGCAGTTCGTGCTTAGCCCTACTCTGATGCGTTCCACCAGGTGCTTTCCAAGGTGAATCCTGGAAGGGGAAGAGGGACCGGCAGAGAAGCCAGGCTTTACCTTCTGGGCCTTGTACAGCACCTCCAGGATGTTGCTGAGCAGCTCAATGCAGGCGTCTTCCTCCTCTCCCTTCTCGATCAGCTCCTGGAGGATGGGCACCGCTGTGTGCAGCAGCAGCTCCCGGCACTCTGTGGGAAGGAGGGGGCACAGGGCTGGTGGTGTGCGCACCCCAGCCCCCAGGCTGCCAAAATATCGGGGCAAAGGGGGGGACGCCTGTGGCGGGGATGTGGCCCCGTCCAACCAGCCCTGGCAGCGCCGGGCCGGGCCACGCGGCGAGCACCGTGTGCTGCTCTCACCGTAGGACTGGAAGACCTTGGTGTTGATGATGTTGGTCAGGGACTGCAGCTTCTGCTTCAGCAGGCGCTGGGGGAGCAGGTTTCCAATGAAGTCCCGCAGCAAGACCCTACGATCCAGACAAGAGGATTTAATGAGCATCAAAACACCAGGCTTGTGGGAACAGAGGGTGTCTGCAGCCCCAAGCACCCACAGCCCCCTTCCTCTAGGACAAAACCACTGGGGGAGCCAGGTGCCAACTGAGCCCCACAAAAAGTGAGCAAACGCTCCCCTGCATTTGCACAGGGAAGGGGTTAAGGAGGCACAGCCCCCCGCCCTGTGCTGGGGGCATCCCGCGGGCAGAGCGGAGGCGGAGGGCTGGGGACACCTACCCCAGCATGGAGGAGTCAAAGATCCCAAACACGTCCTCCAGGATGGAAGGCAAGTACTTCAGGGCTGCTCCCTGCAGAGAGATGAGTGCTGACTGCCACAGCGTGCCCATGGGGATGATGGACGGACAGACAGCACGCAGGCAGGGCGGTGACCCCGTCCCTCCCCACCTCAGCACGGGCTGAGCACCTCTCCCACTCGCCCCAGCTCCACGGCCCCTGCTGCCAGCCCTCCATGGTCACCCCCGCGGGAAGGGGCGTCCTGCTGGCAGCAGTCCTCTCCTGCTACGCCACCCACACCAGGCAAAGCACCTGAAATCGCAGTGATAACACGTGTGTCTTGTAAACAATTGTTTCCAGCCTGTACTGTGGAGCCATAGAAAATCCAACCGCACCAGGCACACGGCCCCTGGCTGGGGGCTGCCTGTGGAGCTTCCCAGCACTGCTCACGGCCACTGCAGCCACAGGGGGGCTGCCGGAGGGGCAGGGGGCTGCCCGGAGCCCACCCTGCCCTGTGCTCCCATGGGACTCCAAGGGCTGGGGGCATACGGCTAGATTTTTTTAGAAAAGCAAGCACGTGGGCCACAAATCAGTCTGCATTAAAAAATCTACTTCATTATGTTTGCAACGTGGTTAAACAGCATAAACAACTTGCCGAGTTCTGCTCCTCTCTAACTCTGCTGGGCTGCCTCGTCCTGCAGGCTTCCCTGGACTACGCTGGCACCAGAGCTGCGACCCTCAAGCCTAAGGGGTGCCCCAGCTGGGATCCAACAGTTTTGAGTCATGCAGAGGGGCTGCCGACGGAGCTGGATCCTCGGCGGGCGACAAGTCCAGCAGCTCCAGCATCGCTGTCCCTGCAGCTAAGGGCTGGGATTTGCCACCCCCTCCTAGGCAGCTGAAATCGCACCAATTGTCATCAAACACAGCACACCCCGAGCCATTTCTGCAGCTCTTGCAAACCCTTCTCAGTGTTTCTGTGTCCCCTGTTGCGGATGAGGGCAGAAAACCTGACACACGATCCACAGCAGCCTCGGTCACCTCCTGCTCCCCTCTCCAGGCATTTGTTTAGTGCCTCTTGGTGCACACACCCACAGACCGTCTTTTGCTCCTCTACCCAGGCCCCACAGTGGCCTTGCCATCAGCTGGGCACTGCTGGGGCTCCCGGAGCCCCCCGGCCCCGCTCCCCTCCCAGCTGTGACACGGGAACGCCGCCCGCACCCCGTCTGTCCTGCAAACAGAGGCTTCTGAGACAAGAGCCAGAGTCCCTGGGACCCCAAGGAAATGCCCATCCCAGCAGGATGCCTCTCCATTTGTAATGACTTTTTTTCTTTTGTACTGAGAAGATATATAAAAAAAAGATTAAAAAGTAGTTATTTTAATACATTTATACAATGCTAATTTTAAATAAGAATATTTTACAAAGTCAGACAGTTGTTAGTCTCGCGTATTATGTCAGTTATCTTATTCAGTCACATTCACAACGTCAGAAAAATCAGCTAAATTTGATTTTTTTTATTAAACTCCATGCTTAAGTAAAGCTGGACTGATTAACATTAATTTTTCTGCCATCCTTTAATGCTGTATTGATTACACCCTCTCCATGACAGAGCCAGGATCCACGGCCAGCCTATTCTGTCTGCAGCTGGCAAGGTCAGCTTACTCACCTTCTAAGATATGAGATAATATCAGAATTTTTCCCATTCCTTTTCTTCCCAGCATTACAAGACTCCCTAAGAATCAGCAACCACGTCTCAGTATGGCTTTCTTCCAGAAATTGCTCCTGGCTTTTATGTTAGCTGCCGAGGTGGCCCCCCGGTCGTGCAGAAGTGCGCAGCGTTTCTTCCACTGCTGAGGACCGAGGGCACCAGCCTGCCCCCACCCACCAGCCGTGCCCGATCCCCCTCCCAGTGCAGGACGGCACCGCTTGCTGCATGTCAGCTCCTGTGCTCAACCCCTTGAGCCACCATCCCCAAGGCATCCCCGAGGGCAAGGGCACGTCCAGCACCCCGTGGTGCTCCCCATGCAGGCTCTCTGCAGGTGCTGGCTTGGCGCAGGCCCTGCAGCAGATGCCACCCATGGGACTCCCGCTGGTGCCTGGGCAGCTGCTGGGAGCCCCGGGTGCTGGCAGCCTGCGGCTCCGTCCCACCCCAAACCTTAGCCCATTTAGGGGCAGAGGAAAGCAGGGCTCTGGGAGCGGGCAGGGGCTGGGTAAGGCTCCTCTCTGGGACCCCTCCTGACACAGTAGGAGGCAGCCCCCACAACCTGCTGGAGCCAGGCAGGGCTCCCAGGGCGCAGGCAGCCCCCCGCCTCCTCCCACACTGGGGGCAGCTGCCAGGTGTCAGCATTTACTGGGGGTGCTGGAGGTGTCCGGCTGCTCTCTGGCCAAGGGCTGTGCAGGTTCATCCCTGGACCTCGTCCTGCCCAGTGCTCAGCAGCAGCTAAAGGAGATCCAGTCTCCTTTCCACAGCACAGAGCTGTCAAAATAGTACAAAACCTCGCTGCCTGAAGTAGTCCAACAAAAGACTGGCTTTCTCCACAAAAGAGGTGGCCTTTGAAAGAGTGTTGCAGCTAACAAGCTATTATCAGCCCTGCCTTGGGCTGATCAGATAATTGCAGCTTTAACGACAAGAGTAGGCAGAGCTGGATGAAGCTGCGACGCTTACGTCAGCCACCGGCAGATCCTGCGGGTGTCACCTGGGGCTGCGGGCTGGGAGCTGCTCCTGCAGCCCGAGACGAAGGGGTCTGTCAAGACGTTGCAAAGCCCACGTAGAGAACGATAAAAATAAAAACCAAAAAGTTCTCTCCTTAGAGCAGCTGCTGAGCACGTCCAGGATGCACCATCAAGTAGCTGGGCTCCAGCTCCAGGCACGGGGCGATGGCCAGGCTGTGTGGAGGCGCCTGCAGCCTCCCAGCATGAGGCTGGGCAGGGCTCGGGGCCAGGGGACGGGACCTTGCTGGCTAAAAACAGAGCAGTGCCCCTGGTCAGGGCCTCTTGGGTCAGAAATGTCTATATGTTTAAATGATCTTGGATGGATTTTTTTCTTCCGCAGAGCAGTGCTGCTGTTCCCAGACTTGTGCAGACTTCTAGCATCAGCAGCCTGCTCCAAGGAGCAGGCACAGACCGGCACAAGGAGCTCCATGGCTTTATCCCATGGGATGGGGTGGCAGACGCTGCCTCTTGCCTGTTTCACGAGATGCTCCCTCCTTCCTGGCTCAGGAGACACCTCCAACAGCCCTGTGCAGCCCCTTCTCCAGGGCGGTTGCAGGCCTGCCCCCCGTCCTGGCTCCCCACACTTCCCCTTCCCGGGATGTCAAGCTCTGCTCTGCTCTGCCCAGGAGATGCCAAATGGAAGCTGCCCCATGCACCCAGCGCCCCTCGCTGAGGATGCTCCAGCCCGGCTGCACGCTCTGAGACGTGGGTGCCAGGCAGACTCATGCAGGGATTTTTACCATGGCAAAGGATCTTCTCTTCCTGATTCCCTTCCTGATAATTCCAACTTCCAGTGATCGGTGCTAGCAGTGAGCTGACGTTGCCATAGCACTATCTGTTCTCATCCGCCAGCGTGCTCGTCAGCTCGCACCCATCACCGGGCATTTAAAGTTAAGGTGTTTCTCGCTTTTAAAGCCATTTTCCCATTTGCACTCCAGACTGAATAATTTCACCTGGGCACTCCAGCACACAGCAAAACACTTTGTCTGACCCGGGAGAACCCCAGCACTGGTGACGCTTGCAGGCCCCCGCACAGCCAGCAGCGGGCAGGGGAGGACGAGATGGGGCCGACACAGCACAGCTGGTGTGAGCACACCACGATCGGCCAAGGGCACGGCCACACCTCTAGCACCGAATCCAAGTCACATCTCAAAACCAAGAACTTTCAAGTTGGGTGCTGACAGCAACCCTGGGGAGGCCGAGGTGAAGCTCCGCAGTGCCAGCAGCGCCGCAGCAGTGCGCTCACGCCACCCAGGAGCTGTCACTGTGCCAGCGAGGGGGACAGGAGCTCTGAGCCACGGGACTCGCACCTCCAGCTGCTCCAGCAGGCCCACGTAGGAACCGGGTGCTTCTGAGCGGGACATTTCACTTAGAGAAAACAATGCAGATCTGCTGGAGGAGCCTGAATCTCTCCTGGTCCCTCTGTGACCATTACAGCTCCTTTCACGGGAAATGCTCCCACTCAGCAGCTGAGATCCTACTGCAGAGTGCAGCCGTCACCAGAAAAAAAGCACAGCCTGATTCTGCAAACCCAGCAGAAGCAGAATGAGCACATTTCTGAACCTCATCCCAAGTGTCTCACAGGTCACTCTGGGTGGAGGAAGCACCCAATGAGCCTTTCCCCCTGAACGAAAGGATCCTGCCCTGAAGCCACAGCAGTGTGATGGTGCCTAATGAAATACCATTTTTCAGTCTGTTTTCTAATGCGGGTAGGTCATTACGTACACCCACAAGGCCCCAGGCACACAAGGACTGTACTAGTGCTGCGATAGAAGTTGTCCTGCTGAGGCCGGTACCACTGCCTGCCTGGTGGCGCGGATTCACCCGGACGCCCGTGGGCACCAATGCTCTGGGGAGTCTGCAGTCATGGCAGCCTCAGTTTTGGGAATCTCTGTCCCCACGGGTCCCAGCCTCACATCATCTCCCTGGTGAAAGCCCAGGGCCGCTTGCTCCCTGACTCTGCCTGCAGCCACTCTTGACCGCTGCCTGCCTCTGTGGGTCCTGCTGCCCGGCGGAGCCTCGTGGCTGGCTTTGTGCCATTACCATCACTGCTATTCCTGACCCATGCACGGGGATGCTTGGTCTGGTGAGGCACAGGAAGGCTGTTCTCCTCTGCACCTGGACAGTGGCACCTTCGCCCTGGACATGTTTGCAAAAACTGTTCCTTCAGGCCTGAATCAAGGTGCTGAGCACAGAACCACAGAATCACAGAATTTCTAGGTTGGAAGAGACACTTCAAGACTGTCGAGTCCAACCTCTGACCTAACACTAACAAGTCCTCCACTAAACCATATCACTAAGCTGAGCGATGCAGAAATCACACAGGTGAGTCTGCAGCAGCCTGGTAAAATCGCAGCCAGGTTACCATAGCAGAGAGTCTCTAGAGCAACAGTACCGAGATGGAAATTGGAACAATGATCGGTGTTCTGAGGGGCAAGAGGATGAGGAGGGACAGCCCCCTTCTTCATGAGGGTCACGGTCATTATTGATCTTCAAACTACTTTTTTTTTTTTTTTTTTTAATTAGATTCATTTACAAGGCCTTATTTAAGAATGCCAACAATGCAACACAGAAACAGAAGTCCCTTGTGAAAAGAAGGGAGAAGCTGGCAGGCTGCGGGTGCTGCAGCCGGGGCCTGGGTCCTCCCAGCTGGGTGGCCGAGAGCACAGCCCTGTCCCATCCCCATCTTTTTGCGTCTGCCTCTCCTCTCATTAACCTCACAGAGCACAAACAACCTCACCACGATTTCTGCTCAGCACCTGCCCTCTAGGAACACACTGCAGGCAAACAAGGTGCAGGACCAAGCCATGACACAGGTGGCACCATCCCAGTTCACCCCGGCTGTGGCACCACATCGGGACAGCCAGTGCCCAGCTGGGCCACCACCTGCCCGTCCATCTGTCTGCCTGTCCATCTGTCTGTCCCACCTCACACCCCAAGCCAGGCCCAGAGCTGGAGCCCACCCGCCCGCATACCTGGGAGAGCAGCGTGGGCCCTTCCAGCGGGGACTTCATCAGCTGGTTCAGGGTCTGGAAGAGCCGCTGCAGCGAGCGCTGGAACTCGGCCGTCTCCTTCCCCTCATAGAGCCTGCAACAGCCAGGGTTACCCCACATCACCGTGCTGCTCCAGGAGCACTGCTCCACGCAGCTGGGCACAGCAGCCAGCTCGGTCCCAGCGCTGCCCCGGCCATCGGTGGGACCCAGAAGCAGCCAGAATTAAAGATTGCAATCTGCTCCTCTATGGGCCGTATATGCACCGCTTGTCCATACCCATGTGCGTACACAGAGGGATTTATGTACATATATGTACATACATATACACATACATGCACACAACGTGAGAAACAGAGCCGTGTTTTTGCAATAGAAGGTGTTTTTGCAGTGGAAAATTCCACTAACCTTATATTCAAAAGTGATTGTGCAGCACAGCAGTGTGGAGTATGTAAAGCAGATAAGGGGAAGGTCCCACTGCCCAACAATAAGGAGCAGAGCTAAGAAAAACAGGATGAGCAGTATGAAATCAGTAAAACCAAAAAATTATGGGCCCTCTTATCATGAGAAAAGAAGGAAAAGAAAGGAAAAGGAGAAAATAGTGGTTGGTCAAATAAAAATGTACATCTGTGGTATAGAAGTGCATTGAGTAGTCTGTGAACCTGTAGTACTCAGCCAACGAGGAAATGGGAGAAATCGGGTGTCAGGTATAGGGGATATAGGGTTATGATAAACTAGTACTGCGCGCTCCTGCTTGCAGGACGCCCGCCATTGCAAGCACGAATAAAATGGCTTCACAGAAGGTCCTGTCTGGAGAAAATTATTGAGACTTTTCTCACATAACGTACACACAGATGTATAAAAGAAGCCTTTTACATTACTTTGTACTGCCCAGGTCACCTCAAAGGAGGCTTGTATATTCTCCCGCCTCAGCTGGAAACCAACTGAGCCCTCCAGCCTGAACACGAACCACACGACCAGCCACAGAACAAGCTAAAAAAAATAAACTAAACATGTGGGAAATCCTGGCCACGTGAATGGAAAACCTTCAGGAATGTTACAAAGCAGCTAGGTAAATGCCAAACTGCAAGAATGGTCACCACCACAACTCACTGTGGCAAACAGGTCATGTTTGAGCTACTTCGCCCAGACTGTCCGCGTGCTGCGTGAGTGGTGCAGGCATGGAGGGTGGACACGGGCGCGGGGGCACAGACCTGCCCGCGGTGCGTCCTGCCCGGCCTGCTGCACGGCTGACCCACTGCTGCTAGAACCATGTGTGCAGCAGCAGAACGAATGAGAGCATTAATTCCTGCTTACCAGCTGCTTTGTCGAATCTGGGTTTTGTAAAAATTTTGCTTCCTTGTTTCATAAAATTGCAATTGGATTGTTCTGGTTTCAAATTCATCTTCCCCTTCTGGTAAATGAACCCAAGGGAATGTACAAAATATCATAGGCTTAACAGCAGAAATAAGCCTGTGAATTTGACTGAAGCATCTTAGTTTTGCTTTTTTTTTTTTTAAAAAAAAAAAAAGCATTAGCTGAATAACTGCCAGCTTACACCCCTCAGCTAACACTGAAATGAAACTAAAATTGAAATTAACCTGAGGAAGTTCCATCCCTCTCACCCTGAATGTACAAAGTCACGTAAATATGAGGTTCCCTGGTAACTGCCGTTTCTCAGAAGCCCAATTCTGCAGCCTCGGTACTTTGCTTGGCCCAAAACCAAACATGAGGCCAGGAAAATTAAAGAAGCCTGTATGTGCAAAATGAAATGCAGAATGCATTTCATTGCAAAATGAAATGAAGAATCACATACAGGCTTTACTCTCACAGCAACGATATCATGCAACGAGCATCATTTATTAGAGATTTGTCAGGTTTTTCACATAGTCCCTTTTTTTAATGCCACTGCCCACAAACAACTGGCATAAATTTTCAAGCTCACCCCCACTGCAAACTCTTGCCTACAAAATTCTGTATCCTTACACCAGAGAGTGCATACATGAATACGATACACTATATTAACAACTGTAGGATAAATTATCAACACTGATTTCTGAACTTTTAAGTGCACAAGGACTTAACCAGAGCATGATAAAGCAGTCAGAGCACACATCATGATTAAGCTGAGACAACTGCTGGTTTGCGTGGCTGCAGCAGACGTGTGTCAATGCGGTCACTAACTGACCCCTGACTCCCTACTGCTTGGAGGATCTCACGGGAAGCCTGGCAGGGGGGGCCCAGCCCTTCAGCCTGGTGCACTGGACCCTGACGCACACCCGAGCTCACGGCGCACCACGGGAGGCCTTCTGAGCACTGGCAATTAAGCTAGGCTGGAAAATTACCTGGCCACCAGCACGCTAAGCAAATTAGCATAGGCTGCGATGAAACAAGTGTGCGTTCGAAACAAACTGCGTGACAAACGTGGTTTACTTGGGAGGAGCCAGCATGGTGCCCAGGAAGGGCAGCGCTGGTGCAGCGGGGTCAGGATGCGCGCAGCCAGCGGGTACAAGGGGACACGGGCAAGGATCAGCCAGTGCCAGGTGGGAGCAGGTCCCTCGGGCACCAGCCCAGCCTGGGATCTGCAGCTTCCAGAGAACTTTGCTTGCGCCCAGCAGCAGTCAAAAAGCCGGGAGGAGTTAGCAGGGAGGAAGCAGAGACCAAGTGCAATGTCCAAACCCTGCGGAGCTCCTGCAGGGAGGGGACGGGAGATGTCCCCTGCACTCAGAGGGGCTGGCAGGGAGCACGGCTCAGCTGTACCCATCCCCAGCACGGGGCAGAGAGGGGGGCACAAGGCAGCGCGGGTGGATGCAGTTGCTCCGGCAGCGAAGTGAGCTCTGAGCTGGGCGCTCCAGCACCTCGTGTCCCGGGGAAGGGGGGCTCGGCTGAGGGAAGCCCCTTCCCCATGCCGCGGCCACAGAGCTGCTGAGTGAGCCCGGCAGCAGCAGGAGGTGGCTTCGGTTTCTCATTGGAGGCGCTGGAGCCGCTCACCCGATTCTGTCTGTGGCATACATAATGAAATGGATACAGCATACTGCAGTAACTTATTATAATTACAATCTAATTTCTTTAAATTATAGACTGTGTACAAAATTTAGTACCATTTAAAGTATTTGGAAGATCTGAAGAGTCTGTGTTATTCCACTGTTAAGATCACTAAGATAAAGAAAAGATGAATAAAAACTAAATGTCTTCAGGGATGTCTTTATTTTAATGCTAACTAAGTCATACGGCTGTTTGCAAATGCTCCATATAATTAATTTTCTTCGCCAGAAGCCTTATAAGCTGGGGAATGTGCCCTCTACCTCCACTTACAGCGAAGCAGTGGGTGCCTCAGTTGGATGCGGGAGCCCCCAGGGCCCTCAAGCAGCGGGGCCACGAGCGTGACCCAGGGACCGCAGGCGGGCAGCAGCGGTGAAGCCAGAGGCCGGCAGCAACGCACACGGGCAGGCACAGCACGCTGCCACACGCCTGCACAGCAAAGGCTTTGCAGACAGCAAAGGGAGGCAGTGAGGACAAAGCAAAAACGGGGTCTGCGAGCCTATCTTGGTGCCAGGACCCAACTCAGCTCCTGGCTGCTATGAGACACGGCAGCTGCCTGCACACCCACCTGTCCCTGCGTGTTGCTCGGGGCCTCGGGTGACCCAAGCAGACCCGCTGTGCTTGCCACCACTCCTTTTGGCTCTCTGGGAAATGGGCAAGAGCTGGCACACATCCCTGTGGCACGGCCAGGGGCTCTGTGCTTGGTGCCAGGCAAGTGAGCCTCCAGCACAGCCCGGCTGCCCTGCGCGGGGGCAATCACCTCCAGCAGTTGCCGGGGCGGCCCCAGCTTTCGGTGCCTTGTACTGGGAATGAAACAGGAACGTAACCTGCTTTTCCTGATAACTCTGCCTACTTGTATTTTCACAAGTTTCTGCTGGGGAGTTTTATTTGTCCCACCACGCTCCATGTGGGTGAGAACGGGAACCTAGGGACAAAGGACACCAGGTCCTAGATGACCCCAGAGGTCCCCATGTGGGAGGACTTTGACTTATCCTCAGAAGCACCAAGGGGCACGTGGCCCCTTATGCCACCCACGCTGAGCCGTGCCTTTGCAGAGGGGACAAGCTGTTGGGGCAGGGCGGCTGGAGGTGTCCTCCAGGTCCTCAGGCAGGCTGCCGGCATGCTTGGGTTTGCTGCAGCATGAGGGACACCCCCAGCACTGTGAATACACAGGCTGCAGTTTAAGTGATGTAAAAGCACAGTGACAGGCTGAAGTGTGACTGAGCAGCTTGTGAAGAGGCCTGAGGAGCTGTATGCACCAGCAACTGCAGAGGGAGAGGGTGCTTCGTATCGACCCTGTGATGCTCAACTTGTCTACTTCGTTACCCGTGTGCCTGTGCAGTCCCTGCAGAGAGCTGCAGGAGTCAGGAGGTGACCGAGCACCCCCAACCACCAGTGCTGGGGCACACAGGCAGGACCAGGGGCACGGCCACACCAGACCCAGTGCGGCCAAGAAGGCCCCGGGCAGCTCCAGCAGGCGAGGAGGATGAGGATGGGTGCCAGGGCTGCCAGTCCCAGTGCAGTGCTGGCTGCACAGGGCAGGGGCTGCCTGGGGAGCCCTGCTGTCTGCAGCACGCCAGGCTTTTAAGAGTGCATTGACAAAAGCCATCTGTCAGGAGTGGCTTAGGCAGAGCCAATCCTGCCCTGGGGCAGGAGTTTACTGCACAACCTCTGCATGTCCCTTCTGGCCTTACTTTATTTGGCGCTATGATTAACAGCACACAAGAAGAGCTCGCTGTTTCCTGAAGCCGACGCGTGCAGCAGTGGGAGCCGGGGCACGCTGAGTGCTGCAGGGGCAGAGGAGAGCTGCCAGCACCAGCGGGGGAGCGGGGTCCCTGCCGGCCGGCCCCAGACACGGAGCTGCTCTCACCCACACCTCACTCTGACACTGAGGCAGCAGAGGGGAAGCGCGATGTGGTCCCGCAGCGGTGAACCCGACAGAGACCCAGCTACAGGCACGCTTCGTGCTGTCACCAACCCGCTGCCTGGCTGCCTTAGTGCTGGGCGAGCCTGGCGAGACGCGGCTGCTTCCAGGCGCAGCGTGGTTCATGTGAGAGCACATCGCCCCGCGGCCCCGCGTGGAGGCACTCCCAACCCGGACATGGACGGCGCTGCTGGCTCCAGTGCTCGACCGCAGCCGCTCCAGCAGCAGCCGAATCAAGCACCGAATGTGGCAGAAAATAGATGGAAACCTCAGCAGGAGGAAATGCAGCAGTGCAGAGAGCCTGGCCAGGAACTGGCCGACGTGGCAGCACCTCCCCAGCACACACAGAGCCAGGGTGCCACCCACGGGTGTCACATCACACCCAGCACCCACACCAGCACCAGGAGGCACCAGCACCACGTCCCCAGTGCCGGTCAGCACCAACATTGCTCCCACAGTGCACAGACCCCGTGATACCCCTCCCCACTCCCTCCAGACCCATTCCCAGCAGCCGGCGTTGCACAGTACTCACTGGGCAAAGAGGTGCCTGGAGCGGACAATGAACTTGAAGATGTACTCCAAGGCCTTGAAGGTGCGCATGAGCGGCTCACAGGGCTCTCCACGGCTCGCCTGCTCCACGTACTGCGTCAGCACCGAGATCAGCTTCCTGCAGGACAGGGGCACCGGGAGGGCTCAGCGGCTTCCCTGCCACACGGACCTGGGCTGAGCCCCCTCCTGGCTCACACCCCCTCCCTGTCTCCATCCCTCCTGGCACCCGCCGTACTTGTAGGCGAGCGTGGCACTGAAGTGCTGGCGGATGTAAGCCTCCAGGACGGCGTTGAAGTGGTGAAACTTCCTGTCGGCCACGAGCCCCACGATGAAAACCTGGGGAGAGGTCGCATGGCTTGGCACGGGGCAGCCAAAGCTCAAAGCTCAGCAGGGAAACAGGATTCTGCCTACCAGGGCATCAAAGACGAGCGTGTCATAGACATCCGTGTCTGCATTCTCCATCATGATGGAGAACAAGGCGTCCAAAGTGTCCTGGAGGAACTGGGGAGAGGAGAAGACTGTGAGGGCTCGAGCACTCGCTCCCAGCATCACCCCAGCCCTGACAGAGGCGGCACCCATCAGGCACAGAGCCGCCTGCGATCCCTTCACAGCTGCTCTCCATTGGAGGCATCCGGCCCTTTTCCAGGACACAGTTCCTCAGCCTGACCCGTCCTGACTGGGAGCCCGGCACCTCCAGCCACCCACCATGCCAGGAAGCCCCCAGCACAGACACCGCCAACCCCCAGCAGCTGCTGCACCCCCCAGTCCCCTGGGGGAGCAAGAAGCCAGAAAACACCCGGGGTCTTGGCAGGGGAGATGCAAGCAGGGAAGGGCCAGGGGACGCACAGGCAGCAGCAGCCCCTCTCCTACCTTGATGACTTCTCCTCCGTCCACATTCATCAGCTTCTGCAGGTTCCCTGCCAGGAGGCTGGGCTTTGACCGCCACTTCAGCAGCCCCAGCAGGTTGACTGTGTGGGGACAAGGCGTGGGTCAGCTCGGCCTTCGCTCACCCCCAGGCTCCACATTACGGTGCCCGCAGCCTCACCGCTGCCCACCCACCCGAGTGACACGGCAGGGGCTGAGCAGCCTCCCTGCGACCCCGAGCCCGCCAGCCCCATGGGGAGGGACCGGGGGGACATTCACGGGTGGCCACACTGTCCCCCCGTAACCTCCGTAGCCAGACCATTGTGGGGCCAGGACCCCCAGGGGGCACCGTGCCCCCCCACAGCAGTGCCCTGCAGCCCGCACACAGCAGCCAGCCTCTAGGCGAGGAGAACCCACGGTGAAAGGGGAAGCTCAGTGCCACTGCCAGCTCTGTGCAAGGGGGGGGGCCATGCAGGCGGCCATGATCTGCTGCAGGGTGAGGGCACGTCCGCGCACGAGCCTTTGCACCGGCTGCTTGTGGACATTTAACATACTGGTTCGGTTTCATGCAGCCCAGTCCTGCGCCTGCAGGGCCCACAGCACTGCACGGCCCCGCACCCCGTGAGGGATATCCACATCCCCGGGCAGCTCCTGCCCCTGCAGAGCACGGCACCGGTCAATGACCCTGCGTACAACAGCTGCTCAGCACCGAAAGCTTCCCAAGTTCAGTACCATAAATTCAGCTAAAAACAGGATGATTACTACAGAAGCTGCATTTGTGCTGCAGGAAGAGAATGAGCTGAACTCCAGTGCCCCAAGCCCCACATGCGCTGCACCGTAAGTCCCAAGCCCTGTTAGTGTAGCGGCAATGAGTCACCACGTCCTGCACCTCCTGCACTGCAAAGCCAGTTCCCCGAGCACTGAGAGCCCCTGTCAGAGCCGTGGTTTCTCCTGCTGCATCATTAAAATTTAAAAAAAGCAGGGCTGAGTATTACAAGCTGCTGGTCTTGCAGAGGAGGCACTATTGTTCGGGAGGAAAGCATCGGCATTCCTCCGGTGTCCTCCCCGTGGACCAAGCACTGACAGGACCCGCCTGCTGCCAGTGCTCCCGTGCAGCGCTTTAACCCCAACCCAGATCAAAATGTTATTTCCACGTGTTTGTGTCCCCCCGGGGAGGGACAGGCTGCTGCTGAGCTTCCTGCAGAGACACAGGCAATGCACCCGGAGCTGGAGCACCCGGCACCGCCACACAGAGCCGCCAGCCCCAGGGAGCGCACTGCCACGGACACCCGCGTGCTGCACGCCTCCAACGCGGGCGTTGTAAGGGCACTTGGACAGTGCGGCTTTATCAGCAGAGCAGAAACCTTGCGTTATCAGCTGGGCTCTCCTGTTCACTTCCGACGCACGCATGGAGTTTGTGTAATTGCCAGCCCTCACTCAGGGTTGCCTGCACCTTTTTGTTTGCCACATCCTGAATCCTTTTGTGCGAGGCAAAATCCTGTCTCTAAATGCTGATGCATCTGCGTTTGGATGGCACGCACGCTCTTGGCTGACTTGCAATGAACTGAGCAAAGGACCTCCAGGGCTAAAAGCCCCAGCTATGCAACTTAAGACAGGGCTTTGAAAAACACCGAGTCCCAATTCCCATCATGATTTCAGAAGGGCCCAGAGAAGGTCGCACAGCGTTTGACAGCAGCACTCAGCAGCTCGTTCCAGCTCCCAAATTGGAGGCAGCAGCTCGGTTCCCTCAGGGCCATGAGCAGATTAATTACCATCTGCAGGGGTTTACACGGGCCAAGAAACTGCTAACTACCTATAGCTGCTGGCAGGCTAGGCTCCGCCAAGGTGGAGAGCGCGTGTAAATACTTGCAGCCTGTTACTGTTTGTTCTCATTCCCCTGCCTTTGAAAACTAATCTGCCGCTAACTCAGGAGGGCTCAGGAGGGCTCAGGAGACAGATAAGCCAAAAGACAACCTTAATAAAAAAAAAAAAAAAAGAGAGAGAGAGAGAGAGAGAAGTGAGAACCATTATGAGCTCCAGCCCTGAGCTATCAACCCAGCCGTACACAGAGCTGGTAGTGAGCAACACCCCAGCACAGCAGCATGAGTCCTGCGGCAGCGGTGCCATGCAGCAAGTATGGCAAACGGGGGGGAGTGGTGGCTGCCGAGGGCAGCGCCGGCCCCAGCAGCAGCCTCGGCCCCTGGCTGCCCACTCCTGCCCCCAGGTCCCAGCCCTGAGACCCCTGGGACCCCAAAACCCTGTCAGCCTGCACGGCCCTGGGGGCAGCCTTTTGCTCCAGAGGCACTGGCCATGTCTAAACAGTAATGCAGTGCTCAACACTTGTGCTTTCCCCGCGTTTTCCGCATGCTCTCTACAGGGTCCCTGACACCACTGGTGATGGGAGCGAGCACCACGCTGGGGAGGCCGCGCAGCGCCCCGGCCCCGAGCTCCAGCTGGGCTCCCCAGGGCTGCTGCTCACGCACTGCTCTTGTCCTGGCCGTAAATCACTCAGCCACAGCACCCGGCTCCCTCGTAAAAAGGGGATAACAGCAGCTCCCTTTCTAACAAGCCCCTGCGGGGAGGTGTGCACAAGCTGTATTTATTCCATATTTTAGGAAGGAGAGCAGGCCCGCTCCTGTTCCCTGGCCCCAAGGACAAATGGCTCAGCTCAGGCAGGCAGAGCCCAGCCGGCCTCCTCTCCCTGGGCCAGCTCCCCACAGGGGCACTGTGCCAGAGACCAGCGGGGTTACCGAGCCTGCTGTGGTCAGCGTGCAGGGAGGAACACGGTCTGGCACACGGGGACATCAGCAGGGGGCACAGACGGGTGCCTCTCCGCATCCCCATGCGCTGCCAGCCCCGGGCACCACCAGCTGGGCACAGCACAGCTCTCAGGAAACTGGCCAGCCTTTGCTCAGATGCCTGGGGTAATAACCGGGGGCACTCGGTGCTGCTACTCCTGCAGAACTTTCTCATGGACGTGTTTTTCAGCCACAGCTGCCGGCAGCAGGCCCGCGCGCAGGTTCTCCCCCCACCACCCAGCGATGCAGCGCGATGCAGCCGCCCCGCAGCCAGGACTCACCGTTCTGCGTCAGCTTCGTGGAGCAGACGAGCGTGGAGATTTGGAAGCTGTCCCGGGCCGACACGGTTAAGCCGGACGCGCCTCCACCCACACGGAACGAGGACCCCGAGAGGAGCTTGGGCTCGGGCAGGTTCCTCGTGGAGGGCAGCGCCAGGTATGAGCTGGCGTCCTCCAGCTTCCTGCTGTCCCCCTGCAAGCAGAGCACGTCGCACAGGCGAGGTCCCCCCCGAGCGGCCGGGCAGCGCCTCGGGAGGGGGGTGTCTGCACGCCCTGCCATCGCCAGCTTGGCTCTGCGCCGTGGTGCGAGGGAATCAGCAGAGCCACGCACAGCAGCGACTCCTGCTAATGGGCCAGGAGCTGCTCCCGGCACTGGGGCATCGCAGCAACCTGACGGCCAGCCTGGGTGAGACACTGCCCACGCTGTGGGCTCCCCTGACCTTAACTTCTACAAAGCACCCAGCAAAGCTGCCTGCGGGGCTCTGCGGAGTCCCATCTGCAGCCGATGCTGCACAGATGGGGGAAAAGGCCCAGCTGGTGGAGCTGCAGGGGATGTGAAATGGGTGCATGGGAGCGCATGGGGAGAGGTCAGCCCCAGTGCCAAGCACTGCTGCGAGGACGGACACGAAGCCCACAGCGGGTCCCTGCTCAGGGCCCCCGCCTCACCACCAGCAGCCCCTGAGGGCACCGCGCCGGGGGTGCCACTGGGCTGGGAGGAGAGCGGAGCCCCCGGCCCCACACATCCCCCTGCTCCTGGGGACCGCAGCGCTTCTGCGTCTTGAGAACGAGGCATTTGTCTTTTCCCTGACTGCAGCCTGCTTGGTAAACTTCTCCTCTGTTGGAGGTCAGACAAAGATCGCAAAATTGTTCGTTTGTTTGTTCACTTTTCCCTCGGCGTGTAACTTCCCCCGGTGTAACCGCGATTTCCAGCTGACTCACGCGAGGCACTCCATGCCTTCCGAGGGCAGCTAAGCCCTACTAGGGTAAACTGACTTAATTTCAGACATTTCTCAAGCAGCGTGAGATCAAGAGGTCTGAAGAGCTAAAAGCATGGAATTCACACTCCTCTGGCAAACAAAGATAAAAGATTAAATAGCTTCTGACTCCCAGAGTCAAGCTCCTTTGTTTGCTGGGAAGAGCAGAAATCTTCTGCTGGATCAGCCAGGGAGAAGACAAAGCAGAACAGAGCATGCCAACTCCAACTCGCTCGGAGGCTGAGGACACTGCTGAATGCGATGGGTTCAGCGAGGGCAGCAACAACTCTTTAAAAAGTAGAAAATGCATCCAGAGAGGAGACGTGCGAGGCTTTGGTCTCTGCTGCAGCCAACAGCAGCAAGCCTGAAAGCACCCAGAGCTCGTTCTGCTGTGGGACGTGGAGCAGGACAGTCCCCTGGAGAGCCAGGGAAGGCCACAACAGCATTTAAAGAATTCGGGTGTTTTGCCCAAAACGAGCACAGAGGAGGGGCAGGATAACAAATTTCAGATGCATTCATCTTCTGGGGAAAATATCACCGATCTGTCTCTGCAGCCACAGCTCACTGCAGAGAGGGGCACCGGGCATTGCGGAGGCGATAGATGGGAACAGCAGCGTGGGAGGGCACCAGGCAGGCAGCAGGGAGCCCGTCCATGACCACAGGCAAGAGGGTGTGCAAGGCTTGGGGCAGGAGGCTGAGAGGGCGGACAGACAGACAGACGGATGGACGGATGGATGAATGGATGGACGAGGCTTGCTCAGGCAGCACAGGCACCCGGGGCAGCCGGGACCACAGCAGTAACACCGGCATCGGGCACAGCGCCTGTGCCGTGTCCACTGCCTGGGCACCGTTAACGGCAGGAGGAGCTGGGGCTCCCCTAAAGGGAGGCTCCCCTAAATGGCTCCATGGTCCCCACGCCCCAACCAAGCCCAGCTCCTGGCACAGCAGCACAGGTGGGCACCCGCTCTTGGGCACTTTGGCACCAAAGCTGACCGCATTTTTCCTAATGAACGGAGAGCTTTCCTCCTCACATTCTCTCTACGCTCCCTCAGAACAAACCTGGGCAGTTTTAAGCAGACAAACCATGGTGAAATCAGATAAAATGCAGCAAACATCTTCACCAGGCTGTTCCCTCCTGTGCCTGACACATTTAAGTTGCTTTTTCCTAAACAAAACTTGTCATTGCAGAGGAGCAGAGTGGGGGCTGGAGATGATGTGTGCAGAGCTGCGGCAGGGCCTCCGAGGACAGAGAGGAGATGAGGACGGGGCTGGGGACCCTGCAGGAGACCTCGGGCAGGAGCCAGCGGTGCCTGCAGCCGGGGCACCTGCGGTGGTGACGGGGCCGGCGCGTCCAGCTCCACCAGTACCTTGTAGAGGAGGAGGTCGTGCTCCCCATCGCGCAGGGTGGTGCCGTCGGGTCGCATCAGCTTCACGAAGGCCATGGAGAAAATCTTCTCGCTTTTGTCTTTAGCTGTGAGAGACAGAAGCACGGGGGAGGTGAAGGCAGCGTGGGGACAGCCTGGGGAGCCGCGGGGTGGGCAGGGAGAGGCAGCCCCAGCTATGCCTGCCACTGGAGCGCTGCAGGGAGGTGGTGCCGGGGCATGGGAGCTGCGGGCAGCACCGTGGGCAGCAGGGATGGCAGCAGGGATGGCAGCAGGGATGTCTCCGTGGGCAGCAGGGATGTCTCCGTGCGCCTGGGGGCAGCGGCTGCAGCAGCCAGGCAAGGAAAAGAGGGAGGGGGAGAACACCAACAGCAGGGGGGGCAGAGAGGGGAGGCCGGGGACCCTGTGAGGACACGGCTGGGCTTGGGGCAGGAGGGGTTTGGCTGGTGCAGGATCAGGCCTGTGAGCATCCAACCCAGCTGCAGGTCCCTGCTGCCCCTCCCTGCAGAGGGGAAAATCCCGGTGCCTGGGATTTTCAGCTCCGCCAAGCAGCTGCCGGCAGCACCTCTGCTCCCGGCCGCACGCTGCAGCCCACGGCCTCCCCGCAGCCAAAAGCCACAAGAGGCAGAGCAGATGCCAAGCCCTGAGCCCAGGGAGCTGCCTGGCAGCGATGTCCCAGAGATCTGCTGCCTCGCCACGGGCAGCTGGGATTGAGCAAAGCAGTGACAACAGCTCGCCTCCTCCCGCATGAGAATCCAGGTGTCACAGCACACCCGGGGTGTCCCCACGGGAGCGGGACCGGGACCGCTCGCGAGGTCCTCCCCTCGCTGCAGCCCCCAGGCCACCCGCCGCCACCGCAGCCTTGGCAGGGGAGACGGGTGGAGGAACGGGTGAAGGAGAGAGATGCTCACAGTCACTGGAGGAGCGGTGCTTGAAGGTGAATCTCAGGTGGGTCTTGTGGACGTCTTCGATGGGAACGGCAATCTGAGAGGGGGAGGCAATCTGAGAGAGGCTGCCACAGCACCCAGGATCCAGCCCCAGTGGGACCCCTCTGGGACCCCTCTGGAGCAGGGGCAGTGGGACCTGGCCCCATGGCGGGCGGTCCTGCTGCAGCCCCCCGGGGCAGACCTTCACTGTCTCCATCCACCGCTGGTGCCGCTGCTGGTAGTAGACCACGGAGCGATATTCGCTGGCCGGCTTGTCCCCCGCCCCGTGGTAAATCACGTTCTGTGGGGAGGACAGCAGCGGATAAGATGTCCGTGGACAGCTCTTGCAAGACTCACCTGACTTGCACATCAAAGCGCCCCAAAGGCCCCGGGAACTTCACATCCTTGGCTAACCCAGAACAGCCCCTGCCCCTGAGCCCATGCCAGCGTTCCCCTCCGCAGCCCCACACAACCTGGCCAGAACGGGGCCGTCCTGAGCATCGCTTCCCAGGCAGGTGGGGGGGGCTGCCAAGGGCTTCCCCATCCCCACCCGCATCAACCAGGGCTGGCCACAGCCTTTGAACGGAGGCAGGAAGGATGCACGAGCCTCCGGTGATGCTCGAGGCTTGAATTCCATTGCCCCACAGGAAATTCGTTATCGCGGGCAGAGGCAGAGGGAGGGGGGCTGCGTGTCTGCAAAGCCCAGCAGGAGCCTCAGTAATTAAAAACCTGCTCAGCACGGGCCAGATAAGGACTGAGTTAGAAATGAAAGCAAACACCCTGGGAAGAGAGGTGAGGCAGCACAGAGGTGGGAGAGGCCGGGTCTGAGCTGCCCCCCGGCTCCTTCCCCTGCCCAGGCACACGAGGGCTGTGGGCAACCCATGAGCAGGGTCGGCTGGGTTTCTGCCTGTCCCTTCCCATGACTTTTTCAAGTCTTTATCCCAAAGGACAACTCCAGGAGCAGCAGGTCTCGAGCCGCTCTGTGCCAGCACCAGCACTGACACCTCACGCCGCAGAGCTGCTGCCCCTGCCCGAGCCTGGGCGATGCACGGGGGGTCCCTTGCCCAAGGGCTGGGGCTGGCCTGGCGCTCGCCGTACCTGCACCACGTTGCCCGACTCGTCGCAGACGCACACCGTCACCTCCACGTTCTTCTGCGTCTTCTTGTTCCCCTTGTCGAACTCGCCCTGCACCAGCGTGAGGTAGATGTCGTTCCTGACGTCCCCTAGGAGCAGAGCCCCGTCATTGGGCCAGGTCCCCCCGCAGCCAGGGTGCCCCACGGCCTCACCCCGGGACCCCAAGCAGCCACCAGGGGATGAGCCCACCCGCCCCACGCTCTCCCACGTGAGCCACCTCCCCTCCTGGGCTGGCCGGGATGTGCACGCCCTGGGTCCTGCCTGCAGCCCCCTGAAAGCCCCCGGATGCCCTGCTGGGGGTGGCTGCTGCACCCGCCCCCTGTGAGCAGCGTGTGACACAGGGGAGGCTTGGCACAGAGGGAAGGGCAGGGGAGGGGAGTGGAGGGGAGGCCGGCGCTGCCTCCCCGCTTGCCTGGCATGATGACCTCCGGGTAGCCCAGCTTGCGTGCCACCACCGTGCTGCGGTCCACGAGGTGCGGGTGGTCCTTCCTCACCTGGCTCAGGTCTCCCCACAGCATCTTCAGGGACACCCAGAACCCTGCCAGGGACGAGGCGAGGGGCGTCAGCCCCACGGCCAGCAGCAGGACTGAGCCGTGCCACGCTGGGCAGAGCCGGCCGCCACGCGTTGCCCCTGCGGGAGCTGCTGCCCTGCCCCGGGGCTCGGCCCCAAGGTGTTTGGGGGGTGGGCGACCGCCCCAATGCCCCCACAAGGCTCTGGTCCCGACCGTCAGGACAGTTCCCACACCAAGCCCCTGCTGCGCCAGGGACCACACTCGCAGCCTGTGGCCACTGTAGGGTTTTGTTTGTTTGGTTGTTTTTTTTTCTTGGGGGGGGCACGGGGGAGCTGCTACCTTGTCCTTTGTGGTTGATGTCCTTTCCCTCCACCGCTTTCCTGATCATGTTGTGAAGGAAATCGTTCTCAGCAGCTGCCCTGCCAAACACCGGAGCAGGGAGAGCTTCAGAGGAGCTCCCAGCCAGGACTCGTAGGAGCCCCGCAGCTGGCAGCAACGAACAGGAGAACAAGCTGGACCCCCCCGTGGTCCCCCACACCCACCCGACACCGAGCCCACCTAGAGGAAGGTGCAGGACAGCATCCACAGCTGACACGGGACGAGGTCCCCAACCCTGAACACCCTTGACCCTGCAGAGCCCCAGCAGGGTTCCAGAAGGATTCTCTCAGTACCTCCTTGCCCATGTAAATGCCCTTTTGTCTAACTTTATTGGGTTCCTAGACCTGGTGACATCCAGTCCCAAGGATCCACGGTCCCTTTGCAAAGCCAAAGTTAACAGAAATACTTTGCTCTGTGATCCTGGCACCTCCTGAGGCCCCTTGCTGCCGCTGTCCCCATGCCAGCCCAGCCACCGGAGCTCTGCCTCCCTGCCCGGCCCCAGCCCCAGGACTCACAGGTGCACAGGGATGAAGTGCTGCTTGTCCTCGTCGCTCTCACACTTCCCCTTGCTGATGTCCGTGATGTCCATCACTGCAACGGCACAGACACGGCAGCATGGGGTGGCTGCACCCCCAGGGACACGGCCCTGGTGCCAAATCCTCCAGGAGACACACGCGGGGCTGGCTTCGTCCCTTCCTGCAGCCAGCACCCTGCCTGCGCCCCCGCACTGATCCTTCTGTGCCTGGCCAGAGCTCCCCAGGGAGGCCCCCATGTCCCACCAGGACCCTCTGCCACCTCATGGTGCTGAGCCACAGGGGGCTCTGCGCAGGGACCCTACACCCACACAGCTCCGTGGTGAACAGGCACAGCGCTGACATGGGCTGGGACCCAGCACCCGGGCACAGCTCGCCCATGGGAAAGCTCCCAGGGGGTCTCTGCTGCACCCCCAGCAGCATCATGGCCCCAGACACAGGGATGGGCCCTGTGCTGGGCGCAGGATCCTGGGCAGTTGGGGTCCATCCCCTGCTTCACCCCTCCTTGCCCTGCTCTGCTCCAGCCACATGGGCAGAGCCGGGGCTCGGGGCGCACAGCACCCACCCGGCGCCCCCTCCAGCCACGAACTGGCTGCTCCCCACCAGGTACCTCTGAGCCAAGAGCAGCCATACCCGGGACTCCTCCATCCCCCACGGGCACCGGGGCTCGGTGCAGGATGGACAGGGCACTGCACCGCAGGCACCACGACAATCCATCTGGCCCCCTCCCCAGGGACACGCTCAGCTCAGAGCGCAATTAGCTGCCGGTATGTTAATAATTCACCTGGTAATTGCTCTGTGGTTGAGATCCTAGTGCACGCTAATTGGCCAATTAAAATCAATAATTTCCTACCAAGTTCATCCGATGAGGATCAATACTCAGAGCAGGAACATTTGTCAAGGCAGAGGAGGGTGCGGGGAGCTCCAGCGCTCCTCCCTCCACAGGGGGTGCCCAGGGCTGCTCCCGGGGTCCCCTGCTCCTGGGGTCCCCGCTGGCACCACCGGGCTTGGAACGGGGCAAAGCAGGCGGTGAGCACGGGGGGCACGGGCAGAGCACGGCCACGCAGAGAGGCGAGCGAGGGTCGGGGTCCGAGCACAGGAGCTGGTCGAGAGCCCGGTGTGGGGTCTGCTCCGGGAGCCCCTGCTCACCCGAAATGCCAAAGGGCCGACGGAGGCCGGTGCTGAGCTTGCGGCTGAGGGTCTCGCGGAGGTCCATGCGTCCCACCCGGATGATCTGGCACACCAAGAAAAGCCTCTCCCGCTTCAGGTCTTTGCTGCCCAGGTCCTGGGGGCACAGGGGGTGTGAGCGGGGTGCCGGCAGCACCGTGTGAGGCTGCTCCTCTACCAGCACTGGGAGACCACGGGGAACCTTCTGCTGCCGGGAGGACGAGCTGGGGGTGCAGAGCTGCCACGGGCTCTGCCTGCAGGGGCTGGGGAGGGCCCTCGCTGCTGTGCCCCATGGAGGGGCTTGGCAGGAGGGCACAAAGCTCCACTGTCCCAGGGAGCCCGGGGTTTCTGTGCACCCCCAGATAACACCGTGCTGGTGGAAACCGATGGCCCCATGGGGTACCCACGGTGTGGCAGCGTGGCTGAGGCAGGCACAGCTCACTGGGGGGGGCAGCTCTGCCATGGGGCAGGGCCCAGGGGGGCAGCCCCGCACCCCCAGCCCCACACCCCAGCTCCAGGCACCCCAGCCAGGCCAGGTCCTGCAAGGATGCGGCAGGAGGACGTGGCATGGGGACACTGCGTGGGGACACGGCACAGGGACACTGTGTGGGGACATGGACATGGGGACACGCGGCTGGTGCTGGCAGTGAGCGGGGGTCGGAGGTGAGCAAGAGCTGGGGGAGTTGGATGGTGGGGCTGGAAGTGCTGATGCTGCTCATTTGCATTGATTTCCTGGCTCATCTGCATATCGATGGCTTGGGCTGTCCTGAGGGTCAGCTCGGCTCTGCTTGCGCAGCGCAAACCTGCCCCGTCAGCAGGAGCTGCTCCTCGCCTGCCTCCCCAGAGGCGGCTGAAACCAGGACAAGCCCGGTGAGGGCGGGCACGGGGGGCGAGGGGCAGCCCACGGGGGGTGTGCAGGGCCCTGGTGCCAGGGCAGGGGCTGCACCGGGAGCCACGGGGCTGGCGTGACGGGAAAAAAAGGAGAAAGGAGCAGCAAGGAGAGAGCGCTGAGGGGAAGAGCTGGGACTGGGATGGGGGTGGGGGACAGGGGCTGCAGTGGGGTTGGCACCTCCCGTGCACGGTGCCCCAGCGCACCCCACACGCTGCATTGAGGGGCACGCTGGCAGGGCCGTGGGGAGGGGAGGACGCGTGGGCTGAGTGCCTGCGGGGGGGGCAGCGAGCAGGCAGCGCCGCCTCCCAGCCCCAGCGGGGACAGGCGAGTTCCCTCGCTCACCGTGAAGATGGCCTTGAGGTTGTTGAGCAGCTCGATGTCCTGCGGGACGCCCGTGCTGGCCCAGCGGATCACATAGTTCTCACTGCGAGGGGACGGCGAGACGTGAGGAGCCCGTGGACAGTCCCTGCACCTCGGGGATCCCGCACCAGGCAGAAGCCGCCAGCAATAGGACCCAGAGCAAACAGGGGCAGGGGCTGCCCCGCTCCGGGGGGCGCAACCAGGGGATGCTGTGGGGAGCAGAGGGATGGGACCCCTGCCAAGCGCCGTGCCGCCTGGTGCCCCACCTGATCATGCGCTGCTCGCCGGGGTCGTACAGCGCCATGAAGAGCTGCGCCTCCTCACCGATGTTGCAGACGAAGTTGCGCACGCAGAGGTAGAGGTTGTGGGAGGGCGAAGCTGCCAGGCGGGCGCTGCAGCCCAGCTCGCTCTGCTGTGGGCACTGTGGGGCAGGAGGTGGCTCAGCCGCACGGCATGGCCCCACGGCGCGACCCTGCAGGCTCTCGGCACGGCGGGGCCGGCGCTGGCTCTCACCATCTCCTCCTGGATGCGCTGCGTGATGGTCTGTGCTGCCTTCTTGTGTGCCTGGAAGAGGCTGATGACGCTGGTCCTGTCGGGGTCCAGGATGTTTTCATCCTCGTCCCGCACCACCAGGTCCAGCGCAAGGATCCTGCAGGGGCCGGGATGGGTGAGATGGGACCCAGCACCCGGGGAGCTGGGCGCACGAAGGGCTGCGAGCACGGCGTGGGGGCAGGATGATCCCAGCGGGCCGTGGCCAGCAACAGCCAGGCGGGGAGGGGACAGGAGCACAGCAGCACCAGGGACGTGCTCCTGCCCCACCCAGGGCTCACTGGCAATAGCTGTCAGCCAGGTGCAGTGCCCAGCCAGCAGCACGCCAGGGGGGACGCGGGGACAGCAAACTGGGTCAGCACCGACGCTGCAGCAGGAGGCAGAGCATCCAGCACCCCCCAGCACCACAGACAGTGCCTGCGGTGGTGGCTGATGCAGCACCTCGCTCCCATCCCCGCTCTCACTTGTTGCCGTAGTCGATCTTGCTGGTCACCTCCTTCTTGAGCTGCAGCAGCTCGTCCTTGGGCAGCGTCCCCGAGAGCAGCTGCGAGCGCCGCTCCATCAGCTCGTACATCATCTGCTTCACCTGCCGGTACCGCTCCGTCTGCCCCGCCTGCGGGCGGCCGCCACACACAGGGTCAGGGTCACCCTCGCACCCCCACCGAGTCCCCGCGCCCCCGCGGCCCCGTCCCCCCCCATCCCTCACCACGTAGAGCTGCTTCCAGATGGTGGCCCACTCCCGCAGCGTGGTGGTGATCTCCTGCACCATGGGCATCTCGGCGGGGACCACGCACTCCTCCGCCCTGGGGAAGACGCCGAGCCCTGCAGCACCCCACTGCTGGTGGGGCGGGCAGGCGGCCCCCTCGCCCCATACCTACCCCCTGCGCTCCACCACCGCGCCCTTCAGGTGGATCAGCGAGGCCGGGAAGATGCCCTGGGGGGGCAGCAGCCATCAGCACCCGCGGGCAGGGGCTGGGTGAGGATGCAGTGCCCCCCCGTACAGCCCTGGGGGGCCAAGACTGGGGACTCCCTCGGGACTGAGCACCCTGCAGGGGGTCCCCAGCCCGGCGATGCCCCCAGTGCCTGGTGCAGCCCCTGCCGGGCACCCAGCCGGGGCCATCCCCTGCACCCCGTCCCCCACGGCAGCCCCTCACCTACCCGGGCAGCCCTGTTCCTGAGCGAGTACCCGCGGTACCAGCCTGCAAGGGAAGGGGAGGTGGCAGCGTCAGCCAGCCTTGGGGCCTGATGGCCCTGGCACGAGGCGCTGGCACTGGGTGCACCTGGGTACCCCAGCCTGGCACAGCCGGGGGGCACCGGGGCCCCTTACCCTCAGAGGCCTGCAGGATGTGCACCGTCTCCCCGACCTGCAGCGGGAGGTGATGCTCGTTGGTGCTTGGGAAGTTCCACACGGCTGCGGAGAGAGGGACCAGGAGCCGTGGTCAGGGGACCTTGCCTGCCTCCCCCTGCCCAATACAGCCCCCTGGGAACAGGGTGCCCCACACCCCGTCTCCCCCAAGGGGCAGAGCCACCCCAACAGGCACTGCTCAGCTCCCGGGGTGCCGGTGCAGGGTCCCAGCCCCACACGAGCAGCCTGAGATCCCAGGGGGGCGAGGGGCTGGGCGCGAGCAGAGCACCTTGGGGTGCCCCAACCCGCGGGAGGGGACCCCACGGAGCCACCACGCAGCTGCCACGGCACCGGGCTGGGCAGGACCCCTCAGCCCCCAGACCCAGCGCGTGCTGGTCCCAAGCCCTGCGTCCTCCCAGCAGGCTGCCAGCCGCCTGCAGCCCCGCGCGGCCGGGCCCTGCTGCCCGAGGCACGCGCCCACCGCGAGCACAGGGGCTGGGAGCGCAGCACGCAGGGCGCTTCCTGCCGCAGCGCAGGCTGCACCGGGACTGCTGCGGTTAGTCCTGCCGCTATTTCTGGTGCTGCGGCCAGCGGCGGCTCTGGGTAGAAGCAGCCCTGCCCTGGCTGCAGGACCTGCTGCACGCTGCTGGGACCGTCCCCTGCAGGCACGCACGCCCCCAGCAGCTCCCTCCAGGAGCCTGCCCACCACCCGCCACTACAAAACCTTGCCACCTAAACCCAATCCTGCAGCTCACGTCCTCGGGGGTGCAGTGCCCCCAGACCCGCACAGCTCAGCCAGGACCCCCTGGATGGACACACACACGCTGCTGGCCCCAGGGCTCCCTGCAGCACCAGGAGCCCTGAGCTGCACCAGGAGCCCTGAGCTGCCTGGGGACCCCTCCTGCCATCCTGCCCTCTGCCAGCCCCAGCTCGGGTCCCAGCTCACTCCTGGCCCAGCTCCTTCCTGCCCCCAGTCCCCACCAGACCGGGCTTCCTCGCAGGCCGGTCCCTAGAGCCCCCTGCAGCACCCCAGACCCAATGTGGGGCTCAGCCCCCGCTCAGGGTCGCTGCCTGCAGCACAGGGAGGGGACGTGGGAAACGGCCCCTCCAGAAACGGGAAGAGGCGCGGGGCGGCGCGGCGCAAGGAGAAGTGCCTGCTGGCTCAGGGGCTGCTGCAGGGCTCAGGGCTCAGGGGCGTTGCCGCAGCCCACGCAGAGGGTGGGAGCAGAGCCCCCAGCAGGCCTGGGGCAAAGAGCGGGGCTGGCTCTGGGCTGCCTGCTGCAGGTGCCCTGGGTGCAGGGTCCTGAGCTCCAACAGCCAGGCTGAGCCCAGACCCCCAGCCCAGCGGGGAGGGATGGTTCCTGTGCTGGGGACTGGAGAGGTGCTGCCCCCACACCCCTGCCCTGATGCTTGGCCCCTCGGCTCCCCATCCCCACCCAGCATCCGCGATGCTCAGCCTCCCGGCACGCTCAGCCCCCAGCCCACCCCGTCGCCGGCCCTGCAGCCCCCGCCTGTCCCACACTTGTTCCTGCATCCCGTGGCCTCGCAACACCAGCATCACGGCATCACGTGGACCTGACCCCTGCCTTGTGCCCTGTGCCTCGCCGCTGCTCCACCCAGCACGGCACCGCTCGCCCGCAGCCCCCGGCGCCCCAGCGGCTCCACTCACCCACGCCATACTTCTCCTCCTTGGTGGGCAGCCACGGGGCCATGGCCGGCTCTGCAGCGCACCGCGGGGACCCGGGGCCCTGCGTGGGGCAGCTGCCGGTTCCTCCCGCCCCGCTCCCCGGGTCACGTGCGCCTCATCGGTTTGTGCAAACCTCCGCTTCCTCAACGCCCAGCTGGGTGCTGCGGGACCCGGCCAACGGCCCTGCACCCCGACGGGGCACTGACACGGACCCCGCTGCCCCCACGCTGCCCATTGGGGACTGGGGCTGCCTGGGGTGCAATGGGGCTGCCCAGGGTGCGATGGGGCTGCCCGGGGTGCGATGGGCTGCCTGCCCCGGCCATGCTGCAGCACCCAGAGCCCCCCCAGTTGAGCATTGCCCAGAGCAGAGACAGCGGGGCTGGAGCCTCTGGCACTGATGGAAACCGCCGGGACGAGGCCTTGGCGCTCCCAGCTGGGGCTGGGCTGTCCCCGTCCCCCAGGGCACGAGGCCGGTGGCACGGGCACCACCGGGGGGACTCCGCGGGGCCGTGCCCAGCCCCTGCCCTCCCGCAGCACCCGGCGGGGAGGGAAGCAGCGGCTCGGCACCGACCGCTTCCTTCCTCCTGCCCGCTGCACCCCGGCTGCCCCTGGGTTCGGGGAGCTGGGCGCCGCCGCCCTGCCCCGCTCACGGAGCCCCGGCTGGGCCCCGTCCCCGCCATGCTCCCGGCCCGGGGCAGGCGCCCCGGTGAGCCGAGTCTCCGCCAGCAGCGCCCGGCTCCTGCGCTGGGGTCGCCCCTGGGTGCGTCTGCCCCGTGCCCAGCCCCGGACACCGCGGGGCCCAGAGCCCGACGGGCAGCCCGGGGCGGGGGCACCGGGAGCCCACCGGGAGCCCACGGGGAGCCCACGGGGACGGGCAGGCGGCCCCGGGGCAGGGGCAGGGGCAGGGCCGTGCCCGCGGGCGGCTCCCCCCGGCCGCTGGGAGCCGCCGGCCCCGCCGCCCGCCCGCGGAGCCCGGTGCCGCCGCCAGCCCCGCTGCTCCGCCACACCGGGCACGGCCCCGCCGCTCACGGACAGCCCCGGAGCGGGCGCAGGGCCTGAGCTCCGCGGGGTGCCCGGTACCGACGGGGTGCCCGGCACTGAGCGGGTGGCCGGTACCGATGGGCTGCCCGGTACCGACGGGGTGCGTGACACTGACGGGGTGAGCGGCACTGCTGGGCTGCCCGGTACCGACGGGGTACTCGGTACCGGCGGGGTGCCCGGCACTGAGCGGCCCGGGACCGGCCGACCCCGCCGCGAGCCCCGTGCCCGGCGGCCGCGCGGGGCTCCCGCGGCGTTCCCGGTGCGGCAGCTCCCCCTGCCGGCCCGGCACGGCCCTGCCCGGCACGGGGCCACCCGGGGCTGCTGCAGCGCCCGGCACGGCCCCGCGGCACCGGGGAGCGGGACCCGACGGGACGGGGGGAGCGGGACGGGGCGGGGCGGGGGGGGGGGAGCCGCGGGGTGGGGGGAGCCCCCGGGCCGGGCTGGAGGGGCGGGGCTCCCGGTGCCGGAGGGGCGGGGCCTTCTCGGGGTGGCCACGCCCCCGCCACGCCCCCCGCCACGCAGCACGGCCGCGCCTAGCAACGGGCCGCGCGGCCACTGGCGGGCGGGGGGCGGGGCGGGGCGGGGGCCGCGCGGCGCTGATTGGCGGCGGCGGCGGGGCCACGTGACGGGGGCGGTCACCTGACGCCCGCCCGAGGCAGGGCCCAAGGTGGCGGCGGCGCGGGCAGGTGAGCGGCGGCGGGGCCGGAACCGGGACCGGAACCGGAACCGGAACTTGAGCCGGAACTTGAGCCGGGCCGGGACCGGTTCGGGGCGTTCGGCTCCGTGCGGTCAGGGCCCGGCCCGGCAGTCACGGCCCTGCTCCGGTGCTGCCCGCTGACCCCGTCCCGCTGACCCCGTCCCGTCCCGTTCCCCCCCCGCTGCCCGGGGCCGCCCCGTGCCCCCGGCCCAGGCCCAGGCCCCTCCGCCCCCGCCGGCCCCGGTCCCCGTGCCCTGCCCCGAGCCCTCCCGCCCGGCGCCTCGCGTCCCGCCGGGACCGGCACCGGGCCGGGCCCCCCCGCCCCCTCCCCGCCCGCCCCTCGCGGCGGCAGCCCCGGGGTGGCCCCGCCATGGCCGCCTGCGGGGCCCCGGGCTCCCCGCCGCGGCAGCGCGGCCCCGGCTCGGTGCCGGAGGCCGAGGAGGAGGAGGACGACCCGGCCCTGGGCTGCGACGGCGACCTGGAGGTGAACCCGTACGACGGGCTGCCCTTCTCCTCCCGCTACTACGAGCTGCTGCGGCAGCGCCGGGAGCTGCCCGTCTGGACCACCAAGTACAGCTTCATGGAGCACCTGGAGGGCGGCGGCGGCATCGTGCTCGTGTCCGGGCCCCCGGGCACCGGCAAGAGCACCCAGGTGAGCGGGAGGCCGGGCCGGGGCCGCTGCGGTGCTGGGCTCCCCGTGCAGCGCCGTCCCTCCCGCTCGGAGCAGCGGCCGTGCCACGTCCTGCACCGGGGCAGCCACCTCCCCGCAGGTCCCACGCACACGGTGAATGTGCCGCAGCCCCGGGGCAGGCTGGCTCCCCACGCTGCCCTCGGCCACGGTACCGGGGAGCTCTGTGGCCTCAGTGTGCCCCTGGCAGGGCAGTGCTGGGATGCACGGGGGCAGGCACATGGGTGCTGGGCAAAGCCTCAGTACGAGCAGGGGAGGTGCTGCCGTGTGTGCTGGGAGCGGCTGCACTCAGGGGAGAGCATCGGGGCCCTTTCTGGGGCCAGGGGCACTCAGGCTGGGTGATGGTGGGCACGAGGTGCTGGGATCTGGGCTCCTGGCCCAGCCCACAAACCTGCACAGCTCATCCCAGCCCAGAGCCTTGGGCACGGCACCTGGAGGCGTCGTCACGCAGACTTTGACCAGGGCGGGATCGCCTGGGAGCTGCAGGGGTAACCCTGGGCCTCCCGGGGCCAGACGTGGTTTGGACTGAAGCTCAGCAGCTCCCAGTCCCTGGGTTTATCAGGGTGTTGGCAGCAGGGCTCGGGGCTGTTGGCCAAACCACTTCCCTGGGGCGTGACTGCGCGGCGGCAGGCAGCCCGGGATTTAGCCCAAAGGGCGGCCTGCCAGGAGCCCAATTTAGGCAACGGGGACCCTGAGCACTGCTCCTGTGGGGCTGGGCTGCCCTCAGCCTGAGGCCACTGTGCCTCGAGCAGAGGAGATATGACTTGATCCGCGTGCAGCATCTGACCTGGCACCTTGGTGCAGTGACAGCCTGCAAACACGATGCTCCCACGCAAAGAGGGAAGGGCTGGTGCTCAGGCCAGGTCCTGTTGCTGCTCACGGGGCTGTGTCCCATGGGGCTGGCAGTGTGCGGTCCTGCCGAGCTGTGAGCGGGGTGCTGAGGGTGGCTCTGCCCCCTGGGCCACGGCAGCACCTGCCTGCAGACGGGATGGTGAATGGCAAGCCTCTGGCTGCAGGAGAGGGGTGGGGGGCAGCTCCCCTAACGCAGGTACAGGTACAGCACTAGGCTGTGGACACGGGCTCCTCGGTCCCTAACCCTGGCCGTGGTGGGACTGGGGCTGAGACAGGTGATGGGGAGCAGTTGGAGGAGGAACGGCTCCCCAAGGGGACTGAGCAGCCAAGGCTGGGTTTGGTAAGACGTTACCTCTGCTGAGTTTTTTTTGGCATGGTGAGATAGAGATGGGAGCTGTCCATGTCCTTAACACAAGCCCCAGGGCCGTGGGGCTTCGTGATCCGTCAGGAAGCTCCGGGCACGGGGCGATGGGGCCGAGGAGCTCGCTGTGGTGCTGCAGGCAGGTGCTGGGGACGGAGCGCCCGTGAGAGGTGTGGGTGCCCCTGCACCGCCCCGGGTCCTTCGGGCATCAGCGCTGCCACGGGGAGGGTTTGGGGGGCGCTGCTTGGGACGGGGATGGGGCGTCCCCATGCCCGGGGCCGTGCTGCCAGGCCCCGACCGGTGCCGCCCCTCGCAGGTCCCGCAGTGGTGCGCGGAGTACGCCCTCTCCCTGCAGTTCGCGCACGGCCTGGTGGCCTGCACCCAGCCCCACAGCCTGGCCGCCCTCAGCCTCTCGCTGCGCGTGGCCGACGAGATGGACCTGAACCTGGGCCACGAGGTCGGCTACTGCGTCCCCCACGAGGACTGCTGCACCACCGAGACCATCCTGAGGTGCGGGGCCGGGGCCCTGGGCTGCCCGGTGCTGGCAGCGCCGTCGCACCGCGCTCTAATCCCGCTCAGCTCCCGGCCGCCGCGTAATCTCTTAATCCCTGCTGGCCTCGTTAGGGGAGCAGGGCAGGGGGAGCGCCTCCCCCCGGGTCAGGGCTGCCGCTGGGTGGGTGAGGTGCTCCCGGGGGGGGGGTCCATGGGGTCAGCGCCCTGCAGCCGTGCCCTGACGGGGCCGGGGCACGCACACAGGTACTGCTCGGACGAGATGCTGCTGCGGGAGATGACGTCGGACCCGCTGCTGCGGCAGTACGGGGTGGTGGTGCTGGACGAGGCGCAGGAGCGCACGGTGCCCACGGACGTGCTGCTGGGGCTGCTGAAGGACGTCCTGCGCCAGCGCCCGGAGCTGAAGGTGGTGGTGGTCACCTCGCCGGCCGCGGAGGAGCAGCTGCGCGCCTTCTGCGGGGACCCCCCCGTGGTGCGGGTGCCGGGCCCGGGGCCGCCCCCGCAGGTGCTCCACAGGGACCCTCCGGCCCGCGGCCGCGTCGCCGCAGCCTGCCAGGCCGTGCTGGACATCCACCGGCGGCAGGAGCCCGGCCACGTCCTGCTCTTCCTGGCCAGCGAGCAGGTGGGGCTGGGGCACCCCAGGCCTTGGGTGTTCAGGGCAGCTCTGCACGGCCGCTGGGGGGGAAACGGGGAGGTGGTGGGGGCATGGGGAAGCCCCAGGAGAGGTGCGGGGTGTGCCCTGGGCTGGGACACCTCCAGGTGGGTGCGGTGGGTCCTTGGGGCCTTCCCCCAGGGCAGCCAGGTTGGCGCGGGGCTGTGCTGGGGATGTGCTGCTGCTCTGGGCGCTGCTGGAGCGTCACGCGTGCCCCTGTCCTCTGCAGGAGATCACCGAGTGCTGCGGGGCCATCCAGACCGAAGCCATGGCGCTGAACCCGGGGCTGGGCCCGCTGCTGGTCCTGCCCCTGCACCCCGGCGTCGGGCGCGCAGCACAGAAGGTGTACGAGGCGCTGGAGGAGGGCGGCCGGGAGCGGCGGGTGGTGGTCACCCACTGGCTCGGGGACTCGTCCTTCTCGCTGGGGAGCGTGCGCTTTGTCATCGACACGGGGCTGGAGCTGCGCAGCGTGAGTGTGGCGGGGACGGGGAGCCCGGCTCTGCCCCGGGGCAAGACGGCAGCACGGCAAGGGGGAGGCCGGGCTTGGGGTCGGCTGCGTGCACGGCCCAGTCCCTGCACCGGTGGGGCAGGGGGAGCCTCGGTGAGGGCAGGGGCTCATCTGCGGGTTCCCTCCCGTGACCCTGCAGGTCTACAACCCCCGGATCCGGGCAGAGTCCCAGGTGCTGCGGCCCATCAGCAGGAGCCAGGCGGAGTCGCGCATGCAGCGAGCTGCCGGCAGCCCCCAGGGTGCGTGTGGGGGGGTCCCTGTGCACCCCCAGCAGGAGGTGGCGTCTGCCCTGCCCCTGCTCACGGCCCCCGTCCCGCAGGTACCTGCCTGCGCCTCTACTCGGAGGCCTTCTTTGAGCAGCGCCTGCCCCCCAGCCCCGCGCCCCACGTCAGCGAGACCAGCCTCAGCCGCCTCGTGCTGCTGCTGAAGCGCCTGGACATCGCCGACATGGGGCAGTGCGACTTCCTCGACCGGCCAGGTAGCGCCAGGGCAGGGTGTGCTGGGGGTGGCCGTGCAGGAGGGGCTGGGGGCTGGACGTGGCCACAGCCGTGGCCCAGGCTCCCTCTGGAGAAGGGTCTAGGGGGTCTGCGGGGGCGCGGGGGGGGGTGGCAGGGCTGCCTGGCTACGCTGGCGCCGGCAGCCGGCTGATGTCCTGCCCCAGCCCCCGAGTCACTGATGCAGGCGCTGGAGGACCTGGACTACCTGGCGGCGCTGGATGACGACGGGAACCTGTCGGAGGTGGGGATCATCATGTCGGAGTTCCCCCTGGACCCCCAGCTGGCCAAGGCGCTCATCGCCTCCTGCGAGTTCGACTGCGTGGAGGAGATGGTCAGCCTGGCTGCCATGCTCACAGGTACCCTGCAGGGGCACGGGGCGGGGGGCAGGGGCACGGTGCAGCCCCTGGGAGCTGGCACCGGGAGCATGGCGGTGGCAGCATGCGGTGACCTCCCCCCTGTGCCGTCCCCAGTCCCCCCCTGCTTTGTGCCCCCTTCCACGCGCCTGGAGGAGGCGGTGACCACGCGCCGGCGGGCCCTGCTCCACCCGGCCGGGGACCACTTCACCCTCATCAACGTCTTCAACGCCTTCCAGCAGCGTAAGTGCTGGGCCGGGAGGTGCTGAAGCACCTGCCCGCACCTCAGGGCTCCCTTGCTCCTCGGGGCAGGCACGGGAGCTGCCTTCAGGACAGCCCCCGGGCGCCTCAGGCTGGCTGCAGGGCGCTCCCAGCCCGGGGCCGGTTCCCCGTGCAGCCCCGTCGCGCTCTCCCCGCAGACAACGCGGACGAGGGCTGGTGCCGCAAGCACGGGGTGAGCGGGGAGGCGCTGCGCCTGGCGGGCATCGTGCGGGCCGAGCTGCTGGAGGTGATGCAGCGCATCGAGCTGCCCGTCTCGCCCCCCGCCTTCGGCACCGACGCCAACGTGCTCAACATCCAGCGCGCGCTCATCTCCGGCTACTTCCTCAAGGTGAGGGGGGCTGCGGGGGGCTCGCCTGGCTGGGGCCGGGGCAGTGCCAGGCAGCCCCCCCCCACCCTCCCTCGCTCCCCCCTTGCTCCCCAGGTAGCTCGGGACATCGATGGCTCCGGCAACTACGTGATGCTGACGCACAAGCACGTGGCCCACCTGCCCCCCTCCTGCTGCTACCTGCTGCGGCAGCCCCCCCGGCGCCTGCCCCCCTGGGTCCTCTACCACGAGTTCACCATCTCGCAGGACAACTGCCTCCGCGTGGTCTCGGAGATCCAGCCCCAGATGTGAGGACCTCGGGGCTGGGGAGGGCTGGGTTCTGCCTGGGCTGCATCCACAGCTGGCTCCGGGGCTGTGGCAGCACCCTGGGGCCATGCCTGGGCCTCCTGTCCCCATGGGGTGGCTGTTCCCATTGGGGGGGCGCAAGGCTGCTCCCAGCGAGGTCCCTGGGGCTGTAGTGCCCCCACCAGCCCCTTGCACGCACCCCAGGGCCACCTGCCCCCCCCTGACTCTCCATCCCTGCAGGCTGGTGGAGCTGGCACCCCAGTACTACCTGAGCAACCTGCCGCCCAGCGAGAGCCGGGACCTGCTCATGGAGCTGCGAGAGAAGGTGGTGGCTGCAGAGGAGGTCCCGGAGGTACCTGAGCCCCTGGAGGAGGCGGCCGGCAGGGAGGACGATGAGAACCAGGACGTCTGCGTGCTGCAGTGAGCCGGAGCCCACCTGGTTTTGGCTGGGACAGCAGGGGACAGGGAGCCCTGGGGAGACGGCACTGCCACGAGGGCTGCTCCCGTCCTGGGGAGGTGCAGGCTCTCTGCTGCTAGGACAGTTCCACACTACGGTCGTGCCACAGGACTGGCCCCTGCCTTTGTCCCCAGGAAAACACACGGGTTTGGGGAGTGCTGGCCCCGTCCTGGACCTGGACAGGGGTGGGGAGCCTCCCCTGGGTCTGCTGGCCCTGCCCCTCTTCCTCCCCACAGGCGGGGGGCATACCCTCAGGGGCTGTGGGGCCGCTTGTGGATTTCTCCTGTATAAAGTTTTGTGACCTTTGCTCTTGGCTTTGCGTGGTGTTTGCACTACACGGGGCTGGGGGCAGGGTGGGCTTCCCTGGGGTCCTGCCTCCGCCAGGGCCACGGCTCTCACTTCAGCCCCTTCCACCAGCACTGACCCCTCACAGCCGAGCCTCCTGGCCCCAGCCCGGGGGGTTTCTGAGCGTGATGCATCCCCCTCCTGCCAACTTGCCTCCAGTTCTGGGTACTGCGCCGCTGCTCCTGGTCCCGTCAAGGGGCAGCCCTGGCCTTTGTGCCGGGTATTCCCCTCTGCGGGTGTGCTCTCTTCTGCAGAAGCAGAGGGGAAGCTGTGGCTGGCGGCGGGGGCGGGCGGCGGGCTGGAATCACAGCCCAGTTCCCTGCTCCCCAGAGGGGGTGATGCGCTGGGGGGAGCTGCTGCCCTCTCCCCCTGCCCTCAGGGTCCCCTCCCTGCCGTGGGGGCTCCCCCCCAGCATCGCTGCCTTCAGGAGCCTGCCCCGTGCTGCAGCAGCGAGCTCAGGCCGGGGGGCAGGGTGGGGGTCCTGGCCCCGAGGGGAGGGGGTGCTGCGCTCCCGAGCTGCCCCCAGCACTGGGGGGGTGCTGCTCGCCCCCCTGCTGCCACAGGCGGGGGTTCTGCTGTTACTGGGAAGGGGCACGGAGGCTCCGTCCTCCACCGCAGCGCCTCGAAGGCTGAGCAGAAAGGTGATGGCTGGGCCTCCCCCCCCACCCACGGCCACGCTGGAGCCTGAACTTCCCCCTTGCTTTCTAGGAACCCCAGAAAGTACGTGAGCGGGAGCAGTGGGTGCAGCTCGCGCCCCCCACGCTCCCCAGCCTGGCACCGCAGTGCCCCCAGCACGGGGGCTGCGGCCACCCCTGCCCGAGGCTGCTGCCCCTGTTCCATCCCTGCAGCACCCCCATCCCTGCCCCTGCCTTGGTGGCGGTGCCGGGGCAACTCCTTCTGGGCAGGGGCTCGTCCCTGCTCCCGGCTGGGGCTGGCAGCGCCCCTCTGGGCTCTGTCCCTTTGTCACAGCGGGGCCACCAGGCGCTGGGTGCGGGGCTGGCGGCTGCTGGCACCTGGGTCAGGCAGCGGGGCAGGGGCTGGCTCCTGCCTGAGGGTGGGCTCCTGCCCCTTCCCTGCCGTGCCTGTGGCCGTGCCTGTGGCCGTGGCTGTGGCCGTGGCTGTGGCCGTGCCCCCTCCAGGCTGTGCGCCCCCAGGCCCGGTGCTGCTGGAGCTCGGAGCTCGGCCGCCCCTTCCCTGCTCTCCCGAGGGCGCAGGGTGAGGGTGCTCGGCGCAAACTCTCCAGCTGGTCCTGAGCTCAGGAGCACCCTGGGGGAGCTGAGAGCATCCAGGGCTCTGGCACCGTCCTGGGGGGCCCTGCACCACCCCCTCACCCCTCAGCCCCTCGGAGGGCCCCCCCCCGTGATGGGGTCCCCGCTGCTCTCAACCTGGTATCGCTGGGGAGCTCCTGCTGCCCACGGGCAGTACCCATGCCCGATGAGGCTGGAGACCGAGCGTGGGTACCGCTTCGCAGCTCCACCCCGCTCCACCCCGCACAGCTTTCTCCTCTTCTAAGAACTCTGATGCCTCTGTGGTTTGGCTTCACCTTGGGGCAGCCCCACAGGGTCCTGGCTCAGTATATACCCCGCAGCTCACCGGCCCCAGCCCGTGCAGAGCCAGCAGGAGCAGCGCACACCATGGCCGGCGAGGTAGGCACAGCGGGGGTCCCTCGGGGGCTGGGGAGCACCGGGAGGCAGGGGGCTGCTCCTGCCGGGGGCTGCACGGGGAAGGGCCGGGTGCTGCGCCCACCGCCCGCCCTGTGCGGGGCTTTCCCAGCCGCTGCCCCCACGGCTCCGCTCCCCTCCCTCCTGCCCAAACCTGCTGCCACCCTGGCTGAGGCTGCTGTGCCCTCGCCCGCGCTGCCGGCCGCACCCTGCCCCGGCTCCTCTCGTGGGAACGGCTGCCTGCCTGCCTGGCACGGGGCTGCCTTCCCCCAGCGCTGCCCTTCCCCTCCCAGATGCTGATGCTGGTGGGACTGGTGCTGTGCCTCACCCCCACGGACGCCCTGACTGCCTTTCCCCCAAAGTGTGAGTCCTGCCCTGCCCGGGCACTGTGGGGGGACAGGGGCCTCGGAGGGGGGCACCCTGGTGTGGGGAGGGCTGCAGGACCCACGGCAGCTGGAGGGGACTGGGGGCACCCAAATCCCTCTGGTACGGGGCTGTGTGAGCACGGGACTGGGGCAGCTCTACGGGCTGGGGGACGCAGGGGGGACAGGGGGTGATGGAGGAGGCTGGGGACTGTGGGGAAGGGTGGATCTGGGGGTTGGGATGAGGGCACGGGGGCCGGGCTGCCCACAGCACAGACCTGCCTCTGACCCCAGCCTCTGCATCTAATCCCCAGTTGTGGTGGGGAGCCTGAACGAGGACTTGGTGGTGAAATGCAACACTTCAAAGCAGCAAGTGACCTGGACGCAGAACGGGGAGCTGGAGCCCATGGCCGAGCTCGTGGTTAAGGGACAGACTCTCACCATCCTCGGCTTGGACCTGCCAGCCACGGGCAACTACAGCTGCTGGGCCGGCGGCGTCCTGCTGGACACCACCCACGTGGTGGTCAGGGTCACCGGTACCTGGGGCTGGGGCAAGGGGGACCGGCACAGCCCTGTGGGACAGTGGGGTGGGGGTGGATGCAGGGAGTGTGGGGGCAGGTGGGGGACCACGAAACGCCAGGCTGGCACGTGGTGATGAGGGAGGCTCGTGCCACAGCCTGCAAGGTGGGCGATGCTCTGCGCAGGGCTGCAGAACCCTTGGGAGCCCAGCTGTGGGGCCAGCCTGCCCATGCTGCTTGGGGAAGGGGCACCGTTCCTCAGCCCCGGCCGACCCTAACCATTGTCCCCTGGCCCCACCAGGTGAGGAGGAGGCCAAGAACGTCTCCTGCCAGGCTGACTCCTACCGCGGCTCCTTCCGCTGCTCCTGGACGGGGCCCCGCTCGGCCGTTTTCCGTGCCCGGCTGATGCGCAGGTGGGTACCCGCGACCCTGGCCCCAGCCCCGCGGGCGCCCAGCGCTCACGCCTGCCTTGCTTCGCAGTAACGGATCCTTCGGGGACTGGGTACCGGTGACCGGTCGTGGTGGCCAGTTCAACGCCAGCTTCACGGACCCCTCCTTCTGCCCCTTCGCGGAGGAGCTGCACCAGCTGCAGCTGTACCTGGAGGGGATCTCGGACACCTCCTTCTTCAATTTCACCTCCCCCCGCTTCTTCATCCGTGACATTGGTGAGCTCAACCCAGCAACAGCGGGGTGCGGGAGACACCTTCAGGCTGGGGTCTGGGTGCCGGAGCCTCTTGGGAGGGCTCCGGCCCCAGGCTGGGCAGCGGTGCCCCATGCTCAGCCCCCGCTGTGCTCTGCGCTGCCCACAGTGCGGCCAGATCCACCCCAGAAGCTGACCGTGCAGCAGCAGAGCGAGCAGCTCCGCCTGACCTGGGCCCCCCCAGCCTCCTGGCCGCTCCCCAGGTCCTACTTTGCTCTTCTGTACCGGCTGCAGTACGAGCTCTCCAATGGCACCCAGGTAACTGCACGGCTGCCCTACCCCCTTCTGCCTCACGCTGCCCCATGGCCTCGCTGCCCTGCCCCACAGCTGTGCTCCCCCTGCCCCAGCTCGGCCTCCCCCTTAGCACAGGAGTGTCGTGAGGAGCAGTGACTTGCCTTGCTCAGTGGCACACAGGGGGTGCAGGAAATTGTCACCCCCCCACCCAGCAGCTGTCACCGCTGCTCCTCTGCCACCACGGCACAAGTCTAGGTTGGGAAATCAGTGACCCCAACCGCTGTGCCCCCAGCTCCGTGCCCTGCACCTTCCCCTGGAAAATGCCTCCCGCAGTGCCTGTGCCAGTGCCCCCTCCCCGTGGCCGTGACCTGACCACCCTTTGCAGGTTGAGAAGTTCGTGGAGGGCGCAGAGGAGACGATCGTGGAGGAGCACATGCGGCGGGTGCGCATCAGCTGCCAGGACCCCTATGCCAAACCCTCCTGGAGCTCCTGGAGCCCCTGGCAGGTGGTGGATGCAGCCCAGCAGCACAGGCTGCGTGCACACTGAGCCTCTCCCCCAGACCACGGCACCCAAGGGTGCCAAGGGATGCCCAGCCTGGGGCCTCAAGGGGCACTGGGGCCAAGGCAAAGGGCGCTGGGTGCAGTAGCCAGAGGTGCCCCCCCCCTCCCCCCAACGTTCACTTCCACTTTTGTTATTTTAAAATGGAATTTTATCCCTATAAAAGAGCTGGGCTTGGCTTTGCTACAAAAAAAAAAAAAAAAAGAAAAAAGAAAATCGTTTTGTGTTGTGTGTGTGGTGGGGAGCAGAGACCTGGGCCCTACAACAGCCCAGAGCCCAGGAGGGCCAGGACCCAGGGCAGGCAGGGGGCACAGCCAGGGCGAGAAGGGGCAAGAAGCAGCCACCAGCACCGGAAAGGCTCAGCTCCCCGGGTCAGCATCCACCACCATGCGGCTGGGTCCCCACCATGCCACCCTGCTCAGCACCCCCACAGGGCACCCAGACGGCGGCTCCAGCTCGGGGCTGCAGCCAGGCAGGAGGGAGCTGAGACCCCGCAGCCCTCGAGACCCTGCAGTGCCCCCAAGCGCAGGGGCCCGCCAGGACGCCGGCCCCATCACCACAGACTGCCCGGCACTGGGTAATGCCACGGGGCCTTTATTGAGGTGCTTCCGCGCAGGTCGGGGCCAGGACCCCGGCCCTGCTGCTGCTCTGGAGAGGCTGGTGAGAGTGGGCGGCCCGGCGGGCGCTGCCCTCCTGGGGTGCCGGGGCCTCCTGGGGCGGGGGTCTGGGCAGCCCAGGTGCCCGGGGGTCCCCGGAGTCCGGGGAGTCCCGTGGCGAGGGGGTCCAAAGGACGGGGGGTTCCGGGAGTCCGGGGGTTGTCCCGAGGCGCGGGGCAGCGGGAGCTCGGGGCACCCCGCAGCGCAGCGGTCCGGGGGCCGGGGGTCCGGCGGGGCCCGGCAGTCCGGGGTCCCGCAGCGCGGGGGGCCGGGGGCCGGGGGTCCCGTCACGGCGGGGCCACGGAGCCCAGGCGCAGCTCTTCCCCCTCCAGCATCTCCCTGCAAGAGAGGGGCCCCGGGCTGAGCCCCGCGCCCGCCCGCCCCGCCCGCGCCGCCCGCCCGCCCCGTACCGGTACGCGGCGATCTCCGCGTCCAGCGCCATCCGGAGCCGCAGCAGCGCCGGGTACTCGCGCAGGCACCGCGCCATCTCCTGCTCCGCCTCGCCGATCTCCCGCTCCAGCTCCGCCACCCGCTCCTGCCGTCGGGCCGTCAGCGCCGCCCCGGAGCCCGGCCCCCGGACCGCCCCCCCCCACCCTCCCCCGGCCCCGGGTGGCCCCCGGGACCCCCGCCCCAGCCGCCCCCCGACCCTGCCCCCGCGGCCCCCCAGCCCCGGCCGCGCCCCCGCCAGCCGGGCCCCTCTCCGCCCCCGGCCGCCCCCAGCCCCGGCTCCCCCCCCACCCACCGACCCGAGCGCCTCCCCCGCTCCCCCCGCTGACCCGACCGGCCGGGACCCCCCGGCTCCGCCCGCCCCCCCGGCCTCGCCCCCTCCCCGTACCCCGCGGCGCCCCTCCCGTCCCCTCCCCTCAGCCCAGCGCCCCCCGTCCCGGCCCCCCCGCACCTGGTACTTGGCGAGCTCCCCGCTGCGGCGGTCGCGCAGCCCCTCCAGCTGCCGGTGCAGAGCCCCCACGGCCCCGCGCAGCGCCTCCACCTCCGCCGCGCGGGCGCGGAGCAGCCGCCGGTACCCGGCCGCCTCGGCGCGGGCACGCAGCACCGCCTCGCCGCCCCGGGAGCGGGGCCGGCAGCGGGGCCCGGGCCAGCCCAGCGTGCAGGCGGCGGAGCCGTCCTCCCCCCCGCCGGGGCCGGCCGCGCTCATCCCGGAGGCTCTGCGGCGGCGCCGCAGCGGCTCCCGCCCCCCCCCCTCCTCCGCCTCCCGGTAAACGGGGCCGCGTCACGGGGCCGCAGCCAATCCCGCCCCCGGGAAACCGGCACCGGCTGCCCGCCTCCCCCCCCCGGCGGCGCTGCCGGCACCGGTGGGACGCCGCCTGCCCGCCCCCAAGCCCCGGGTGGGGGCAGCGCCCTGCCGGCACCCCCGGTCCCGGAGGGTGTCCCCGTGCGCCCCATCGGGTCCCGGGCAGCACCATGGACAGCGGCGGGGCGGGTGTAGGGCTGGGGTTGGGGTCAAGGTCAAGGGCAGGGGCAGGGGCAGGTCCTCACGACCCATCGGCAGCCGGGGACCCCATCTGGAGCTGGCCCGGGAGGGGGGGTCCCCGTGTCCCGGCACCACATTGCCTGAGCTGTGCTCCATCCCGGTCAGGGCTGGAGCTGGAGCAGGGCTGAGGGGCTCAGGTCTGCGCCCTGGTGCCGGTCCTGCCTCAGGAGGGGACAGGTCGTGGGACAGAAGTTCTCTGGACCAGGGGTTCTGCAGCAGACCCCAGCAGACCCCACTGCCTGCACACTCTGTGCCTCACCACACCAAGGGTTCAGTCCCACACCAGGACCAGGCAGCGTGGGGAGGAGGCAGAGGTGTCCCCAGGGAGCAGAGGCTGGAGGGGGCAGCCTCTGGCCGGGTGCTGCTGCCCGCTGGCAGGTACAGGGACCCTGTGTCCAGTGTCCAGGGCCAGCCCTGCGGCAGAGGAGCTGTCTGTGTGGCTGCTCAGAGGACAGCGGGGCTGGGGCTCCTCGCCAGCCCTGGGATCCCCAGCTGATGAACGCCGACTCGGGTAAGGACGGTGCTTGTGAGGCCGCCATCCACCCCAGCACCCGCTCACAAGGGCAGCGGCAAGTTTCCAGCACTGGGAATGTGCAAGTCTGGGGGAGGCCGCCCGCACCCTGGGCTCTGCCCTCCCCAGCAGGATGGTGGTGGAGCAGCGGGGGCAGCCTGGCCGGGAGAGCTGCTGATGGGGGGCACCGGGCCCCGGGGAGCTGGGGGGAGCGGGCAGCTCCTGCAGACGGTCCAGGGCCGGCAGAGGCACGTGGGGAGAGGGGCCCAGTGCACAGGCTCCCCCGGAGGCTGTGGGCACGGGGCTGCCCATGGGTCGTGGTGCTCCAGGCAGGGGTCATCGGGGCTTTGGAGTCCACCTGCCCGGAGCCACCGCTCACCTGGGGCAGCGCTGGGGCCCGGAGAAGGCCAGTGCCCGGGGGCCGGGGGCATGGGGAGGGGGCTGCCGCTCAGGGGAGTGCCCGGGAAGCAGCAGCCCCCTCCCTGCCACGGGACAGAGGTGCTGGCTTGCACCCTGCCAGGCTCCTGCTGCCCACAGCCTCCTCCTGACAAGTTCAAGGTCCCCAAGGTGCGCAGGCGGTCCCCCTCTGCCACACAGGGACCTCACACCACGGAGGCCACCCCTGAGACGGACGTCACCTTATTGTCCTCGGCCCAGGGCTGCAGGTTCTGCAGGGCGTACAGGGAGGAGTTGTGCATGCAGAGCGGGTCCTGGGGCAGCGGCTGGCTCAGGCTCTTCTGGAAGGCCTCCTGCTGCAGGTGCAGCATCAAGCGGTTGGCCTGCTGGCGCTCCGCCTCGCGCTCCTCCGCCGTCTGCCTCCTGCAGCACACACAGCCCGTCTGCCACTGCCAAGCGGCCTCTGACCCGCTGGGTGTAGGGGACGGGCGCTGCCGGTCCCGCTCCAGCCCAGCCCTCCCCGGGGCTCAGTGGCAGGATCCGGCCCCCCGAGGGATGCAGCCAGGCGGCGCTGCCCGGGGGGCTGCAGGCGGCTACCCCTGTGCCCGGGCCCGTTACCTCCACTTGGTGCGGCGGTTCTGGAACCAGGTTTTGACCTGGGCGTCCGTCATCTTGAGGGCCTTGGCTAGAGTGGCACGCTCGGCTGAGGCCAGGTACTTCTGGCGGTGGAAGCGCTTCTCCAGCTCGCAGATCTGCACCCGGCTGAAGGAGGTGCGCGGCTTCTTGCGCTTGGGCGGCGTGCGGTTCTGGTAGGGGTGCCCGATGCGCCGGGTCGCCGCGAAGGGCGACAGCGCGGCTGCGGGCAGAGGGGGGGTGAGCGGCCGCGCCGGGGCGGGGGGAGCGCAGGCAGAGCACCGGCCCTCGCTGATGCCGCGGGCAGGGTCCAGGGCCGAGCCGCTGCTGAGGGGCTCGGCAGGAACAGGCTCAGCCCTGGGGCAGCGACAGAGCCCGACCCGGATGCTTGAGTGGGTGAGGGGAAGGGGAGCTCCATGGGAGCTGCAGAGCGAGGATGGAGACCCTGAGTCATCCCCATCCCGCTCCTGCAGACTGGGGACGCACGCAGCAACACACAACGGGCTCGTGCTCGGTTCCCTGCCACAGCTCCAACTGCTCTCTGAGCCCCATGAGCGGCACCCGGGGGCCGGGACACCTCCAGCCTCAGCAGGCAGCAGGGCGGGCCCGGTCCCAGGCTCGGTGCAAGGCTGGCAAGGCTCCCGGCAGCACAGAGCCACCCCCGTGCCAAGCACCGAGCTGGGCCACAGCCCCAGAGGAGCCACCACAGACATGTCAGGGCCTCCCACCCCTCCTGGCGGCGCGGATGGGACCCTAGAGGCCATGAGGAGGCAGCTGATGTCTCCCCCTGCACACCAGCAGTGTCAGGGCTGGCTGCCCACCAGCTGCCTGGGGGCCGGGGAGGGGCTTCACCCCCCTCGTGGACACAGGGACAGAGCCACGGGGAGCGTCAGGGCAGCAAAGGCACCAGCAGGAAGGAAGGAGCCAGCCCCTGCACATGCGTCCCACTGCCGAGACACGGCCCCAGGGCACCACAGCCCTCGCCAGCGCTGCGCCGCATGGGCAGGGCTGCACGTGGCTGGGCCCATGGGGCTGCTGTGGGGCCGCCGTGGGGCTCCGACACCCCATGCTTGCAGGGAGAGGGGCAGACCCCGCCGAGCCCACCGCGGCTGGGAGCCAGGCTGCCCGCCGGCGGGGGCGGAAGCGCTTGACGCAGGTGGAGCCGTGCAGGCGGGGGGCTGGACGCCCCCGCGCCCCCTCCCCACGCGGGGCGGCCCCTCGCCGGGAACAGATGCCGACAGCCCCGAGACCACCCCAAGGCCGCGGCGCTGAGTGATGGCCACGGCTGGGAGACCCCGTGCCGGGGAGGGGCCGCCCCGTCCACCCGCTGCTGGCGCCAGGCAGGAGACGGGGACGTCACCCGCCGCCCCTGCACGGGGACGGTGCTTCGTCACCGCGGGCCCCCGCCTGGGCCGGGAGGCGAACCCGGCTCTGCCGGCAACCAGGCTCGGCCCTCCGTGGCCCCCAGCCCCCCACCCCACAGGGCGCAGAGCCCCGGCCCCCCGCGGCCCCGGCCTCGTCCACCGCCCTCGTCCCCGCTCGGAGCCGTGCTGCGGACGTGGCAGCGCCGCCATCTTGGGAAGGAGCCGAGCTGAGCCCGGCCAGCGCTGCCCGGCACCGCGCTCGCCCCGCAGGCAGCACCCGCTCCCGGCACCCCAGGGACCGGCAACCCGCAGCCTCAGCACTGGGGTGCAGCACCCAGTCCCTCACCCAGCACCCTGCAGGCACTCCAGCCACAACATCGGTGCCCAGCACATGGCCCCATCGGCAGCAACATGGCCCCATCTGGAGCCCCCACCGGCCTCCAGACCCCCAGACCCCCACATCACCCATCCCAGCCTCCCATCATCACCCCAGCATGCACCACCTCGGCACCTTATGGCCCCACAGCCGTCCCCATCCACACATAGATGGGGTTTTGCAACCCGCACAGCCCAGTCCTCATCCCCATCCCCATACGGCCCACAGCCCAGCCCCACAGCCACCCCACAGCATGGGCCCCCTGCCCCGCAGCAGCCCCATACGATGTCTGCTCCCTGCACAGCCCCGTCCCCACATGCAGGTGGGTGTCGTTGCGCTCCCCACACACACCCCGGGTCCTCGCCCCCCGTCCCCGCACACACCAGGGTCTGCACCCCGTGCCGCCCCCATCCCTGTGCCTCTCCTGCAGCCACCGCCCTCCCGGTGGGACCGGGCCGGTGCCTTACCCCGGGGACGGGACCGGTCGGTGCTGCAAAGCCCGAGCCCGCGGTCAGAGCGAGGCGGGACCTCTGGGGTCCCCCACGGAGCGGGACCCCGGCCCCTGCCCGCAACTGCCGGGAAGCCGGCTCCGGTCCCCGCCGCGCGCCGGGAACCGAAGAAGCGCGGCAGTGGAGCGGCCGGTGACAGAGCCATCCCGGAGCCGCCGTTTATCGGCCCCGACGGCGGCCGCTTCCCGGTGCGTGGGGCCGCAGCGGGATCGGGGAATGGGCGAGAGCCCGGCCCCGGGCACGGCGGCGCTCGGCGGAGCGGGGCGCGGAGACCGCGGCGGCGAGGCGCGGGCGGGGGCCTCCGGTGCGCCGGGGAGGGAGCCCCGCGCCCCGGTACCGGCGGAGCGCGACCCGCCCCGCGAGCCAGCTCCGGCGCGACGGAGCCCGGACCGGCCGGAGCCCCGGTCAGCCGCGCGCCCCGCCGCGCCGTCGGAGCCGCCGGGAGCCGTCGGAGCGGAGGGGAGCGGCCGGGAGCCGTCCCGGCGGCGCTCACCTGAGAGCCGGTCCTTGGCGATGCGCCGCGTCGTCTCCATCCAGGGGAAGGTGAGCCCCGAGAGCCCGGGCACCGGCGGCGGCGCGGCGGGCGGCGCGGCGGGCGCGGGCCGGTGCGCCGGGACGCGGATGACCCCGGCGGGCGGCGCGGCGGGCGCGGGGGTCACGTTCACGCTCACGTTCATGCTCATGTTGAGGTTGTAGGAGCCGAGCGAGCAGGCGGGGCCGTAGCCGCCGCCGTACAGCCCGTAGTCGGGCTCCCCCGCCGCCCGGGCCGGCCCCGCGCCGCCGCCCGGGGGCTCGGGGCCGCTGAGGATCTGGTCGATGCCGAAGCTGATGGGCTCGTGGGGCGGGGGGGCCGGGCCGCCGCCCTCCCGCGCCAGCGCCGCCGCCTCCATGGCCCCGCCGCGCTCAGAGCCGGCGGGGCGCGGGCATCGCGGGGCCGCCCTAGGCGCGGGGGGCGGCCGCGGGCGGCCGGGCGCGGGCGCGGGGGCGGGGGCGGCTGGCACCGGGCGCCCGCTGCGGCAGGGGCAGGGGCAGGGGCTGGGGCATGGCCGGCGGCGGCTGCGGGCGGCCGCGGGCTGCGGTGCGCGGCGCGGCGCGGCGGGGCCCCCCGGCAGCACGCGCTTTTCTGCCCCGCTCCATCTGGACCTGCCAAAATCCCGGCCGCCCGCCCGCTGATTGGCGGCCGCGCCCCGTGATTGACAGCCCGCGCCCCCGGGGGCGGGGGCTCGCGCATCCCGGGGCCACGCCCCGGCACCGGCGCCCCCCCCCCCCGGCTCCCCTCTCCCCGCCTCGGCACCGGGCCCCCCCCCGCCCGGCCCGGCCCGGCCCGCCGTCCGCCGGGACGGCCCCGGGACCCCCGATGGCGCGGCGCGGGCAGCGCGGCCCCCGGAGCGGCTCCGCCGCGGCCCCGCTCCTGCCGGTCGGGTCCGTCGGGCCCCGAGCGCACGGGGCTCCGCCCGGCCCCCGGACACCGGCCGGGCCCGGCGGCACCGCCGCTCTCCAGCCCACGAAACGCCGCGACGGCGGCGGAGGCTCGTCCCGGGTCCCTGCCGCCGGGCGTTCCCTGGGTCGGAACAACGGAACGGCGGCCCGGGGCGCACCGGAGCCGCCGCCGCGACTCCGGACAGCGCCGCGGCGCCTCTCCGCGGCTCGGCGCAGCCCCGGCGCTGCCCGCAGCCGGCCAGGACCGGGACCGTCGGGGCGCCGGGCGCGCAGAACCGGGGCCGCCGCTCCCTGCCCGAGCCGAGCCGGCTGCGCGTCCCGGGGCGCACGGAGCGGGCCCCGGCCCCGGGGCCGTCATGGGGCCGCGCGGGGCCGCTCCCGGGTCCCAGGGAGCTCCGGGGCGCAGCGGATTCGTTCCCCCCGCACCCGCCGCTGCCAGGGCGGACCGGCCGCGGTCCCGCCGAGCCCACCGATCACGGAGCAAACGGATCCCGCGCCCCGGCACCCTCCCTTCCCGGGCCACGGACCCTTCCGCTGTTCCCGGTGCTGGCTGACCCTGGCTACAGCAGTCCCGCCGTTCCCGACAGCACGCGTCCCGATTCCCACGGACCCGCCGCTCGCGGTAGCACCGACCCCGGCCCTTCCCGCCCCCCCGCCGTTCCCGGGGCACGCCCGTACCTGGCTCGGAGGAGCGGGACCGTGTGGCCGGGGCTGGGCAGCGCCGCGGAGCCGCCCGGGCGCGGGGTGCGACGGCGCCGGTCGGGGCGGGCTCGCCCGGTCCCGCTCTCCTGCCGGTGCCGCTCCGGCCGGCCCCGCGGCTCGCCCCGGGCGGTAACGGGCAGCGCAGAGATCGCGAGCCGGGCCGCGGGGCCTCCCGGCGACTATCGCGACAGCCGCGCCGTGGGTGGCGGGATCGGGACGTGTGTGGCGGGGCCGGTGATTCCCCGCTGCGGCTGCCGGGACGGGGTGCCGGGCTCCCCGGCGGGCCCCGGTTCAGGGCGAGGGCGGCGGGTCACGTCCCCGGGGCAGGGGCCGGCGGGGGAGGGCGGCCACCCGGCCACCCTGGCGCCACCGGTCTGGGGCAAATGACATTACCGGGGCCTGCGCCTGTAAATCACGGCAGCACCGGGAGCCGCAGCTGCTGCATCCCGGGGGCACGGCCAGGCCCAGGGGCACTGGTGGACCCGGGGCTCCGCACACACCATGGGCACCGGGCACAGCCGCACTCAGCGGGACCCACTGCGGTGTGGGGAGACTGGCCCTGCCGTGGCAGCTCCTCGGGGCCTGGGGTCATGGCACGGGTGCTGTGCTGGGTGCACGCTCACCCAGCCGCGGGAGGTGGGGATGCACACCCCACACATACACCCCAGCAGGACCCAGCTGCCTGCACACACGTGTGCACACACCCTGCAGCACAGCACAGCCACACAATGCACACAGACACTGCGCGGCGCGGGTGCATGCCCGCACACACATGTATGTGCTAACACAGCCCCTGTGCCATGGCTCAGCCGCACGTGTGCACCCCAGCACTGCACACGTGTGCACCCCAGCACTGCACAGCCGTGTGCGTGCACACACACACACCCCACAGCTCAGCACAGCCACACACACACACACACTGACCCACCTGCACGGCGTTGGAGCACACACACGCACACACACACGTGTGCAGAGCACACGTCTGTGAGCGATGCACACCCACAGCCCATGGGGGCTCACCGGAGCTGCACCCACCCCTGCTGTGTGCACACAAACACGCGCCCCGTGCAGGGCCCCCAGCCTCTGTGCCTGCACAACGCGCACCCCATTCGCACATGTCCCAGCCAGGCCCACGCCAGGCACACGCTGTCCCACATAACATAGCCCTGCAGCTGTCCTTGTGCATGCACAGGCAGGAGGAGCTGGCCCTGCCGTGCCCGATCACTTTGCTGTCCCCGTGCTCCCAAGCAAGCCCTGTGCCACTGGTTTGGGTCCACGCATCAGCGCAGGGCAGGGGAATGCTGCACACCGATCTGCAGCACTGGAGCTGCCTTCCTGCTGCCCTGCCAGGCTGAGCCCCCCCCAGTGTCTTGCTCTTGGCCCAGCAGATGCTGGGGACACTTGGCCGGTGCCGCCTTTGCCAGAGCACGGCCAACCTCCAGCCCCCCAGCTCCAGCAGCAGCCCCAGGCGCTGGGCGGCTGCGGGCGCCGTGGGCAGGGAGCAGCCCCTCGGGCCGGAGCTGGCACTGGCCCAGGCGCGAGCGGCGCCTGCCCGGGCGCGGGGCGGGTGGCGGGGAGGAAATGCCTTGTGCTGGGGGAGGGACCGGGCGGCAGCAGGTTAATTAAACCTAGAGCAGGAGGCAGATGTTTGGAAGTGCCCAGGGGCTGGAATGCTGCATGGTCCCGGGAGATGGATTGGGGGGCAGGTGACAGGGCCTGGGGCGGGCAGGGGCTCCCGCGGCGCCTGCCTGCATCACGGTCACCTCCGCCCTGTGCCGGCGGGGGTCCGCCGGGTGGCAGCCCCAGGGTCCTGGCAGGGGCCTCACCGTGATGTGTGCCCTGACCCCAGCACCGGCCCCTGCTCAGGGTGGAGAGCTGGCGCTGGGTGCTCACTTTGGAGAGATGTGAGGTCCGGGGGGGCTGGGGCTGGCTCCCGCTTCTGGAGCAGAGACCCCTCCCCAGCTCCCATGGCACCACGGCTGGGGCTGCTCCAGGGTAGGGGGCTCACAGGGAAGGCTGAGCCCTCAGCAAGCCCAGTGCCACGATGGCTGGGGGTGCAGGTCACCCATCCAGGGACCCCCACAAGCCCCAGGGCCTCCCCATTGTCATCTGCCAGTGCTGCTGGCCCTGTCTGCACCAAGTGGCCCTTGTGCCACCCGCAGCCAGCGTTGTCCCTGTCCCAGGTGCCATGGCCCTGCCATGAGCCTGAGCACTGTGTGCACAGCAAAGCTTGGGCGAGGGGCCCCCCTACGCACCTGCAATAGGAGGGGGCCGGGAATATCCCAGTGCACCCCCACAAAACTGCTCCGCATTTCTCAGCCACATCTCACACCCCCACGGTCCCTGGTGGGTGCCCCCCTCCTGCTGCAGCAGGGCTGGATGTGGGGCTCCCTGCGGGGCGCAGCAGATGTGTCCCCAGGCCAGTGCACTGCATGAGCCGGCACCTGCATGGCACAGGCAGGACGGGGACAAGGCAGAGGGGGCACTCGCCTGGCTTGGGGTAGGAAATCAGCTGTCAGCCTCAGTATTCCGCCTGACCCTGCTCAGCACCAGACCCTGCTGCTGCCAGAGCTGCACAAGGGCCGCACACCCCAGCACCCCAGCACCCCGCTGCCCCCCTCCCCAGTGGCTACACCCAGCCCTCGGCACAGCCAACCTGGCAGGCAGGGGATGGACGCACCAGTCCTGGCACCTGCCCCATGGCCCCGTGCAGTGACACGGTCCTGCCCGCTGCACAGCCATCCCTGCAGCTGTCCTGGGTGCTGCCGTGACCCCCACAGTGCCCCTGCCAGCAGCCCCTCGCCCTGTCCCCCCGCTTGCCCGTGGGCACCTGCAGCCCGGGGCTGCTCGCCTGCGGCTGCTGTGGCTCCGTAGCGCCGAGTCCCCACGGGCCAGCCCCGTGCCTGCGTCCCTGTCCCCTGCAGGGCCTCCTGCCGGGCTCAGGTGTTCCTGCTGGGGGGCAGGAGTTATTAAAACGGGTCCCTGCCCACCCTTCACTGCTGACAGCCTGCTCCCTGTGCGCCGGCCAGCGCGCAGCAATTAAGCGGCGGAGGCCTGGTAGGGCCCCACGTTACCACCGGCGAGATGCTGCCAAGCCGTCCTCTCCCGCCCGCTCCCCCCCTAATCTCATTATCGCTGGACGTCCCCTTCTTCCTCCCGCTTCCCCCCCAAACCCGCTGGCAAACTGTAGGGACAGTCAGCTCCTCTCTGGCTGCTGGGTTAATTCTGGGCTAATTAGATGAAGCCAGCCCAGATTGGATTACTTTAGCCTGCATTTGGTCCTCCAGTCCTTGACTTGCGGCTCCCGGGGGAGCTGCTGGCGCCTCCTGCCTCAATCAGACACTTCTTAACTGCATGAAACACTCCCGGTGCCCCGCACCCGCCGGCCCCGGGCTGGGCGCTGGCACCCGGGGTGGGGTGCAGGGGGTGACGCGGTGGCACGCACGCCTCCCACCCGGCACGCGAGAGGGCTGCGCCGGGCCGGGACGCGGCCGTGGCGGCTCCCGGGCAGCTCGGCCGTGCAGCGAAACGCGGCCCCACCGCACCGGGACCCCCCCGGTGCCCGGGCCCCGACGGCCGGAGCCGCCCAGGCTGGACGTCACGGTGGCCGTCGGCACCTACGCAGCGTCCTCGGGGAGGAGCTCGGTGTGACGGGGACGCAGGCGGCTGCGGCGTGGTGGCACCGGCCGAGCTGCCCAGGGTTTGGTCCCGCCGGGTGGCCCCGGGCTGCAGCCCCAGGATGAGGGGGAGGCGCCTGGTAGGGGGCTCAGGGCAGCCCCTGTGCCCCATCCCTGGGTCTGGGAGAGGGGAACCTGGGCTGGGGGCAGAATGGGTGCTGCAGCCCCCCACGCTGCCCACCTCCATCAGCTTTATGGGATGGGAGCAGGGACAGAAGGGTTTGGGGAGGGGTGTGGAGCAGGCGTTGCTGCCCGTGCAGCACAAACCTCCTGCCACGGTGCCTGGGAGCACGACCCTGGGTGCCCTGGGGGGGGCAGGAGGGACCTGCTGTGACCAGTGGCAATGCTGCAGCTGCTGGGGTCGGTAGCCAAGGCCCCGAGGGTTCTGCAGGGCCAACAGCACCAGGACTCAGGGCTGGGCTGGGGGACGCAGAGCAGGGACGTGGGGACGCTGCGGGAGCAGGGAGACAGCAGGAGGGGGGGGGTGCAGCCCCTGGCCCCCGTTTGGCCACAGGCACCAGGTTGGTTCCTGCACCCTCCCGAGCAGCAGCGGGTCCTGCAGTGCCGCAGGGCTGGTGCTGAGCCCAGCAGCCACGGGCAGCCCCCTCCCCACCTCCCCCGGGGGCTGTGGGGGTCCTGACAGCGGGACCGGGGCTGCGGGTGCCGGGGGGCTCCCGTCCCCTCAGGCCGGGGTGCCGAGTGCCTGCAGCCGTGGCTCTCGCTGCCGCGGGGCCGTTGACAGAAGCCGTCGCTCAGAACCTCGTTATCAAAGGCCGAGGGCAGGTAATTGGATTCTGCAAATCCAATCAGGTGCATTAGGCAGGGAGTTCAGTCCATAACCGCCCAGCCCCCGGCCCTGCGCCCCCGCTCGAGCCCCCCACCCCGCGCCCTGCCCAGCCCCACGGCTCTGCCTCCCCCAGCCCCCCCCCGGGCACCGGCTGCCCCCGGAGCCCCCTCACCGGGGGACTCCCTCCGCTGGGACATGTGGGGCTGGGGGCGGTGTGGGGCAGGGGGCCCCACGGTGCTGCCGGGAGGGAGCTGAGGGCACCTAGGGGTGCAGGCACCTGGGTGGCAGCCACGACAGCGGGACTGGACCGGCAATGGGCCCCCACTCGCCTGGCCCAGGGGCTGGAGCACCGCTGCCCTACACTGGCTGCTGTCACGAGTGTGCCAGGCCTCAGCGCAGCCCCCCCGTTGCCCACTGTTGCCCCCAGCCCTGAGCAGGGTCCGTCCAGCCCCGCACCCCAGGGCCGGGAAAGCCCCCAGCAGGCGCTTACCAGAAGGAGCCGCCCAGACCCCGCGCGGCTCCGCAGCGGAAATGGAGCTGAATATTTGAGCAGGTCTCTGCTAAAAGCACCGGCCTGCCCGGCCCCGGAGCTTCGCGGAGGCCAGGGAAGCGCCGGCTGCCGCCCAAGCATTAATTATGCATCGGGAGATGGAGCTGCGCGGCCCCGCGCGTGCCAGGCTGCAAACGTGGCCCCGGGGGCCCAGGCTGATGCGGGGACCCGTGCCCCGCTGCCAGCTGCCCCCAGCCCCTGCCACCCCGCACACCCTGCTCCTCACCAGCACTCCCAGTCCTGCTGCTGGCACTGCTGGCACGCCAGGAGGTGTTGGCGTGAGCCTGGGCACGACTGGGGACAGCACACAGGGTGACAAGTGTGTGTGTGGGGGGGTATGGACGTGTCCTGCGTGCAGCAGGTGTCAGAGGGGTGGCAGACATGGGGACAGCGCATCCACACCACAGGCTGGGCTGAGGGGACAGCATGCCCAGCACGAAGCACGCGTGGTGTCCTTGGGTGAGCCGATCCCCTGGGGATGTGCACCAGCAGGGTGGCAGCTGGGTGCCTGCACACACCGGTGCCCGTCCCTGTCCCCGGGCACCTCTCCTGGGCTCGGTCCTGGCCAACAGAGCCACCCCAGCCCCAGGATCACCACCATGGCCTGGGCCACAGCTCAGCCAGGGGGCTGAGGGGACGGCGGGGCACAGGGCTGCACACACACAGCACGTGGCTGTGCCAGGCCAGTGTGTGCAGGGAGATGGGCTGGGGCTGTGCTCGCTGCGGTGCCGCGGTGCCGGTGCTCGGCGCGGTGACCTTGCTCCGTGCAGTGCTGGTGCCGGTGCGTGGTGTGCTCCTGGTGCTCGGTGAGGAGCTGGCAGTGAGCGATGCTGCCCAGCCCCAGGGCTGTGCTGGCCCAGCTGTGACCCCCGCAGCCCCCGGCGCGGCCGTCCCTCCCAGGAACTGCTCCTGGCAGGTACAAATGGGGCCGGGCCCTCCCGCGCTCACCCCAGACGCGGGCGCTCACCCCGGCCCCAGCCTCATTTCTCACCGCCTGGCGAGGACGGGGCCGGAGGGGGGGCAGGCTCTGGCTGGCAGCAGGGGGGGCGTTGTGTGGGCCCACGGCCACCCCAGGGCGCAGGGGCTGGTCCTGGCTGCCCCTGCTGGGGGTCCCCTCTGGGGGTGCCTGGACTGGGGGTACTGGAGCCCAGCCACACAGCACTTGACTGGGGCAGGAGGCAGGGAGAGGGCGGCCCACAGCTCGGGGACACGCTGGGAGCTGCCTCCCACGGGCCAGGCTGAGCCGCTCAGACACGGGCTGGCTGGGACCTGGAGGAGTTGAGGTGCTGGGACCCAGGTGCTGCGATCGAGACCCAGGCTCCCAGGAGGAGCTGAGCGGACCAGGACCAGGACTAGGACCAGGACTGGGACCAGGACCAGGACCAGGAGCAGGACCCAGATCCTGACTCGGACCAGCACCAGCCAGGCCAGCAGCATCCAGGGGCTGGTGTGACAGGAGGGTGCTGGTGGCAAGGGGACGGTGTGGGGCTGCCCAGGACCCCCACAGCTCCACACAGCCCCGGAGGCACCGGGCCCCGCACGCCCAAGCCGTGGTGCGGAGGTCGCAGAGCTCCTGCAGGCGGCCCAGGGACGAGGAGCCCCGCGGAGCCCCCGGGCGCCCCCGAGCCCCGCGCTGCCCACCCACAGCCCGGGTCGGTGCCGGTACCGGGCTGGTCCCTGCGCCCCGTGCCCGGCCTCGGCTGCGGGATTTGGGATTTCGGCTCGGCCGGAGCTCGGGGGCTCCCCCCCACCTCCCTTCCCCGTCCCCCCCCGCTCCGTGCCGGGGCCGCCCCGCAGCGCCGGGCGCCCGGTGCGGGTCCCCCGGGGCCGCGCCGTCTGCCCGCCCGGCCCCGGCCCCGGCGGCTCCCCAGGCAGCACTTGTTGCTGGGGATTGCAGCAATAATCGTAACCGTAACGAGCCATTACGGCCCTTAACAGCCTCTGCTTTGCATTAGCGGGGCCGCTCCTTCCCCTCCAGAGCCCTGATCCAATCACCCCCATTAGCGCGGCTCCAGGCTCCGGCGGCTGCGCTGCGGAGAGCGCCCGGCCCCGGCCCCGGCCCCGCGCCCCCGCGAGACCCCCCCGGCCCCGGCCCCGGCCCCAGCCCCCCAGCCCCGCACGCTGCCCCCTGCACCGCCCCCGGCCCCGCGGCCCGGCCCGGCTCGGTCCCACCGGCGCCCCCCCCCCCCCCGGCAGAGCGGGGCCGGGGGCTGCGGGCAGGGCGCGGCGCCCCAGCACCCCCCCGCCGCCGGGCGCCCGCCCGCTGCCCCCTGCCCCCCGTCCTCCATCTCCCCCTTCCCGGCGGGAATTCCCCCCACAGCCCGCTCCACTGCACCCCCGGACCCCGCTCCCCCGGTGCCCCCCGGTGCCCCCATTGCCCCCCTATACCCCACGTACTCCCAATACCTCCACTGTCCCCGGTGCCCCCATTACCCCCCCCCTGCCCCCGGTGCCCCCATTGACCCCTGGGCCCCCATTGGTGCCCGGTGCCTCGTTGCCCACCCGTGCCCCCATCACCTCTGGTACCCCCACTACCCCCATCGCCCCCCGGTGCCCTCGGTGCCCCCATCGCCCCCGTGTCCCATTGACCCCGGTGCCCCCCTATACCCCAGGTACCCCCATTGCCCCCCAGGTGCCCCCATTGCCCCCCGTGCCCCCATTACCTCCGGTGCCCCCCTGTACCCCAGGTACCCCCGATACCTCCACTGTCCCCGGTGCCCCCATTACCTCCCCGGTGCCCCCTATACCCCAGGTACCCCCATTGCCCCCGGTGCCCCCATTGGTGCCCGGTGCCCCGTTGCCCCCCCCCCGCCCTTCCCGCGGTGCCCTGCTGCCCCCTGCCGGTCGCCGGCCGCACTACGCCCGGCGCTGATTGGCCGCGGCGCAGGGCGCCCCCCGCCCATTGGCTGCCGGCGGCGGGGCGGCCACGTGGGGAGGGGGGACGCACGTGGAGGGCCGGGGGGGGCTGCGAGGCTCCGGGACTGGGCCCCGCCGCCGGCCCCGGGAGTGCCGGGATCGGGGGCGCAGGGCCCTGGGGCAGAGAACCGGGCACGGCTCGGCTCGGCACGGCTCGGCTCGATCTGTACGGCTTGACACGGCACGGCTCGGCACGGCACGGAACGACGCGGCTCGGCACAGCTCGGCTCGGCTCAGCCCGGTTCGGCTCAGCCCGGTTCGGTTCGGCTCGGCCCGGCGGGGGCAGGGGCCAGCACCGGGGCCAGCGCCGCGCCGCCCGGCCGTGCTTCCCGGCGCGGCCGCCAGGGGGCGCCCGTGCTCGCGGCCGGCGCAGGGCGAGGCGCGCGGGGCACGCCGGGAGCTGTAGTCGCGCCGCGCGTGGCGCCGGCCCCGCCCCCGGCCCGAACCCGGAAGTGAGCGGGGAGGCGGAGGAGGTTCTAAGATGGCGTCGCCTCCTCAGGGGGGCCCGATGGCGATCGCCATGCGGCTGCGGAACCAGCTCCAGGCCGTCTACAAGATGGACCCGCTCCGGAACGAGGCGAGCGGCGGCGGGCGGCGGGGCCGGCGGGGGCGCCCGGCGCATGCGTGGGCGGAAGAGGCGCCGCGCCCGCCGCTCGGGGGGCGCCGGGGCCGCGCAGGCGCCGTCCCCACCGCGCTGCGCATGCGCCGGGCGCCCCCGCCGCGGGAGGGCGGGGCGAGGGGGCGGGGCGCGTGCCTTGGGTCGGGGCGGGCGGGAGGCGGGGCCCCGGGTGGGGGGGGCGGAGTCAGGAGCAGAGGGGGCGGGGCACAGGTGAGGGGCGGGGCCACGTGAAGGTGTTGAGGGGCGGGGTCTGGGGCGGGGCACAGGTGAGGGGGCGGGGTTATGTGTGGTGGGCGGGGCCAGGTGAGCGGGGGGCGGGGCTCCAGCACCGTCCCATGGCAGGGGGTGCCCGGGGTGCCCCCAGCCCCTGCCCCCAGCCCCCCCCGCCCCGGGCCCCTCGCCATGGGGCCGGGTGACGCCGTGGCGCCCCGCAGGAGGAGGTGAAGGTGAAGATGAAGGAGCTGAACGAGCACATCGTGTGCTGCCTCTGCGCCGGGTACTTCATCGACGCCACCACCATCACCGAGTGCCTGCACACCTGTGAGTCCCCGCGGGGCGCCGCGCCCCCCCCCCCCCCCCCCAGCCCCCTGCCCGGGGGCGCCTGGCCCCGCTGACCCCCTGCCTCTGGCCGCAGTCTGCAAGAGCTGCATCGTGAAGTACCTGCAGACCAGCAAGTACTGCCCCATGTGCAACACCAAGATCCACGAGACGCAGCCGCTGCTCAACCTGAAGCTGGACCGCGTCATGCAGGACATCGTCTACAAGCTGGTGCCCGGCCTGCAGGAGAGTGAGTGGCCGTGGGTTGCGCCCCTGGGAAACGGCTGGGGAGGGGGTGCTGCGGGGTGCCCGGGCCATGGCTCCACACATCCCAAGTGGCAAATGTGGGCAGGGGACCCGCTGCTGCCCCTCGGATGCCCCACAGGGATGTGGCAGGGAGCAGAGGAGGGAGGCCAGGACGTGGCCGAGGAGGTGCCTGAGCCCAGCTCTGCGCCCCCCTCTCATCGCTCCGGGTGCTGGTGCCCGGTTCGTGCTCGGTGGTGCTGAGCCGTGGGGCTGGGAGCCGGGGCCAGCTCCGAGCGGTGTCCCCAGGGCCAGGCTCTGAGCGACAGCGCAGCGAGGGCGGGCGGCGGGCGGGTGGTGATGAATGCAAAGTGGCGCTGGCGGGGGGGCTCCAGATTAGCCACCGTCACTCAGGACGGGGATGGGGAAGGCGCTGGGGACGCGTCTCTGGAAATGTCAGCTCGCCGCAGCAGCGGGGGGAGGCGGAGGGGCTCCGGGCGCTGTCACGGCGGGATGGAGACGTGTCTGTGCTGCGCTGGGAGCGTGCAGGCAGCGTGGGCCCCGCGCCCCAAAACGTGGGGAGGGAGAGCGGGAGCAGGTCTGAGGGATGCCGAGAGCAGGGATGGGGCTGTGTGAGACGGGGCACTGCTGCAGGTCCGTGGGGCTGCCCGAGGGCACCCGGCTTCTGGCAGTGCTGCCGACCCCCCCTGCAGCAGGGAGATGGGTGAGGGGCGGTCGGGGAGCCCCCGGGATCTGAGGGGGCAGGGGACAGCCCTGAGCACCGCTTGCCTCTCGCCCGCAGGTGAAGAGAAGAGGATCCGGGAGTTCTACCAGTCCCGCGGCCTCGACCGGGTGACGCAGCCCAGCGGCGAGGGTGGGCGCAGGGCCGGGGGGCTGCAGGGGGGCGCGGGGCCAGAGCGTGGCAGTGCCAGGAGCCGGCTGCATGTGGAGCCCCGGCACCTGGGGCCGGCTGACTGCCACCCCCTTCTCCCCAGACACAGTCGGGGGCGACCCCATGGGGCTCCCCTACAGCACCTTCGACCACTCCCGCGCCCACTACTTCCGCTACGACGAGCACGTCTCGCTCTGCCTCGAGAAGCAGAGGTGAGTGGGGGGTCCCGCCGAGCCGCTGCCCCTTGGCTGGGAGCAGGGACAGGGCCAGGGACAGCACGGACACCGTGCATCCCGCTGCTGGGCAGCAGGGGACCCGGCCGAGCCGTGGGGCTGCGTGGCCCCGCTGCAGATCCCCCCCCCCACCAGCAGCAGCCCCTGCCTGGCGGCTGCGAGCGTTAATAAATGCTGGGGAGGGCGCGCTGCGCAGCTGCCTGCTGGCTCCCGACAGCAAAGTCAATAAGTGGCAGCTCTGGGAGCTGTAATGGGATCGATGGCTGCAGCTCAGCTGCCAGCCCGGCCGCACGCCTGCCCCGCTGCAGCCCCGGCTCCACGCGTGCGTGACGGGGGAGCGGGGGGACGTGTGGCACGGGGCAGCCCCCACCTCCGGGGCTGGGCGCAGGAGCCCCCGCGGACTCGTCCCAGGCTGTGCCGGGGAAAGGGGTGGGGGCTGCAGCCCCTCTCCCCTGCAGGGGCCCCCAGATTCCCCCTTCTCTTCCCCCCGCAGCTCCAGCAAGGACAAGAGCAAGGCTGTGCTGCAGGTGAGCGCCCGGGGGCTGCTGAGTGCCCAGGGATGGCCCCGGACCGGGGGGCAGGCAGAGCCCCCCCTCGGGCTCGGTGCCTCTGGTGCAGGGGCGAGGGCTCGGCCCGGTGCTGATCCCGGAGGGGGCGGTGGGTTGGGGCCCCCTGCCGAGCACCCACCCCGCGCTGAGCCCTCTGCCCCTTGCAGCATAAATACGTGAGGTGCTCCGTGCGGGCGCAGATCCGGCACCTGCGGAGGGTCCTGTGTCACCGCCTGGGGCTGCCGCTGCAGCACGTGAGTGGGGCCCAGGGCTGGGGGGGAGCAGGGGGGTGCAGGCACTGGGTGGGAGCTGGGGGGGGGGGGCGCAGGCCCTGGCTGACTGCGTGCCCCCACGCGTAGGTGCAGATCCTGTTCGGCGGCGAGCTGCTCCCCGACCACATGACGATGAAGCAGCTCTGGCTCTCGCGCTGGTTCGGCAAGGTGGGTGGCGTGGGGGGACGGGCACCCGCTGCCCCCGGTCCCCCTGCCCTGGGCGGGGAGATGGGGGGGCTCTGGGGGCTGTTTGGGCTGGGGCAGCGCTCGGTTGAGGCCGCAGAGCAGGGGAGCAGGGAGCCGAGATGCTGGATAACGCCGCTCCCTGCCGCCGGGCGCTGCGTCCCCACACAGGTCAGGGTGGGGGCACATCCCAGGAGGGGTGGGCAACTTCACCGAGCAGCCCCCCCGCTGGTCACTGCTGCCCGGGGCCCTGGCACATGGGTTGATGGCTTTGGGGTGCTGCTGCTGTTCTGACGCCCCCCCCTTTGCCTTGCAGCCCGCGCCCCTCCTGCTGCACTACAGCATCAAGGACAAGAGGAGGTAGGGGCTGGGGGCGGTGCTGCCCCCCCCCGCAGCGCAGCCCTGCTCCTGCCCCCCTACCCCACTCCTCCTAACTTAATACCCCCCTGCTTGAGTTTATTTTTTGAATAAAACTGTTGAAAATCCTCTGCGCCTCCCTTCTCTGTGTGAGGCGGGGGGAGGCTGGGGGTTGCTGCTGGGGTCCCTCTGGCGGGGGGGCCACGCTGGGTGCTGGGGGGTGCAGCCTGGGGGGTTCCGTGGGGAGGGGGTGCAGAGGTACAGGGGGGGACACAGCACTCAGCCATGACGAACAGTTTTTGGGTGCAGGGCCGAGCCAGGGGGGTGCCCCGTGGGGGTGCACCCCGGGCACGGCGCTGTGGGGTGCGGGGTGGCGCTGAGGGGCCCGGCCCCCCCCCAGCCTCATTCCTTCCCCCCCCCCGGTTCCCCGCGGTGCCGGTGCTCGCAGCCCCTCGGCCGAGCACAGATGCGGCACCCGCCCGGCCCGGCCCCCCCGCGCCGCCCCCCGCCGCCCGCGCACAATGAGCCGTGATGAAGGCACGGGCCCGGGGCGCCGGGGGGCGGCGGAACGGGGCGGCCCCGCCGCGGGGGGGGCGCTCCCGCAGCCATCTGGGGCGCGGGGGGACGGCGGCGCAGGGCCGGGGCCGCCCGTTAACGCGTCCCGGCGGCTGGGACCCCGCTCCGGGCAGGGGAACAGGTGCCCGGCCCCCCCCCCCGCCGAGCCCCGGGGCCGTGCCGCAGCCCGGTCCCCGGTCAGCCCGGGGGGTGCCCGCGGAACCCCCCCCCGTCCCCCGCGGGACCCCGGCGCCGGCAGCAACGCGGCGGGGCCGCCCCCGGCCCCCGGCTCCGCGGTGACCCCGCGCCCGGGACCCCGCCGCCGCCGCGGGGGGATCCGGTTACCGGCCCCGCGCCCCCGCCCAGCTGTCGGCCATCCCTCACCCGGGCCGCGGCCCCCCCGCCAAGCACGCCCCGGGGAACGGGGGCGCTGGGGCCGGCCCCGCATCCCGGGGGGGGTCACACGGGGCTCCCGCTGCCCCCAGCACCCCCGGCGGCGCAGCCGGTGGAGCGGGAGGATGGACGGGAGGATGGACAGACGGACAGACGGACAGAGGGACGGGCGGGGCGGGCCGGGCCGGGCTGGGGGGGGCCGGGCGCCCCCGCGTCTTTCAGCAGCGGCTCTGGCAGAGCAGGAAACCGCCGCGGGGCCGGGGCCGGGGCCGGGCGCTCCCCCGCGCATCCCGCGCCCCCCGCGCCCCCGCTTATCAGCGCGCCCAGCCCCGGAGCCTAATTCAAACCAAGCGCAGCCGCGGGGGGGCCGGGGGAGGGGGCCGGGGGCGCGGGACGAGCCCGGGGGGCCGGGAGCACGGGGCGGGCACGGGGGGCGCGGGGCGGTCGCGGGGTGCCGGCAGCCCCCGTGCCCGCTGCCCGGCCCCGAGAGGCCGCGGGCGGTGCCGGGGGGCGGCGGGGCGGGGGCGCGGGGGGGGGGGCCGGGGGCCGGGCCGGGGCCCCGCGTCGAGCCCGGCCGTCGGGGCCGGCTGCGAGCCGCGGTCACGCCGCTTAGTGCAGGGCGAAGGCGCTTTGATATCCTGCCCCCGCGTCATGCTCCGAGGGGGCTAATGGCACCAGGCTCCAGCCCGGCAGAGAGGGAAACCTGAGCCCCCCGTTCCGCCCGGCCCTAATCCGGGGGGCGGCGGGGGCCGCACAGCCCTGCCCGGGGATGCCGGCACGGCCCCGGGGCTGTGGGCACGGCCCGGCCCCACTGCGGCACCCCACAGCCATGCGGGGACCCGAGGGACCGTTTGGTGCCCCGTGCGTGGGGTCCCCGGGAGCGAGCCCGGCTCCAGACGGGGGCAGCGACCACCCTGAGCCCCGAGCCGTCTGGGGCTGCCCAAGGGCCTGGCTGGGGGATTCGGGGTCGGTGGCCACAGCCACCCCTCTGAGCCCCGCGTGGTGACACTGGGCAGGGACGGGGACAGGCGGTGACATGGGGGTGCCCCAGGCGTGCCGGGCCCCCGGGCACAGATGGGTCCCAGCGCCCTGGCCCCGTGCAGGCCGTAACGGACAGGCTCAGCTGCAGGATTACCTCGGCGAGGGGCCGCGTGTCAGTCAGCGGGACGGCTCAGCCCCCGAGGGACCCCTCAGCCCTACCACCACATGGCCCCCAGCCCCTGCCCCTGTAGCCCCGGGGTGCAGGGCAGCACCAGCCCTGCCTCGTGTACCCCATCCTGCTGGCCCCCCCCTCCCCAAGGCCCCCCCTGCCCCTTGCTGTGCTCGTTGCCCCTTTCCAGCAGCACCTCAGGGAGATGGGTGGTGCCGTGAGTCCTGCAGGGGGTGCCAGGGGACCTGGGCCCCGCAGGGAGGCTGTGGGGCTGTGGTGCCTGTCAGAGGGGTAGGGCACTGCCCCTCTGAAGGCTTCACACCCCCCATCTCTGTCCCTGCCCTGCAGGCGCTGCAGGGGTTGGACCCCCATGCTGCTGGCACCGGCTGCACCAACGAGGGGCCCATCCCCGCGTGGCTGCCCTGTCCTGAGCCGGGCTGGGCAGTGGGGTGGTGTCGAGCACCCGCTCGCCGCTGCTGTCCCCGCCACGCTTCGGTGGCACCGTCTCCTGTGCTGGCTCCTGACAGAGACAAATGAGCTGCCCGTGCCTGCCACGGCTTTCACACCCCATTGCCGGGGTGAGCGGGGCAGCGCCTGGGGACCCGGTGCGTGGGGCCAGCCCTGCGATGCCCCCGTGCCCAGGCCAGGAACCCCCGCGGACCTCAGCGTGGCTCCCGGCCTCGGCTGGGTGCTGCCAGCACCGCGGCACCGTGCTGCCTGCCCAGCTGCCAGGCCGCGCCGCGGGGCCCCTCTCGGCTGCCAGCCCGTGCACAGCGGGACCTGACAGCGCCTCTCGGCGGGGCGCGGATGGATGGGGCGCCGCGGGACACAAGAGCCGGGACCCAGCCAGTGCCACCCCACAGCCTGCACCCTGACCACGTCCCACCTACATGCATGTGCTGGAGCTGCTGAGGAGCACGGCTGTCCCTCCCCGGCACCCTGGTGACCACCGGTGCGCAGCACGGGCACGCTGGCATATGGCTGTCATGGTGGGAATGAGCTGTCATGCCGGAGCGGGGAAATTACCCCGTAACGAGGCGCGCTGGAGATTAGGCTAATGAGAAAATCAAAACACAATTTAATTCCTGTCACCGCCTGATCGTCTTTAAACGACGCCGTGCGGTTCTGACGGGCCGGCCTGCTGTGCCCACGCGCCCCCCGGCACCGCGCCGGCCCTGCTCCGGCACCGCGCCACCGCCGCTCCCGGCCCCGGGGTCCCGCACCAGCCCCCGCCGAGCCCCCACGGAGGCAGCGGACCTGGGGTGAGCGGGGGGGCAGCGCCCGCTTCCTGCCAGCTTCCCGAGGATGTGGGCACCAGAGGCTGGCACCGGGATGCCCGGCACCGTGGGAAAGTGGGGCCGGGCAGGGGGGGCACCTTCCTGCGGACGGAGGGGCCACGGCAGCCCCAGCCCCGTGGGACACAGCCTCAGGGCCTGGGAAAGCCGCGCTGGGCACGCAGGGCTCTCTCCCAGCCAGAGCATCAAAGCAGCAGCCATGGAGGGCTGGGAGGGCTTGGGGTGTGCACGGAGCTCAGCCCCCTGCATCCTCCAGCACCCCCCTGCTGCAGTCCTGTCCCCACCGGGACCACGCAGGCCCCACAGCAAGCCTGGGGCAGCCCAGGCTGACCTGCACCAGCCCCGGCACGGTGCTGGCCGGTGGCCCCGGCCCCAGCCCTGGCTGCAGGGACGAGCTGGGGACCCAGCGCCGCCAGGTGCGGGCAGTGACAGGGTGGCTGCCCTGGCATAAAAGGTGCCGGGGCCGGCACTTCCAGGCCCTTCTCCTCCAGCCCCGTGCAGGAGCGCACGGGAGGCAGGGCTGGAGGCCGTGGGAGCACGGCCAGGCGGGGCGGGAGGGCACCCCCTCACCTTTCCCGGTTTATCTTGGACGGCGGCATTTCCTCCAGCCCTTTGTTTGCGAGGCCGCGCCGCCCGCGCCCCACCCTGCCTTCCTCCGTGCCGCCGGGCACGGTGCGGGGGGATGCGCACCGGGATGCGTGTGGGGCTGCACTCGCGCCATGGGGCCACCATCCCCGTACCCCACCGCGGTCTGCAGGCTGGGGCCGCTGCGGAGGGTGCTCAGTGCCCACGGGACGTGGTGCTGGGCTCGCCGCAGCCAGCCCCGTTCCCACTGCAGTGCCCACATGGCAGCCGCTCTCATGGGGTGCTCGCATGGGCTGCACGTGCCGGATGCGTGCCCTGGGTGCGCGGGCTGGAGGCAGGCTGGGTGCAGACGTGCTCGGGGTGTACATACGGGGTGCACGCAGGCTGCGGTGCCACCCGCGTCCCCGGGACCCTGCCGTCGCGGGTGCCACAGCGCTGGGCTCGTCGGCCCCGCTATTGTTGCGGCCACAGCCCTGTGCGGCCTTTGAAGTTGGCGAGACTTCCTGCCCCGAGGTTTTATGGCCCGATCTGTCTGCACCGCGCGCTTCCCCCTGCCCATAAATCACTCGGCGCTGGGAGGCTTGGGGGAGCGCAGCGTGCCTGGCCGTAACCCACAGCCCCAGCCCCGTGCGAGGGCACCGCCGGGGCCCACGCTGGCCTGGGACCTGCCCGGGGAGGCGATGAGCTGGGGCCGAGTGCTGTGGGCACGGAGCAGCCTTGGGACGGTGCCCGGCCCCGGGGCTTCACCTCCAGCACGGGTGAGGGCAGCTGAAGGACACACGGGCAGCTCAGCTCCTGCACGGGACCTGGGGTGCCCCAGAGCCCTCGTGCCTGGGGGTGCTTCCCTCCTGTCCTGAGGGATCCAGGGCATGACTGGGGGTGTCTGCACCCCCTGGCCAGGGGTCCCCTGCCCTGCTCTGCGCCCCTGTCCTTGCATCCCCTGTGCTGGAGCCCTGCCTGGCTGTCTCAGGGACAGACAGCACCCTGCTGTCCCTGTCCCCATCCCGGTCCCCATCCCCATCCCCATCCCTCCAGGCCTCCCCCACTGCTCCCCACCACACTGCCCAGCAATAAAACGGGCAGCAGTTTAACGAGGGGGACGTGGGGTCAGGCTTTTAGGGCTAATCACTGCAAGATTGGAAACACCAGCTAGCAGCAAGGGCTGTGCGAGGGCTCAGCCCCGGCCTGAGGCACGGCGGGTGCTGTCCAGTGTGGGGCTGCAGGATGGGGATGGGGATGGGGATGGGGATGGAGATGGGGATGGGGATGGGGATGGGGATGGGGATGGAGATGGGGATGGCGCTGGCACTAGTGATTCCGATGGGGGTGGCAATGGGGATGGGGATGGGGATGGGGACAGGGCAGCCTTGTGGGGGCCCCCAGGCCCCAGGCCCTGCTCAGCCACTCCATCTGCCCGATGCTTCCGGCTTGACTCAGCGCAGAGGCGGCACAAGGGCTCGGTGGAGCAGTTACCTTTGCTATTCAGAGCATTTCCTGGGTTTTATTGTCTTCCCCTCCTTGTCCCACCTTCCTTGCAGGAAGCCCCCGGTCCCAGTGGAGCCAGCGGCTCCGTGCCCAGAAGGACGGTGCTCCCAGCCACGGGGAGAAGCGGGACTGGCGCCTGCCCCCCCGGTCCCCAGCCCAGGCCCCTGCAGCAGCGGCACACCCGGGGCCGCCCGCGCTCAGCACCAGCCCTGGCACCAGCCCCAGCCTTGCCTGGGACATGCGGAGCTGATCCGAGGCTTCGTGGTCCTGCACCCGCTGCCAGCCCTTCTTGCAGGTGCTGTGGAGGGAGAGCTCAGGGGGTGCCCCTGGTTGGATTCCCTGCACGGGACATTTGTGGTCACATCCCTGCACAGGGCGCCTGCAGCTGCACCAGCACCCGGCCCAGGACACTTTCCTCAGCCTTCACCCCAGCCATCTGCCTGCTGGCCGTGGACACAGGGCCCGCGGACCCCAATCTCCTGCTGCCGGCGGGTGCCTGCCCAGCCCCAGCTCCCCGCTGCGGTCGTTGGACGGCTCCAGCCCCACTTTGGGCGCTGGAGAAGCCACCAGCTGGGCTGGCTCTGCCCCGCAGCAGGCAGGGGATGCCGAGTGGGCAGGAGCCTGTGGGGGAGACCCCAGGGCTGGGAGCAGGCACGAGAGCAGTGCTCCCCTCCCCAGCCCACGCTCAGGCAGTCCCGGGGTCCGCGGCGAGGCCCCGACCTGGCGCAGGGCGAGGGCTGTGCCGCGCCGTGCCGCATGGCAGCGGCTGGGCGGGAGGAAGAAGAGCCGTCGCAGAGGAAGCCCCATCCTTCCTCCTCCTCCCGCTCCCAGCCCAGCTCTATTCTTAGCCCTGGTCTGTCCTGCATCCTCCCTGCCCGGCCAGGGTCTGGCCCGTGCTGTCCCGAGGGGGACAGAGAGCACGTGGGGGACCCGCTGGGGGGGCCCTGCCCCTCCCTGCCCCTCCCTGCCCCAGGCCCTGCTCCCCCCAGCCGCACCCCCAGGACCAGCCCAGCCTCAGTAACTCGAGAGCCCAACAGCTGTGCCCTGTGTCTTGCTGTATTGTGCCGTGCCATACTGTGCCGTGCCATGCCGTGCCATTCTGTGCCATGCCGTTCTGTGCCGTGCTATGTGCTGTGCTGTTCTGTGCCATGGTGTGCCGTGTACTGTGCTGTGCCGTTCCATGCCATGCTGTGCCGTTCTGTGCCATGCCATGCCGTGCCGTGCCATGTGCCATGCTGTTCTGTGCCGTGCTGTGCTCTGTGCTGTGCTGGGCAAAGACGTGGTGGGGGAGACAGAGCCCACCGGGTGGCCACCGGGCACCTCTGGGGCATTAGGACTGAGGGGATGGGGCAGGGCACGGCGTGGCCGGGTGTGGGTGAAAGCAGCCTGCCTTGCCTGCCCGTCCCACCAAGCCCCTCTGCTCACCCCAGGCTGGGGGGACCCATGTGTCCCTGGGGATGAGCCCTCCTTTGACAGTGCCTGCGGTGTGGGGACAGCGGGTGGCACCTATCCAGGACCAGTCACAGCGTGGTGACACGGTGACAGCATCCCTGCTAGGCTGGGGACGCTGGGGACCTCTCCATGGACAGGGACCTCTGGAGTGGTGCCCGGCTGGGTCTGGGGGCCAGGGTCGCATCCATCCCGGCTGGGTGCGGGGCTGCGGGGCCGTGGCCGTGGGCGCAGAGGCACGGGTGGGTCCCCGCGACCCCCGTGTCCCAGGAACGTCCCCAGGCGAGCGGGGTCAGCGTGCCGGGAGCGCCGCATTCCTGCCGCTGGCCCGGCCGATCGGGTTACCTGCAGGCATGAGCCGGGCTCGGCCCTGCCGATTAATCTTCCCCTTGTAACACTTTGTAATTTGCCATTACAAAGCCCATTAAACGCGCGGGCCGGTCCCCGGCCGGGCGCGGGGGGGCTCGTAAATATGGGCCGTGTCAGGAGCAGGTACTTAGGGCCCGGCCGCGGGGCCGCGGGAGCAGGCCAAGCAAACAGGGTGATGGATGGGCCGGGAGCGCGCCCCTTTCATCTCCGGCCGGCCCTGCTGGGACTGATTACGCCCGGCCGGGGGGCGCCCACCTGAGCCGGCGCCCGGGGCCGGGGCTGCCCACGGGACCCCCCCACGGGACCCCCGCTCCGGCCCCCAGCGGCCACGGCCCCGCCACAAGGCCCGGCACGGCCCCGAGGTGCGGTGGTGCCATGGCACAGCGTGGCTGCGGAGTTGGAGAGGGGCCCGCCTCGCACGTTATTAGGGATCACAAGCAATTAGCCGCCAGACGGAGACGCGGCGTTTCAATAACCCCAGAATTGATTTAGGGAGTGCGGGAGCGGGCGGCGTGGGCAGCAGGAGCCCCCGGCTCGGGGCTGCACCCGGCCAGGCACGTGGGGGCATGGGGACTCCGGGAAGGGTCGGGGCTGCAGGCTGGGGGCACGGGGGGGCACACAGGAGGGGCAGGAGGGCCCAGAGCCCAGCGTGTCCCCCCCACACACACATACACTGCACAGGGTGGCACAAGCACGTTTGCCGGTGCCGGTGCACGCGGTGTGTGTGCGTACAAAGCAGCCGCGTGTGCTGCTCAGATGCCCACACCCACACGTGCCAGCACACACAAATTCACGTGTGTGTGTGTGTGCACAAACACCTCTGTGCATGCAAACACCCACACGCTGAAGTGCTCGACCCCTGCCAGCACACAGCCCGCTCACCACGTGCCACCAGGCACTGGCACACGCAGCCACACTCGGCTGTGTCCCCACTGCCCGGCAGCCGCATCACCCACAGTGCGCGTGCGAGCACCCACCTGCACCACACACGTGCACACACGTGCCCCAGGCTTGCACACGGGGGCACCCAAGCACACGCATGCAGCCGGGGTGTGCAGGCAGGCGCGTGCCCACGGTGCCCGAGCAGCCACACGCAGGCAGCAGGCACAGAACCCCCACGTGCACGGCTCACAAATACCCCGACCACGCGTGTGTGAGCTTGCACAGACACACACGAGGCAGCGTGCGGGGCACAGCGGGGCTGGGGGTGCCGGGGCTGGGGGGGGTCTCCCCACAGCTGAGTCCAGCAGCCCTGCACCCTGCCCAGCCCTGGCGCCCATGGGTGGGGGGGGGGTCTGTGTGGCTGCTGGGGGGCAACGAGCAAGGTCTGGGCTGGGGACAGGGACGGGGTGGGGATGGCGGTGCTCTGCCCTGCTGCCAGCCGGCAGCGCTGTGGCTGCTCCAGCCCAAACCCCCACCCCTCAGGGTGCCCCCCCTGCTATGGGGCAGGGCCCCAGCACCCTCCTTGCTGAGCCCCACAGCCCTGGGACAGGGACGCCCCGCAGCTGCCTGTCCCCCCCCGCTGTCCCACGGCCCCTCCACCACCGCAGCGCTGAGTGACAGCCCATGCTGCTGGGGGGGGCGATCGATGGCTGCCCCCAGCGGCACCGTGCCCGCCTGCCTGCACCAGTGCCGCCGCGCCGGCCCCCCCACAGCCACCGCTGCTGCGTTTCGTTGAACTTTTCTTTTTAATTAACCTCTCGGCGGCGCGGCCCGGCAGCCCTGTCGGGGTTAATGATATCACTGACCCGCTGCGTGGCAGCCCCGATCGATACCCCCCCCCCTCCCCGTGCCTCCCCGCCTGCCGCCACGCTGCAGCCCCAGCGCTCGCGGTGCCGACGCACGCCGCCCCAACACCCTGCCCACCAGCGATCCCCCCGGCAGCCGGTGGGGTGCCCAGCACCCTGGTGCTGGCCTCAGCCCCCAGCCCTGCCTGGCAGCACCCTGCTGCCCGCTCTGTAGCGCTGCGGGGGGCTGTGGGGCTGTGGGGCACTGGCGGGACTGCGCTGTGGGGCGTGGGGACGGCTGCGTGCTCCGGGAAACTGGTGGGGAGCGGTGTGTGGAGCTGCAGCCCTGACGGGGGGAGACCAGCTCAACCTTCGCCTGCTGCCTCCTGTCCCCATCCCTGTCCCCATCCCTGTCCCCATCCCCGTCTGTGTCCCTGGAGGATGTCCCACAGGCGACGTCCCACCAGAGGAGAGCACTGTGGCACTGCAGCCCTGCTGTCCCTGAGCCCTGCCCTGAGCACCCCAGGGTGCTGATGCTGGTGCTCCCAGCTCATGCTCCCGGGCTGGGGAGGCTTCACCGAGCTCCATCCCGGGTGTGCGGGGCCGGGATCGCTCAGTGCCCTGCAGACCCTGTGTCACTGCCAGCCCGGCACCACTCGGGGCCTGAGAGGCCTCGCTGTGCCTGCGGACCCCCATTCCCAGAGCTGCACCCCACAGGTGCCAGGTCTCCCTCGCCCCTTGGGCACCCCAGAAGCCCTCTGCCCGGCCCCCCTCGGCCCCTCTGCCGTGTCAGGGTCCCGGGACACCCTGCCCGTGGCCGCCCCAGCCCTGCTCCTCGCTCAGGTGCGCCCTGTCAGCGTGCGAAGCTTTAATCCCGCGGTCGTTTATCTTCCGAGCACGGCCCAGAGCTGTCAGCGGCTCAGACGAGCCATTTCCTCATTTCATTGCCCCGGCGAGGGGCTGAGCTGGAGTCCCCGCGCTCACAGCCCTAATTGAATCCGCATGGCTGCGGGTCGCAGTGCCGGCCCCGCCGCGGCACCCGGCCACCCCCAGGGGCCCCGGGGTGCTGTGGCAGCGGGGCAGGGGCCGGCCCAGCCACAGCCACCCCCAGAGGGTCCCTGACTCCCACCCGGCCCCCGCTCCCCACGGTGGCTGGGACCCCCAGGGGCCATGAGGACTCCAGGGGTTGCCCTGGTCCGGGGGCGCTGCTCAGGGCAGCAGTGGGCGAGGGTCCCGCAGAGCCCCCCGGCAGCTGCCCCCGCTGGCTGCCCCGTCGCCCGGGCAGGGCTATTTGTGGCGCGGGGCAGGAAGCGGCAGCGGGGAGACGGTGCTGCCTGCCCCGCTTCCTGCCCCCGCCGGGCGCGGGCGCACAGCCCTGCACAATAGCCCTGCCCGACCCTGCGGCGGGACGCGGTTCCCACGCCGGGGAGGCTGTGCGGACGCTCGCCTGGCTGCAGCTGACAGCGCCTGGCCCCGTGGGGCAGGGGTCCAGGGCCGCTCCCCGCAGCCCCCGCCTGCTCCCAGCCCCAGGTCTGGCCGCAGCCCCCGCTCCCCTCCACTCCCCCCCCCATGCCCTGGCCAGCACGGCCTCCCCCTGCAGCACCCCTCGCCCCAGCGCCCTCGGGAAGGATCCCCAGCCCCTGCGTGAGGCCACCCGGCACAGGCACCTCGCCAGTGCATCCCCTGCTCCCATCCCACTGCTGCTGGCTGCTCCACGGATGCCAGCGGCCACCACGGGCTGGGGCTGCCCCCACCGTCCCTGGGAAAGGGGACGGGGCTGTCCCCAGCAGCCCTGCCCTGACCCAGGGCCAGCGGGGCGCGGGGCTGGGAGGCAGCGCGGGAGGAGGGAGCAGCGTTTGCTCACAGCCGGAGGCTTTGAAATGCAACCCCCCCCCTGGCCCATTTGGCTAGAGTTTGGCCCAGGCCCATATGGAGGCCCCCGTGGCGGGGGGGGTCTCAGGGGGAGGGCAGCAGCTGGGGCTGGGGGCTGGCAGCTCCCCCCACGGCACTGGGCTGGGGTCCCTGTGGCGGGGTCACCTTGTCCCTGCCAGGGCATCACGCAGGGGCTGGGTCCAAGCTTTCCCCAGGGCTGGGCGCTGCCTGGGGCCCCCAGCACCAGCACGTCTGGTCCCAGTTCACAGCCTGGTGCTCCGCACACCCCCAGGCACGGCTGTCACACGCCTGCACAGCTCTGTGCACAGCCACACGCAGGGCCACTGGGTGTCTGCCAGGGGTGCACGCACACACCGCAGGCATCGGGGGTGAGCACTGCCTGCACACCGCGCACACCTGCATGGCCCCGTGTGTCTCAGATACCCCCAGCCCCTCAGCTCTGGGGGGGCACGAGCCCCTGCCCACTCCTCGCCCTATCCACGCCCGGCAGCGCTCATCCCCGCCGCGCTCTCCGCTTGATTAAGCTGCGGGTCCGCCCAGCACTTGTGCGTGCCGCGAGGTCAGTGCACGGTAATGAATAGATCATTTGCCAGTAACCCCTGGCGAGGGATCCCCGGCGCCCCCCCGCTCCCCGGACACATTAATACGCCGTTTCCCCGGGGCGAGTGTAATCGCATCAGTTGCTGCTTCGCCGCAGCCGCCCCAGCCGCGAGCCGGGTGAGTGTTTATTGCCAATAATTGGCCGGGTCTCCTCCCCCGGCACCAGGGCGCGCAGGCCCCGCGCAGCAGCTCCCCTGGTAATGCCCCGCGCGCCTCCGCTACTGACAGTTTAATTTTACACCGAGCTATTCCCCTTATTAAAGGAAAATTCATTTGCAAGCAATTTCCATGTGCAAACTGCTCTGCATTTCTAACTCTGGCGCGGGGCTGGGAGCGCCCCTAATTGAATTACTGCCAGGCGGTTCGTCATGGAGCCTGCGTTATTGAAATGGATTCGCTAAATAATAGATCAGGGGCAGAACGCGGAGCCTTGGCATAAGCATATTAGAGGGCTGAGCTGCCGCCTCCCGCCCCTAATCACGTTACCCTGTCACGGGGAATTCGCTGCACAGCGCAGACACCCGAGCGTGGGGCGTCCCTGCCGCCTGCTCCCAGGGCTGCCACGGCCACGGGTGCCCCAAGCCACACTGGTGCCCCCGTGCCCCTGTGCCGTGGGTGTTTTGTGCTACGGGTGCCCTCGAGACACGGGTGTCCTGGGTGGGGGTGTCCAGCCAACCCCCAGCCATTGGCACCATGCAAGGCACACACGCCATCCTGTGCCTGTGCCCCTGCGCGTGCTCACACGGCCCTGTGTGCGTGCACGCCCTCACATGTGCATGCGCAGCTGTGCTCTGGCACTGCTCACGTTGCTCCCGATGCGAGTGCTGCAGACCCTGCGCAGCTGCTGGGGCAGAGCCACGCAGGGCTCCGCCTCGGCTGTCCCAGGCCGTGCTGGGGGCACCCACGGGTGCGCTGGGGGCTGCTTCCCGCACCCAGGCCTGCACCAAGGGAGTAACATATGGGCTGGCAGAGCTGTACTGGGGTATGCACCCCCGCAGCGTTGGGGACCCCAGCTCTGTCCCAGCACCCATGCAGGACGCAGCACCCGCCGGGCCGTGGGCGCCTGGCCAGCGTGGGGCCGGCCGCCAGCCAGGGCGCTCTGCCCCGCTCAGCAGGAAGCTGAAATTTTCCTGCAAAAATTCAGAAGTCTTTTTGTTTTCCACCTTGTGTCCTGCTTTGGGGTGAAGCGCATTTCCCATCCTGTTCCCAGCAGCTGGGGCTGACATTTCCCCACCCGGTGTGAACCAGGGGCCGGCGCCCTCTCTGCACCTATCTGGGGTCCGTGTGCCCGTGGTGAGCAGGGCCGGGGCAGGACAGAGAGCCCGCTGCAGGGCAGGGGGCACGGGGTGGCACGCTGCTCTGTGCCCTTGTGTCCACCTTCTGGCCGTGCACTCCCCCCACCAGCTGTCCTGGTGCAGGCTGCATGGGGCATGGGCTGGGGGGACCTCACATCCCAGCAGGGTGAGTGCAGCCAGACGCAGCCCTGTGACCAGCACAGGTCCTGGCCCCGCGGTCCCAGCCTCGATGCTGAGCTCCAGGCACTGCTGGCCCAGGGCTTCGTAGGCAAAGTTCTCGTCCCGGTCCCCAGAGCAGATGAAGTTGCAGGGTGAGATTTATTCAGAGGTGCAGGGCTGCTACAAACCCCGGTCAGTGCAAGAACAAGGAATTAGCCTAAGCAGCAATTTCCTGGTGCGTGTCACAGGGCATTAGCTGAGACAGAGCACAGGGCGCGGGTGTGAGCTGGGGCTCAGCCACCCCGCAGGGCTAGGACCGGGGCGAGGAAGGCTGCACACACCAGAGGGCTGCACACGCTGAGGGTGCAGCTCGTGGGAATCACAGCCCCAGCATCCTAGGGGACAGCCCACACTCCCCGCAGCACATGTGGCCGGGGAGCTCAGAGCACCCCTTCCCTGCCTGCTCTGGGTGGCTGGGACCCACGGTCCGGCACGGTGCCCCTGTGCTGCACGGTGCTGCTGGAGGGGACAGCGTGCACGGCTGGCACTGCCGCTTGCTGCGGCCCAGCCGAGGCCTGGGCAGCTCCTGAGGGGTCAGGGGCCAGGGGAGGCAGCGGGGGCCTGGCTCACCTGCGCCCTGGGATGGGCACTGCAGAGCCGGGCAGGAGCACGTGCAGCGAAGGTGGCACCACCGGCTCCTTGCCGTGTCTCCTTATCGCCAGCTGAGCACACGAGCCCTGCGGAAAGGACAAAAGGCTGTGAGGCAGACACATGGACGCTGCCGCATCGGCGCCGAGTGCGAGGGGCTGCGGGTGCCCCCACGAGCGGGACTCATCCAGCAGCACACGGCCAGCACCAGGGGAAGGGGCAGCCCTGAGCTCTCCCAGCCTGCGCCGCGGCACAGGGACTTCCCAAGAGCAGCTTTAAAACCTCTCAGAAATTGGTTAAATCTCACGCTGAGGGCTGGAGCGCCGGCAAGCCCTCACCCCACCCCCGCCCCGGGGTTTAATTGCTCCGGCTGCTAGGAAATTTCAAGGTTGAATTTGTCTAACTCCAATTTCCAGCCAGGGGATCGCGTTCTGCCTTTGTCAGCAACATTGGAAGCCCCCCCCCGCAGCTCTCCCCCTCCCCAGCACCAGCAGCGGCACACGCGGGTCCCCCTGCACCTGCTCCCACCCGCCCGGCACAGTTCCCCCACGGCCCCCAGCCCACAGGTTCATTTTCTGTCATTACTGTGGTGACCCCTGCACCCTCAGCAGCATCTCTGTGTCCCCCGCTGTCCCCTCCCCACATTCAGGCTGCCCTCCCTCGGAGCATCACCCGCCCCAGAAGGGCACTGTCACTGGTGCAAGCCCCCCCTGCCCGAGCAGGATCCCCTCTCCAAAGCCCCCCAGAATGCGTAACCAATGCTGCGTGTGCCATGCAGTGGCCAGCCTGTGCCCACATGAGCTCCAGCAGCGCAGGGCTTCCCCGCTGCACCCAGCAGAGCTGCTCCCCGCTTGCTGCAGCATCCCCTCCTTCCCAATCCCCCCAGCAGCTGGGAATGCCCCCAGGCCATTCCTTGCCTCCTGGGGACAGCCCCTCGCCCCTCCTTTCCCCTCCTATCTGCAGCATCCCGGGGGTGGCACTGGGACAGCGGGACGGCGTCCTCCGCTCCCTCCCTGATCCCATAGCTGGGTGCCCCCTCCCCAGCCCCCCAGGGAAGATGCAGCCCAGCGCCCAGGCAGCATTGCCCGAGAATGCACCACTGCCCCTGGGAAGGATCGAGACCTCTGGGCGATGAGACAGTTCCTGGTCCCAGTCCCGCCTGGGAAACCGGTCCCGGTGCCGGCGGCGGGGCTCACCTGCGTGTGCGGGCGTCCCTGGGCCTTTACGAGCGGACGGGATCACGGAGCTATTTGTACCGGGGGGTTTACGGCCGGGCCGCGCTCTGAAACCCAAAACCCGCCCGAAGCGGCCTAATCACTCCCAGACGCGGCGGCCCCTGCGCTTTTATGGGGCGTTTTAGAGCAGGGGAGCTAATAAATTTCTGCGACGGCAAAAGCCCCGCCGGGTCGGGCGGGGGGGCTCGGCGGGGGGTTAGCGGGCCGCCCCCGAGGAGCTCTTAAAACCGGGCGCGGCGGCGCGGCGCTGCGCCCCGGCTGCCTCCCGTTACAGCCACACCGGCCCGGGAGCGGAGCCCCCCCCCGCCCCGCGGGGCCGGAGCGGCGGGGACCCCCCCGGCCCCCCCCGCTCCCCTCCGCTCCCCTCCGCTCCCCTCCGCTCCCCCGCTCCCGGCTCCCGCCCCCGCGGCTCCTCCTCCTCCCGGTGCCCCGTTATCCGCCCCGGCCCCGCGCCTTTAAGGCTGCGGCACCGGGGCCGCGGGGGGGAGCGGCGGCGGGCGCGGAGCTCGCCCTGCCCGCCGAGCGGCTCCCGGCGCCGGGAGGCCGAGCGCTCCGCCGCCGCCGGGCCCCCGCCGAGGGGGCGGGCTGCGCCCGCCGGGTTTAAGTGCGGCCGCGGCCGGCGCGGAGCCGCTTCATGCGCGGGCGGGGCGGCCGGGACAGCGGCTCCGAGGGGGGATCCGCCGCCGCGGCCCCGGCAGCATGAGGCGGGCGCGCCGCTGAGCCGGCCCCGGTGCAGGACCGGGGACGCGCCATGACCTCGGCGCGGGAGGCGGCCGGTTCCCCCCCGCTGCCCGCCGCGGGCGAGGAGCGCCGCCGGGGCGCCCTGGACCAGCTGCCGCCGCCCGCCAACTCCAACAAGCCGCTGACCCCCTTCGGCATCGAGGACATCCTCAGCAGGCCCTCGGGCCGCAGGGCCCCCCCCGGGCACGGCGCGCCCCCGGCCCGGCTCCCGGACAAGGCGGCGGGGCCCGGCGCGCCCCGCAACGGCGTGTGCGCCCCGTCCTCGCCGCTCTGCGCGCTGGAGGAGCTCGCCAGCAAAACTTTCAAGGGGCTGGAGCTGAACGTGCTGCAGGCGGCGGAAGGTACCGGGGCGCCTCGGGGCCGGGCCGTGGGCGCGGGGCCGGGGCCGGGAGCGGGGCCGGCCGGGGAGGCGGCCCGGGGCCGGCGGGGGCCCGGAGGGAGCGGGGCAGGTGCGTGTCCGGCGGCCGGGCCGGGCCGGGCGCGGAGGGGACGGCGGGCGACGGACGCGGTCCCGAGGCGGGCCGGGCCTGGGCCGCCTCCGGGGTCCCTCCTCGCCTCCCGCCCGGCGCGGCGCGGCCCGGCGGCTCCGGTAAGTTTGGTTCATGTCCGCACCGGGAGAGCGGGGCCGCGGCGCCGGACAGAGCCCGGACGACGGCGGCGGCTCGGGAGGGCCCGGAGCGTGCCCGCAGCGAGGACCGGGCGCGGCGTTACCGCTCCGCGGAGCCGCGGCCCGGAGGGAGGCAGAGGCCGGGGCCGGCCCGGGGGGCCCAGCGAACCCCCGCCGTGCGCACCGGCCGAGCCGCGCCGCGGGAGCTCCGCCGCGGCCCCGGGACGGGCGAAGTCAGAGCCCGGTACCGGGCCCTCGGCGCCCGGCGTCAGCGGGAGAGCGAGCTCCGCAAAATGCTGCGGCGGGAGGGAGAGCCGGGCCCCGGCGCCTTTACCGGGAGCCACAAATAACGAGCCGGGTACCGGGCCGGACCGCGCCGCAGAGAGCACGAGATCGGTCCCGCCGGCGGCCCCAGCCCTAAAACGGAGGCAGCGGCCCCGCGGAGGGTGTGGATCCGTTACCGAGCGCTCGGGCAGACCGGCCGCAGCCGGCTCGCTCTCGTCGGTAACGAAAACCTTTAACGAAAACCCGCGCCGGGCCGCGGCTTTTCCGCCCCCCGGAGCGGGGCTGGGTCCCTCGCCGCGTTCCGAGCGGACACGCCGGGCCCGGCCGCGATCCTCGTTTGTAGCGCAGAAATCCCGTTTGCGCGGACTCCCGGCCCCGGCGGCCGCTCGCACCCGGTACCGGCAGAGGCGGCCCCGCGGGGCTGGAAATGGCCGCGCGGCTCCCGGCTGGGAACGGGCCCCGGGGGCGGCGGCAGCCCGGCCGCTCAGCCACGTCGCCGGCGGGGCCCGGCCCGGCCGCGGCTCCTCCGAACGCCCCGGGCGGCCCCGGGCTCCCGGCAGCGGCAGCCGCCGTGTGCGCGGCCCGGCAGCCCCGGTCCGACACAGGCCGTTACGGGGCGGACACCGGCGGGCAGAACGCGGCTCTCGGAGCTGACGAAAAGAAACGCCGGGGACGGGCAGAGCGGGCTCCCGTGATTAACGGGGAAAACAAAAACGTACCCGGAAGAGCACACGGACAAAAACGGGACAGCTCGGGGCTCCGTAATTATCGAAAAAATAAAAGCCCTTACCCGGACGGACACACGGACAGAACCCGGGCAGCGCGTGGTTCCCAAATTAACGAAAAAAGCCTTTATCCGGACGGACACACGGACACGGACGTGCAGATCGGAGTTCTCGTAATTAACAACGAAATCCTCACCCGGATGGGCAGAGCGGGGTTCCTGTAATTATTAAAAAAAGAAAAAAAAAAAGAAAAAGGAAGAAACGTTACCCAGACAGACACCCGGACACGGAGGGGCAGATCGCGACTCCCGTAATTATCGAAAAAAACCTTACCCGGATAGACACACGGACAGAACCGGCACAGCTCGGGACTCCCGTAATTAACATAATTAACGAATGAGCCCGCTGCACGGACAGACACACGGGCAGAAAATTGGGACAGCCCGGGGCTCCCGCACTTAGCGAACGAGCGTGCCGAACGGACGGACACACGGACGGAGCCGCCGCCGACCGGCGCCTCGCAGAGACCGCGCCGGGCCGGGCAGCCCCGTTACGGGCGGACGGGGCCGCAGCGGGGCCGGGGCCGGCGGCGACCGCTCAGCGGGAGGAGAACCGAGAGCGGCCCGGGCCGCGGCCCCGCGGGCTACGGCGAAGCGTTAACGGGAGCCTCACGGGGCGAGCCGCCGCCGAGCCGGGCCTCGGGAGCCGCGCTACCGAGCGCGGCGGGTCGGTGCCGCCGGCGGCCGAAAGGCTTCAACGGCCGCTCGGAGCCGGGAGCGGGACGGCGCCGCTGGTGGGAAGCCGTTACCGAGCGTGGAGCAGACCGGCAGCGGCCGGACACGGATCCGCGCATTTCGCAGAAGCTCTTTACCGGGGGCAGCCGCTGAGCGCGGTCTGCCGGGGCCTCGGGAGCTTCGGCGCGGCCGGAACCGACTCACACCGCAGACCGGCCGCGGGGCACCGGGCTGCCGGTAACCGGAACGCTCTGAGGGCGGTCCCCGGGCCGGGCCCGCCGGGAGCGGGTGCTCCTAAAGCCGCTGAAGCGAAAGGACAGCCGGCAGCGCGGGCCGGTCGGGGGCGAGCCCGGCCCGGCCGCGGCGCGGTGCGGGCCCTGCGGCAGCGCTCCGGGACGCACGATCCGGGGCGAGCCGCCGGCGAGGAGAGACCGGACCGGAGCCCCGGAACGCTCCGCCGGGCCGGGACAGGGGGAACGGAGCGGCTGCGGGGCCGCGGGACACGGGTGGGCTCGGCCCGGCGCGGCGAGGAGCCGGCGGGCGGCGGCTCGGCCCGGGTCGGGGCCGCTGTGGAGCGGCGGGGGAAGCGGGCGGAGCGGGCCGTGAGCGGGGGGCGGCTCTGGGCCCCGGGAACCCGCGGCTGGGCACTGGGCTCCGTGCGGAGCCACGGGCAGGGCCGCGACCGGCACCGGGCACGGCACGGCACGGGGCTCGGCTCGGCACGGCTCGTTTCGGGTCGCTTTGCACGGCTGAGCAAAACTCAGCGCGGCCCCGTCGGGCACCTCTCGGCACGGCTCGGGTCGGTTGGGCACGGCTCGGTTGGGCACGGCTCGGCGTTTCTCGGCCGGGAAGGGGCCGGGGGGCGGCGGGGCCGGGAGGGGGGGGTTGCACCGGGGCCGGGGGCAGCCGCGCTGACGCCGTGTCCCCGCAGGTCGGGAGCCGCTGGGCGCCTTCGGGCACCGCCCGGCCTCCAAGAAGCGGCGCAAGTCGCGGACGGCGTTCACCAACCAGCAGATCTACGAGCTGGAGAAGCGCTTCCTCTACCAGAAGTACCTCTCCCCGGCCGACCGCGACCAGCTGGCGCAGCGGCTGGCGCTGAGCACGGCTCAGGTCATCACCTGGTTCCAGAACCGCCGCGCCAAGCTCAAGCGCGACCTGGAGGAGATGCGCGCCGACGTGGCCTCGCTGCAGGCGCTGCCCCCCGCCGCCCTCGAGCAGCTGGCGGCGCTCCCCGAGCCCCCCCGCGCCCCCGCCGCCGCCCCCGCCGCCGGCCCCGAGCCGCCGCCCGCCGCCGAACTCTCGGAGGAGGAGATCGACGTCGGGGACTGAGGCGGCGGGGCCGGGCCGGCACCGGGAACTGACCGCGGGCCGCCGCCGGAACGGGGCGGCCGCGCTGCCCCCGCCCCCGCGCCGGGGGCTTTGGTGCAATTTCTCTTTTTTGTCTTTGTTCTTTTTTTTTTTTTTTTTAATTTTATTTTCTATCGTGTCTGTCCCGTCGGTCCGTCCGCGAGGCCCGGGCCGCCCCGCGTGTATATATTTTGAATAAAGGAGACACCTTATTAACGAGGAGCGGGGGGGCTGGCTGGGCGCGGCGGGCTGTGCACGAGCAAACGGACGGACAGAAGGACGGACACCCAAGCACCCGCACCCCCCGCTGAAGCCCGAGCTGGGCACGCTGGGCACAAGCATGGGGTTCTCAGCCCGGGGGAGTCCCGGGGCGGGCGGGGGCGAGGCGGGGCGCGGAGCCGCGGTCCCTGAGCCCCCCGGCTCCCTGCTCAGCCCCGCGCCGGCACCGCCGCCGGGACCCGGCCCCGCGCCCAGAGCGCTGGGACCCCCCCGGCAAGGCTGCAGCGGGGACGCGCTCGGGGCGCCGCCACCCGCAGCCGGGGCAGGGAGCAGCGGGGGGGCGAGCAGCGGGCCCCAAACAGCACCCCCGGCTGTGTGTCCGTGTGTCCGCGGGTGTGTGCTTGTGTGTCCGTGTCCGCGTTTCCGCGTGTCCCTGTCCGTGCCTTTGTCTGTGTCTGTGTCTCTGTTGGTGTAGCCGTGTCTGTGTGTGTGTCTGTACGTGTCTGTGTGTTCCTACGTGTGCGTGTTCCCGTGTCCGTGTGTGTCTGTGTGTGTCTGTGTGTCTGTGTGTGTCTGTGTGTGTCTGTGTGTGTCTGTGTGTCTGTGTGTGTCTGTACATGTGTGTGTTTTCGCACCCGTGTCCGTGTGTCCGTGTGTTCGTGTGTCTGTGCCCGTGCCCGTGTCCGTGCCCCCACCGCCCAGGCAGGGGCAGGCAGGGGCGCCCCCCGGTACCCGGACACCTGCTCCGAGTCGTTGGGCTCCACGCCGCCGCCCTTGACGTCATGCTCCGGTGACGTCACCGCGCGGGGGCGATGACGTCACTCCCCGAGGAGGCTCAGGGCGAGCGGGGGGTGTCCGAGCGGCAGCGAAGCGCTGCTCCGTGCCGGGGGCCCGGCCCCGCACCCCCCCCGTCCGTTCCCACCGAGCCGGGGCGGCCGCGGGGAGGTGACAGGCAGCTGCCGGCCCCGTGCCCTTGCCGGCGGTCCCCGGAGCCCCCTGTCATCGCCGCTCCGTGTGAGCCCCCCCGGGCTCCATATGAGCCCTCGCTGATCTAATTACGCCGGTGCAAACTTCCGAACGGAGACCCGCTTCTTCCATTATTTACTCCATTTTTAATTGCATTGTCCTTCCCTTCCCCCAGCGCTGCAGCAGCGCCGGCCGAGGGGGAGGGGGAGAAATGAGATTTAGCCCTGAAAGTGCCTTTGAGCGGTCCCCCCCCCGGGAATTGCTTTTAATTTGACAGGTAGGAGGCCTGGGGAAGGCGGGCTCGGGGCGTGCGCGGGGCCGCGGCCGCGATCCCGCCGGGGTCGGGAGGGGCGCGCCCTGCCCGGGGACCCCGGCCCGGCCGTGCCGAAGCCCCCGGCTGCGGGCGTACCTTGGGGGGGGGGAACGCGCGAGGGGCGGGGGTGGTCGGGGGCTCTCCTTGTGCTGCTTTTCCCCTTGGCTGCGGGCAGCCCCGGACAGGGCTCCGGAGGAGAGGGGGCAGAAGACAAGCGGTGGGGGTAAGGACCCCCAGGGGGTCCCGCCCTGCCTCCCTCCTCCCTCTCCTCACTGCTTGCAGACTCCGGGGGCTGCCTGGCCTCGGGACCCCCCAGCCCGGCACCCACCCGGCTGCCCCGGTGCTGCTCCTGGGCCGACTCCTTCCCCCCAGCTCTGCACGGGCCCCCAGAGGCCCAGAGACTTGGGGGGGGGGGGTGTACACCCCGCGGGGAGGGGTTGTACACACAGCAATGGGGTTTGCACACACAGCAGTGCGGTTTGCACACACAGCAATGGGGTTTGCACACACCGCAGGAAGAGTTTGCAGACACACAGATGGGGTTTGCACACACAGCAATGGGGTTTGCACACCTTGCAGCGGGGGACTGCACACACAGCAATAGGGTCACACACACAGCAGTGGGATTTGCACACACTGAAATGGGATTTGCACACACAGCAGTGGGGTTTGTACACAGCAGTGGGGTCTGCACACACAGCAGTGGGGTTGCACACACAGCAGTGGGGTTGCACACCCCCGCGGGATCCCAGGACTCTCACACTGCCCCGTGGTGCCCGCAGCCACGGCCCCGCAGGGCTGGGGCAAGGCTCCGGGCTGCTGCTGCCGCCAACGCCTCATTCACTTGAGGGGCGACCAAAAAGCGGCGGTTTGTCCCCAGCCCCAGAGCCAGGAGCCCTGCACTCACCCCACGAGTCCCCAGCAGCCGCAGCCAGGAGCCAGGAGCGAGATAACGAAGCGCCTCTGAGGTCCCGCAGCCCCCCGGCCCCTCCGCCACCCCCCTCCCGGCAGGCGGCCACGCCGGCGATGTCCCCGGTCCCCACGATAGAGCCGGGCACGGGGCCGCACGCCCGGGGCTGGGGGCTCCGGTCCCGCAGTCCCGCCGCCCCCAGAGCCTCCCCGAGCGCCGCCGGGACCCCACATCCTCGGCCCCAGCCCTCCCCCTGCGCCCCACGGGCTGGGGGGGCAGCGTGGGGCAGGGAAGGGGGAGGAGGAGGGGGCTCAGGCCCCCGCGTTTTGGCCCCGTCCCCGCAGCGAGAGCCGGTGCCAGCACCTCCCGCTCCTCCGTCCGCGGTGCCCGGCGGCTTTGGTGCCCCCGCCGCGGCCCCAGCCTGCCCGAGCCCCCCCGGGCTCAGCCCCCCCGCCGCCGCCCGTCCCGTCCCGTCCCTTCCCGCGGGCTCCGCTCCGGGACGTGCCGCAGGCGCCGGGCGCGCCGCCATCGGCAGCCGCTTCCCCGGCCCCCCCGCCCGCAGCGGCACCGCGCGGGGGCAGCCGGCCGCGGGCTCGGGCACTGGCAGCAGCTGCGGCCCCCCCGGTGTGCGCGCTGGGGGGGCTGCGGAAGGCAGCGGGGCTGCGGGGGGAGCGGGGCTGCGGGGCTGCGCGGCGCCGCCCGAAGCGGGGTCCCCCCGCGTCCCCCACGCGCGCGGGCGCTGAGCACCCCGGGGGGGTCCCCGGCTGCGGGACCCGGCCCGCGGTCCCGGGAGGCCCTGGCCGGAGCCGGGCCGCGGGCACGCTCCAGCCGCGCTCGCCCCCGGGTGCTCCGCGCCCGTCACCGTGGCGCTGGGGCAGCTCCGTGCCCGTGCCGCCGGCGGGGGCACCGCCAGGCCCGGCCCCGCGCTCCGCTCCTCCCCGCGCGCTCTCGTCTTTTTCCTCTTCCAATTTTCTGGATGATTAACTCTGCTGCTGTTTCCTGACAACCTCTGCTGTTGGTATTAATTTCTTTTAACTAGTGATTAATTACTCGCTGTCTCCCGTGCTCCTTCTCCCCGCCGCCCATTTGCATATTAATCAAATCCTACTTGATGGCCTGCCTGCTGCCTTCCTGCCACGGCCCCTGCGACTCCCATCACCTGCAAATGACATTACAGGCTCTGCTCTCCTAACAGCGGGGCTGGGGGCCCACAGCAAACACAGCGTGACACCGCACCGGGGGCAGCGGGACCCCCCCCGCCCTACCCCTCACCAGGACCCCTGCTGATGGGAAGCCCGGGCACTGGGAGGCCCCAGCTGGGCGGTGGGAGGCACTGGGGGCTGCCTGGGCGCTGCCCCCACCTCACCCCAGGTGCTCAGAGCACCTCCCCATGCCCCTGGGACCCCCGGGCTCTTCTCCATGCCCAGAGGTTCCCAGGGTTGGGGGCCCAGTGCAGCTGGTATGAGCAGGGAGGTGGAGCTGTCCCCATTGCTGGTGTATTTGGGACACGTGGCCGAGGCTCTAAGGGACACGATTTAGTGACGGGTCATGGTGGTTGGTTGGACTCATGGTCAGGTTGGTGGTTGGACTCGGTTGAAGCTCATTTCCAGCCTAGGTGGATTCCATGAATTGGTGACTCCACACTGCAGGGAGCAGCCTGGGCACGGAGCTGCCCTGTCCCTGCTGTGTGACAGCACAGTGTCCCCGTGGCACCACCACCCCTCCTGCAGGACCCCGCACTGCCTTGGGCAATTGCCCATCCCCTCTGTCCCTGCTGTCCCTTGTCCTGTCCTCCCCGGCCACCACGGTGTCCCCACTCCTCCAGGGAGCACCCACACGGGACCGGGAGTGCCCACGCAGCCCGGCCAGGGGGCAGCTGCAGTGGTGGGGCAGCAAGACTCAGGGAAGCAGAGTGACCAAAGCAGCAGCCCTGTGGGTGCTGGGCCCCAGAGGATGTGGAGCTGTGTACCAGAGCCGCTCACCCCAGCTCAGTGAGCAGTGAAGGGCCCCTCGACCCCAGTGTGGTGAGCCAGCACCCCGTGGAGAGGGCTGGGTGGGCAGGAGCTGCGGCAGCGCCCGGCTGTGAGCCCGCCTGACACTCGCTCCTCTCCCATGCAAAAGCCACCGAGCACAGCTCGCCTCTGTAAATCACATGAAACCCTCAGATGCCTCAAAGGGCAGCTCCATTAGAGATAATCCCGCTAAAAACCCACAGATGTTCGCTGGGAAACCAGCCTCCCTGTGTGCCGCGGGTGCTGCTGCAAAGTGAGCTTTAATGGAGCTCAGCAGCAGCCCCGAACGCTTCAAAGGCCGCGCGCGAGTCCCAGGCCATCAATCGCTGCCAGGGCCTGAAGGGACTGAGAGACAAAACACATCCACCGTGCCCTGCCTGGGAACGCGGCGCCCCCCGCCCCTGTGTTGGGTTTCCCCAGAGTCACACAGGGGGGCTGCGCAGGGGGGCTGCACCGCAGCACGGAGCGAGGCCGTGGCAGGCGACGGGGCAGGAGCTGGGGGGGTGAGGTGTGACAGTGGCAGTGCCCTGGGGGGGGCACAGACCCACAGCCCGGTTGGGGGGGCAGCTTTGCACTGATGTGAAGGGGGGGCTGATGGGGTGCTAGGGACAGGCAGCAGGGCAGGAGAAGGAGCGGCACAGGCACACGTCTGGCTCTTGGTTTTATTAAGAAACCCAAAGCAGGTACAAATCCCTGAAGGCAGCGTCTGCTGCTGTGGGGCAGGGCCCAGCCCTGCTACGTGCAGGGCCTCTGGGCACAGGGAGCTCCGTGGGCAGCCCCCGGGGCAGCACGGGCCCTGGGCCCCAGAGCCCATTGGGGGGGACAAGCCCCCAAGGCACAGTCATGCTGGGTGGCAGGAGGTAGGGCCCTGGGCTGGGAACAAGCCCAGCACACGGCAGCACCGGGACAGGGGCTGGGGCTGCTGCTGCAGAGGGAGAGAGGGGGTGGGCAAGGCCCCCCCAGCCTGCTGAGGCCCGGGGAAGGCACCCTGCAGGGTGCCCCCGGCTCCTCCCAGGGCTGGGGACCAGCTCCGAGCGCTCAGCGCACAGCCAGGAGCTGCTGCTGCAGGATGGGGGGCACAAAGCGCCAGGCTGGGGCTGAAACCAGAGCAGGGAGCGCCCAAACCCAGCCGTGCTCACTCCTCGGCTCCTGGAGGAAAACATCCCAAGAGGTCACAGCCCCGCGGCCACAGCCCTGCCGGGAGGGGTCCCGCTGGCTCCCCAGGGTGCGAGGCTGGGTGCCGCGGAGCTGGGTGGTGCTGGGGCTGCAGTCCGGTGGGGCCAGCCCCTGGACGGGGTCCCAGTGTACAGGGGGCAGCGTCCCACGACAGGGGGCCTGGCTCTGCTCCCCGTGAGCTGTCGAGGTTTGCTGGCTACAGGAGCCCCCTGGGGAGGGCACCCCCCTCGCAGCAGGCCTAGAGGCGCTGCCAGGGGCTCGGCGTGGCGTGGGAGGGGTGCTTGAGCTGCAGCACCAGCCTGCTTCCCTCCAGGTCAGCATCCTGGTAAGGGAAACACATCGGTGCTGCTGCAGCCCCGTTGGGTGCAGGGCCCAGGAAGGGCCGTGGGTCCCCCCGGCCCAGTGCTCACCAGCATTTCCTCGTAGGCTGCCTCTGCCGCTGTCTTCTGCTTGAAGTTGATGAAGGCACAGTGCTTGCCTGGGAGCATCCGGATGGACTGGATCTTCCCAAACCTGCGTGGTGGAGTCTCAGGAGCCTGCCCCACGGACAACCCGCACCAACGCTCCCCACAGGGAAGGCAAAACACAGCAGGGATGGGGCCGGGATGTGCCAGCGCAGCGCAGGGCTCGCTCCCAGAGGGCAGGAGCACGGGGAGCAGGGGCCCAAGTGCGTTGGTCCCACCGGACAGGGCGGGCAGGGGGCTGGCGGGGCACCGTGGGTGCAGGGTCCTGGCCCCGGGATGGTGACACGGAGCAGGGCAGGCGCGGGGAGAAAGGCTCACCGGCTGAAGCAGTCCCGCAGCACCTTCTCGGTGATCCTGGAGGTGATGTTCCCAACCCACAGAGGGTAGCAGTCCCTGCCAAACCGCACCACCATCACCGGCACTGCCTCCCTCCTGCCCACGCCTGGAGGGCTCCCCAGCACCCCAGCTCCGTGGCAGCACCATGCTTCGCACAGCCCTCCCGCTGCCCCCAGTAAGCACCGGGCACCTTCCCTGGGGTCCCAGGCTGCCGTCCCCGCCAGCCCCGTCTCCCCCCCCAGCCCCTTGGCCCTACCTGGCAGGATGATGCGGAGGCAGCTGCTGCTGCTGCTGCTGCTGCTTGGTGCTCGCTGCAGCTGTGGCCCGGGCCCGGCTTTTCGAGTGGCTCCTCGATTTCACCACAGTCACAAAGCCACTCATGTCGGTGTCGCTGCAGCTCCCGTTCACCCACTCCTCTGGTGAGAGGCACCCGGGGCTCAACACACTGAGGGCTGGGGGCCAGCCCAGCCCCTGCAGCCCCCGTTCCCATCCACCTCCACCGCACCCAGGGCCCCCCCACACCATCCCCGAGGCAGAACTGCTGCTGGAGCAGAGCCCCTTACCGGGCAGCGGTGGCTCCCCATCTTCCAGCAGGGACAGCACGGGGACACCCCCAGGGCCATCAGCTGTGTGGGCGCTGCTCTGCTGCGGAGGGGAGAGGGGTCAGGGCCTGTGGGGTGGTGCTGGGGCCAGCAGCAGGGCAGGGCCGGGGCTCACCTGCAGCAGCACCCGGCAGGCCTGCAGCTGGGCGGCCGCGTCAGGGTGGGCCCCGTCCAGCCGCAGCAGCTCCTCAAAGGTCCTGACGGCCTCGGCGTAGCGCTGGGGCCAAGCAGGGAGAGGGGCTGAGCTCCTGTCCGCAGGGACACGCTGCCTCCGCCCCCCCTGCAAGGCTCCGCCAAGCACCTGCAGCCCCCTGCCCGCCCCGGTACCTTCAGCCCCCGCAGGGCTTTGCCCTTGCGGAAGAAACCTTTGGGCCAGTTGGGCTGGAGGCTGAGGGACATCTGCGCATCCCGGAGGGCCTCCTCGTATTGCTGGAGCTTCTCGTAGCAGTACGAGCGGTTCCCGAAGAGCCTGGGGGCAGAGCAGGGTCCTGGCTGCAGGCTCTGGGCACGCCAGCTGGTACCCAGAGCTCGGTGTCCCCGCAGCGCCCAGCCCCGTGCTCACCGGTGCTCCCTGGGGTTCAGCTTCACGGCCTCGGTGAAGGCCTGCACTGCCTCCTCGTAGTAGCCCTTCTGGGCGGCCTCGTTGCCGTGGCCTGCAGGGAGAGCATCGCCCGCTGCCAACCCCCGAGGGAGCTGGGAAGCCCAGCGGGGGGAGCAGAGCGGTGTCCCGGCACGCGGCGGGGACACGTGTGTCTGCTGGGGACGGGCAGGGCCGCAGAGGGGAGGTGGCAGCGGCTTCGCCTTCACCCCATCACGTGGGAAAGGTGCCTTGAGACAGCCCGGTGCCACGCAGACCCACAGGCAGTGAGAAGCACGAGGGTGCACACCCAGAGCAACCCTCCTGGGGCAAAGCTGCCCGCAGAGCCTGCACAAAGCAGGGCAGAGCTGCCACGTGCCCACCCTCTGGCTCTTGCTGTCCGGGGAGGCACTGACCTGCAAGAACCAGGCTCTGCTCCACCACGCTTGTGTCCAGGGGCACAGGCTCAGGCACCTGTGGGGCAGCCAAGCACGGCAGCGGGGGCTCAGGTGCCTGTGGGGCAGCCAAGCACGGCAGCAGGGGTGAGGGCTCCTGCCCCAGCACAGGGGCTGAGGCAGATGGCCCAGGAGAGCTGCCTGTCCCTGCTGCGCCCCAGCTCGTGGGGCTGGGCAGAGGACGGGGGCACCCACACCCCCGCCAGCACAGCGCAGCCAGCTCCAAAGAGCTGGGAGAGGCTGAGGAGGAGCTGCCGTGGCTCCCAGCCTACAGCACTGGGGTGGGCACTGTCCCTGCCACCACCCAGGCAGACAGCACAGCCCTGGGACCCGTGTGCTGCGCCAGCCCCTTGGTGACTGGGGGGCTCCCTCTGCCCACACAGGGTCCCAGCTCTAATTCAGGAGCTGGGCCAGCCGCAGGCTGTGAAGAGAGGCCAGGGCGAGTCAGTGCCGAGGGTACTTACGGCTCCCACGTGTCCGTTACCAGGTTCCTGCAGCTGCTGTCAGGGTGCTCAGGAGGCCCCAGCCCGAAGGAGCTCTGGATGCCCCCCGAGCACCAGGAACGCCGGTGCCCAGCCCTGGGACCAGCAGCAGCAGCACCGCTGCCCACGGCTGCCCTGGCTCCCCCTCCCTTCCCAGGAACTGCCCAGGGAACTCCCCTGCCCGAGGCCCCTCGTGGGCAGGGGTCCTGCAGACCCGCCAGCCCCCCAGCAGCGTGCTCCTGCCTGCACGGCCCCTCTGGGGTTGTGGGACCCAACTCACTGTCTCCTGTGGCCCCTTGTTGGGCTCTACAGCACCGGGTTGGGTCGGTTTCTCCTTCTCAGGCACTTGCAGCTTCACGCCTGCTTTCTGCCGAGCTTTGAAGACAAAGGTGCAGCTCAAATCCAGCTCGTCCTAGAAGATAAGAGGGGTCAGAGCTGTGCACGGCAGGCAGCAGCCAGGGAGGGCAGCAGGCACTGCGCGGGGCTGACCCCGGCTTGCAGGCAGCACAGCCCACGGCCGCAGCACCTCACCTCTACCGCCTCCACGCTACCACCCTGGTCCCCCGCTCCCTCCTCCGCATCATCCCCGAGGCTCTGAGAGGGGCTGGAGGCTGAGCAGCCCTTCTCCTCCTCAGCACCATCAGCACCACCAGGAGCAGCGCTGTTCAGAGACGAGGCATTCTGCAGAGAGAGAACGGGAGCAGGAGGGCAGCTGCAGGCAGGGCTGTGCCCCCCGCAGCTCTCGCAGCCCCAGCTCTGCACGTCCCGAGCTCTGTGGGAGCCCTCGGAGGCGCCGCACGGAGGCTGCCGGAGAGCCCAGCACCACGCCCCAGGATGAGCAGGGAATGAGGCTGCCAGGGGGAGAGAAAGGTGCACGGCCGCTCACCGACTCAGCCTCCTGCTTGCTTTTTTGCTCTTGTTTTAACTTTTCCTGCTTCTTCCTGTCCTTCTGCTTCTGAAGAGCAGAGATAAAGCCACGAGTTGGCAGCAGCCCAAAGCTGCCCAAACCCAGAGCTGACCCGCGGCGCAGCTCTGCCCAGCGTGCTGCAGGCAAGGAGTGTAAGCAAGCTCCAGCCTCCAGGAGACGCCTCCCCCCGGGGCTATCAGCAGGGCTCAGACGGCAGAGACCTTGATCCAGGCAGGCCGTGAGAACCCCAGAGCAGCACACACCCACCTTCTTCTTCAATTTCTTTTTCTCTGCTTTCTTCTTCATTCGCTCCTCCTCTGCCACCAGCTCCTTTGCGTTCTTCTCTGCTTCCTGGGGGCAGGGGGGTGTCAGTGACCAAACATGAGCCCCCGACACCGCGCCCCAGCCGGGACAGGGCTGGGAGGTGCAGGCAGCGGCGCCTCGGCTGCCCCCACGCTTGTTGGGAGCTGCTGCAGGGCTGACGGGGACACCGTGGAGCTGCAGGGATTCGGGGGGGGGAAGCCATGTATTCGGGAGGGGATTGCGGGCAGGAAGCTGCAGCAGCTGCAGCTCACACAGGAGCTAAGACACGGCTCAGCCGCAACAAGCCTGAGCCCAAAGGGGCCATCGGGGCAGCCGGGCAGAGCCGGAGCCAACGCAGGGATTGCAGGAGCGGCTGCGAGAGCTGAGCCTTGCTGCAGCCAGGAGGTGAGGAAGGGACCAGCGGGCACGGCATGGCAGGGACGGGTCACGCTGGCAGTGGGGGCACCTCGGGGAGGAGGAGCAGCGCGTGTGGCCGAGGGCACTCACCTCCGCCGTGACCTGGTGCCTCCAGGACGTGTTCAGGCCGTGCACGCCCGGGTTCAGAAAGTTGGGAACAGGGTACACAGGCAGCGGCGCCCCGCGCAGGACGGGGTTGTTGGTGCCGTGGAAGTGGAAGCCGGGGCTGCCGTAGCCCCGGGCGCAGTCCAGCCACTCCTCATCCTCCTCCTCCTCCTCCTCCTCGCTGGACTCCGGCTGGCTGGGGCAGGAGAGGCCCTGGCCTGTGCAGGGCGAGGGGCTGCCCACAGCTCCCCGCGGCCGTGCCCCCCGCAGCCCCGGTATGAGCGGCCCCATCCCGCCTCCCTCTCCTCCCCCCCCCGGCACCGAAGCAGCAGCAAACGGCCCCGCGGGCGGGGGAGCTGCCGGCTGCTGAAGGCCGCGCTCCGATAACGATAACGGGAGCGGCGCTGCGGGGGAGAGCCCAGCCCCGGGACGGGACGGGACGGGAGGGGAGGGGACGGGGCGGGGCGGGTCCTCCCCCGTGCCTGGCGGGGGGCAGCAGCCGCTGCCCGCTCCTCCAGCGCTTCGCCCCGGTGCCGGGGGACGCCGGGCACCGCCGGGACAGACCGGGGGCCGGCAGAGCCCCGGGAGGCTCCCAGCCCCCCCCCACCCCCGGGGTCCCAGGGGCCGAGCCCCCCCCGCCCTCACCTGGCAGCGGCTCCGCGGGGCCTCGTCCCGGCGCCGTGCGGTGCAGCGGGGGGCAGGCAGCCTAAGGGCGGGACGGGAGGTGCCGCGGCCGCCCCGCACACACCGGGGGCGCTGCCCCGGGGCTCCCGGTGCCCCCCCCCCCCGCCCCCCCCTACCTGCACCTGCCGCATCCTCCGCTCGGCCTCGGCGGCACCGCGCAGGAAGTGCAGGGGGCACGGGGGCACTGCGGGGGGGGAGGGGCAGCGCTCAGCCGCCGGCGGAACGGAAACCGAAACGCGGCGGGGACGGGAGGGGGGGGGGGGGCGGACCCGGTCCTGCCCCTCCCCACCCCCGGGACCCCGCCCCGCGCCCCCCCCAGCCCCGTACCGCCGCTCCAGCCGCCGGTACCGAGCACGCAGCCCCAGGGGCAGGCGGCGAGGGCGGCCCCGGGCCCCGTCCCGCCCGCGCCCCGCATGGCCCGGCCCGGCCCGGCCCCGCCGCTCCCGGTGCCCGCCGCCGGACCGCGGAAGCTCCCGCTGGGCGCGAGCCGGAAGCGGGGCGCGGGCGGGGCGTGAGGCCGCGGCCGCCATGTTGGGTGAGGGCAGGACGGCGGCCCGCAGGGCTCAAGCGGCAGCTCCCGGCCCCGGGGGGGGGGGGGGGGAAACTCCGGGGGGTCCCGCGGCCCCGAGCGCTGTCCCCGGGGGTCGCACCGTGGGCGCCGCAGCCCCTCCCGGGACACCGCCGTGCCCCCCCGCAGCCCTGCCGGCAGGCGGAGGCGGGCGCTGTGTGCCGGCTGGCCCTGCCCGCTGCCCTGCCCGGATTAGCGGGGCTCAGGGCCGCTAAGCTCATTTCCTGCCGGCGGCGGCCGCCCGTGCCCGGAGCCGTGCCCGCGCCCGGCCCAGCATGCAGGACGGACGGCCCGGGAGGAGCTGCGGGCAGGTGAGGCCCCGCGGGGACCGGGCGGCCGGGCCGGGGCGCGCAGCTCTGCCCATGGCGCCCGGCCCCGCTCCCTGCCGGCGGCCCCGGCTGCGGGGGCGTCAGTTGGGGACCGGCCGGGCGGGCTGGGGGGGGGCTCTGTGGCCGGCGCAGCGGAGCAGGGCCGTGCCGGGGCCGGGCCCGAGCTACCGGGGGGAGGCGGCGCCTGCTGCGGCCCGGCCCGGCCCTGAGGTCGCGGCCTGGCGGCGGCCCCGGGCCCGGCCCCGCTTTCGGCGTCTCCATGGCAACGCCGCCCGCCCGCGGGGCGTCACGTGGCCCCGCCCCGGGAGGGGGCGTGGCTTCCCGGCTCGGCGGGCGCCGATTGGCGGCGGCGGCGGGCGGGGCGGGGCGCGCGTCTGTAGCCCCGCCCCCTGCTGACCGCCCCCCGCCCGCAGCTGCCGCCCGCCGCCCGCCCGGTGCCCGTCCCGGTGCCCCCCCCGCCGGCCCTGCCCGCGCTGCCCCCGCTGCTGCCGCCGCTGCTGCCGCCTCTCGCCGCCCCGCCCCGCCCGCCCGCGGAGCCAGGTGAGCGCCGCCGCCCCGCCTCCTCCCCGCCCCGCGCCCGGCTCGGTGCCGGTGCCGCTCCCGGTGCCAGCCCCGGTCCCGGTCCCGTTCCCGTTCCCGTCCCCGCAGGCGACGGCCCCCGGGGCGGCCTGTCCCGCTCGCTGCGCAAGGCGGAGGCCATGCTGCGGAGCTGCGTCGGGCCCGGCCTGCGGCGCCTGCTGCCCCCCCCGGCCGGCCCGGCCGCCCCGGACGGGGACGCGGAGGAGCGCCCCGAGGCGCTGCCGGGGCTGGAGCGGAGCCTGGCGGGGCTGGGCCGCGCCTTCCGCGCCTGGGAGGACCCCCGCACCGAGACCTTCCGCGGCCACGTGCGGCACGAGCCCGCCGACGCCTTCTCCTTCCACCCGCTGCACCCGCGCGTGGCCGAGCGCGGCGCCACCCTGCAGGCGCTGCTGCGGCACCGCCACCTCCTGCGCCTGGCCCGCGAGTACTGCCGCCGCCTGCACGCCGCCTCCGCCTTCCTCCGACGGCTTCTACCGGGGACGGCCCGGCCGCTGCGGGGGCTGTGCGAGGAGCTGCGGGCGCACGCCGGGCACTGGAGCGCGCTGCAGCGGCGAGTGCGCGGCGAGGCCTGGCTGCGGCCGCTGCTGCTGCGAAGGCACGAGGCGGTGGCGCACATGCGGCGGGCGCTGGGGCTGCTGGCGCTGCAGGCGGCGCGGCTGCTGGAGGAACGGGTCGAGGAGGAGCTGCGGGGCATGGCGAGGGTCGGACCCCCGGGTGTCCCCACGGCGGTGGTCGCCGACCTCTTCCAAGGGCTGGAGATCTACAACCGCGTGCTGGGCGACCTGGACCCCGAGCTGGGCTCCGTCCCGGGCTGCGCGGCAAAGGGGCTGCCCCGCGCCTTCCCCCTGCACAGGGTGCTGGCGCTGCTGGCGGCTGAGCGCGGCCGGCTGGCGGCCAAGCGGCTCGGGCAGCTCCTGCAGCACGGGGCGGGGGGGCGCCGCGCTTTGGCCTCCGGCTGGTTGCCCCGTCACAGCGCAGGACGTGGGGCCTTCGGGCCGGGGAGTGCTGCGGAACCTCCCCGAGGAGCTGCGGGCGCTGTGCGTGGAGGACAGGGAGCTCGTTGGCCCGATCCTGGAGGTGCTGGTGGCCTCCGCTGACAGCCTCTGGCGCCACGTGCTCAGCGAGGCGGGGAGCCCCGTGCCCCCGTGCACGGCCCCGCGGCCGGGCTCCCCGGGCTGGAAGTCGGTGCGCTGGCTGGACGCGTCCCACGCGGCAGCGGCCGAGGCCCTGTACGCCCAGTACCTCCCCCTCTTCTGGGACGCCACCAGCGCCGCGCTGGGCCTGCGCCTGGAGCTGCTGGACCTCAGGGCAGGATGGACCCCCGGCAGCACGCAGGAGCTGCACCAGGCACTCACCCAGGGTCCCTGCGGAGTGGCCGCCTCCGGGAGACCCCCAGCCCTGCACCGGGGGCTAAGGGTCCTGCAGGGCGTCCCTCAGCGCTGTCCCCCTGCAGCCTGCGTCCCCCCGGAGTGCCAGGAGGAGCTGGAGCGGCTCTGCCTGCGCCTGCTGTGCCAGGGAGTCCTGCGCAGCTGGGAGCGAGGTACGGGGTGCGGGGTGGCCGGGGGGGCCCTGCCCGGGGCCCAGCACCGCTCACCCCGTGTCCCCCTCGCAGATTTCACCCGGGCGCTGGGCTCGGGGCTGTGTGACCGGTGCTCAGCGGTGCCGGGGCCGTCGGGGGGAGCGGCGCAGAGCAGCACCGCCCGGCTCCTGCAGCAGCTCTACCCAGCCCTGGCCTTTGCCCTGCGGCACCTGCCGCCCACACCGGAGGGTGAGTGGCACCTTGTCATGGTCTGGGGACAGGGACGGTCCCTCTGCTGGCCCTGCTGTGCTGAACTCCTGCTAGGTGCGGTGTCACCGCAGCCACCACAACGTCCCCGCCGCTCTGTCTGCCCCCAGGCAGCCCCCCCGGCTCGCCCTGCCTGCGCCTGCAGCTGCTGGGCCGGTGCCTGGCCACGGTGCAGGCGTCCTGCTCCTGGCTGATGGGCAAGGCCTTCCAGTTCCTGGCGTCCTGGTCCCTGCACCAGTTCCTGCTCGTCACCCAGGGAGACCTGCAGGTGAGGGCAGGGCCGGGGTGGGGGCACAGGGGGCTCAGCCCCACTGCAGGGCTGGGGACAGGATTTGGGTCACTCCTCTTCCCTCTGCCACCTACAGCTGCTGAAGGCCGAGACGGATGCACTGGTGCTGCTGGTGAGCGCAGCCTTCCCGGAGCCCGGGGACAGCCTCCAGCACCTCGCACCCCACCAGCGGCTCCGGTCCCACCAGGAGCTGTGGCTGTGCCAGCAGATCCGCTCCATGGCTGCCAGCATCCAGGTAGGGCTGAGCACTGCCAGTGGCTCGTGTGCCACTGTCACAGCCCCGGGTGCCAGCAGCCGCCACGCACCGAGCCGTGCAGTGTGTCGGGAGAGGTCCCACAGCGGGGAGGGAGCGGTTTGGCACGGCAGGGTGCCGGGCTGCACAGCCCCAGCTCCCCTCGCTCTGCTCCCCAGCAATTCGCAGGGGACGTGCTGAGGATGTTCTCCACTGACTGCAAGCGGATGTCGGCCGAGATCTTTGACCAGACCATGCCGCTGGGCAAGCACTGGCGGGTCAGCCTCCAAGCCGGTGGGTGGCAGGCACCCTGACCCCCCCCCGCATCCCGTGCAGGGCCGCGGGGCTGACCGGGTCCCCGTCCCCACAGAGCTGCCCAGCTCCCCCAGCGAGTACGCGGCGGCAGCGGCGCAGACGGTGCTGGGCCAGGTCCTGCAGGGGGCCCAGCTGCTGCCCCGCGACTCCCAGGTGCCCACCCTGGCCCGGGTCACGACGGCCTTCGTGGAGGCTTGGATGGATCACATCCTGGCTCGGAAGATCAAGTTCAGGTGAGGGGGTGGCGGGGCCACGGCCGGGTGGGGACCAGGGCTGGGGGCGCCCAGGCTGAGGCGCGGTGCACAGCCTGCAGGGCGCCCTGCAGCTGCAGCAGGACTTCGCGCTGGTGCGGGACCTGGTGCAGTCGGAGCACTACGGGCTGGCGCCCGAGACCCGGCAGTCGCTGCTGTCGCTGCGCGTCTTCCAGCAGATGGACAGCGCCATCCTCTGCCTGCTGCAGCAGCCCAGCGGCAAGGCCTACCTGGCCTCCCACCCCTGGCCCTCCCTGCGCCAGTGCTGTGAGTGGGGACGGGGATGGGGATGGGATGGGGATGGGGATGGGGATGGGGATGGGATTGGATGGGATGGGGATGGGGATGGGGAGGGAATGGAGATAAGGAGGGGATGGGATGGGGATGGGGATGGGATGGGGATGGGGATGGGATGGGGATGGGATGGGATGGGATGGGATGGGATGGGATGGGATGGGGATGGGGATGGAGCCCCCATCACCAGCCTGCAGCTCCCGTGGTGCCTGGCTCAGGCTCCTCACCCCTCCCGGTGTTGGGAAGCTCAGGATGGGGGGCACAGAGCAGGACCCGTCCCTCCTGTGACCCCCTCTCCTCTCCCCATCCAGGCTCCAACAACGGTGCCCGCACGCAGGAGCTGGGCGCGAGCAGCCTGCACAGCCTGGAGACCCTGGAGGCTCCGGGGGCTGCGGCGGGGCCCCCCTCGGCCTCCCCCAGCAGCGAGGCTCCCGGCCGGCCGCGCGCCCCCCCCGAGTCGTACCTGGTGGGCAGCCAGCAGCAGTGGCTGTCGCTGCGGCTGCGCGGGGCCCGGCGCTGGCGTGTGCCCGGCCTGCCCTGCATGGCCAAGAGCCCCGAGGGCTGAGCAGCAATAAAGTGCCCGCGGGGCAGAGCCGGGCTCCGGGCCTCTGTCCCCTTCCCCGTGGGGAGGGTCCCGTGGGAGCGCCCGGGGGGGGGCAGCCCCTGCCCTGGCTGTGGGATCCTCCCCGTGCCCGTGGGGGTGTCCGGTGGGGTCACCCGCTGTGTGCTGAGCCCGGTCCCGGTCCCGCTGTGCCCGAGGGGCTCCCCCAAGCCCGGTGCGGCTCTGGCCGTGCTCGCCCGGTGCTGCCCGGGGCCGGTGCGGGGTGCGGGGGGGTTCCCCAGGAGGGGGTCGGGGTCCGCACCGCGCCGCTGTCCACCCCCGGGATCCCTCCGTGCCCCCGCGTCTCGTCTCTTTCCCCCCCCATCCCCCCCCCCCTTGGTGCCGCCGTGCCCGGTGCGGGGGTTCCCGGCCCCCCGCTGCTCCCCGCGCCCGGTGCCGCCGGGACTACGGCTCCCATCATGCTGCCGCCGCCGCCGCCCCCGGTCACTTCCTCCGCGCGGCGGGGCGGGGCGGGGTCGGGCCGAGCCCAGCGCCCCTTCCCCGTCCCGGTCCCGGTCCCCATCCCGGTCCCGGTCCCGGTCCCGGTCCCCGTCCCGGTGCCGCCTCGGGCCCGGCCCCGCCGCGATGTCCGCCGCCAGCGCGGCCGAGCTGGGCGCCGCCGACCGCGCCCCCTTCGCCATGGCAAGTACCGGGACCGAGACCGGCACCGGCACCGGCACCGGCACCGGGACCGGGGCGGGGCGGGGCGGGGGCGCCGGGTCCCGACGGGGCGTGCGGTGACGGTGCCGGTGCTGCGCAGGGCCCGTGCCCGGCGGGCGCCGAGGAGGACGGGGCCGAGGAGCTGCCGGGGGCCGGGGGGGCGCTGCCCTGGGCCCCCCGCGAGAAGCAGCTGCACGAGGCGCGCCTCAAGGCCAAGGCCAAGCGGCGGCTGCGGCGCGCCTCGTCCCGGGACTCGGCCCGAGAGTCGCTGTCCGAGGGCGCCGAGCCCGGCCCCGAGCCCGGCAGCCCCAAGGGCAGGGCCCACGACCGCAAGTCCCGCATGGGCAAGGGCCGCGGGCTGCCCAAGAAAGGTGAGGGGCGGGCTGGGACCCCCGGGGGGCTGGGGACCCCCCGCCACGTCCCCTTGGGGCTGGGGATCCCGCACAGCCCTGTCCCCCCCCCCCCGTGGGGCTGGGATTCCCCCTCCATTTCCTTCCAGGGCTGGGACCCCCACACAGCGCTTTCACCCCCCCCCAATGAGGCTGGGACCCCCCCCTTCCATTTCCCCCGGGGCTGGGACCCCCGCACAGCCCTGTCACCCCCCCATGGGGCTGGGACTCCCCCCTGCATCCTCCCTGCCCCGCAATGCCCCATCACCTCCCCACGAGCTTTCCCCCTCCTCCCTCCCCACCCCACAAGGGGCAGGGCTCCCTCCCAGCCCCCCAGGCTGGCCCTGCTGGTAGCCCCCCCCCGGGTGGTCTCAGTGCCCCCCGCGGCTGAGCCCTACCTGTGCCCGGTGCAGGCGGTGCCGGGGGCAAGGGCGTGTGGGGCGCCCCCGGCGTGGTGTACGGCTACCAAGAGCCCGATGCCCGCGACCCCAACTACGACGAGGTGGCTCAGGTACAGCCCCGGCCCCCTCCCCGAGCCCCTGCCTGGGGCAGCCCCCACTGCGGGCGGCCGACTGGGACCCCACGGGTAGCCACGTCCGTCCGTCCCCGCAGGGGGACACGGTGTATGCCACCGTGGTGCCCGAGCTGGAGGAGGACGAGCTGGAGAAGAACGTGCAGCCCATGGTGCTGGAGTACTTTGAGCACGGGGACACCAGCGAGGTCATGGTGCGTCGGGGCAGGGGGAGAGGGGACCCTTGGTGAGGGGGACGGGGCCAGCTGGTGCGGGGCAGGGTCCCGGGAGGGGAAGGGTCCCTTGGAGCAAGGAGGGGGGTCCCTTGCTGGTGGAAGCCCTTTGGAAGGGGCAGGGTCCCTTGGGGAGGGGACAGGGAGCCTTGGCAATGGGGAGGGGAGATGCAGGGGCCAGGCTGGTGTGGGGAAGGGTTTGAGGAGGGACAGGGTCTGGGGGGTGTGCGCGGGGTTGGTGTTAATGTGCTGGGCGCAGGCGCTGCTGCGGGGGCTGAACCTGGGCAGCCAGAAGCACGCGGTGCCCTCGCTGGCGGTGGCGCTGGCGCTGGAGGGCAAGGCCAGCCACCGCGAGCTGACGTCCCGCCTGCTGTCCGACCTGGTGGGCCGCGTGGTGAGCCCCGAGGACATCGCCTGGGCCTTCGACAAGATGCTGCAGGACCTGCCCGACCTCATCCTCGACACCCCCGAGGCCCCCCAGGTGTCAGCGGGCGCGGGGACGTGGCCGTGCCGGGGCTGCCGTGAGGGGAGGTGGCTGTGCTGGGGAGGGGGTGGCAGTGCCAGGGGGTGCCGGGGGAAACGTGGCCACGCTGGCAATGCTCGGGTCAGCGGCGGGCCACGCGCTGACACCGTGCCCCCAGATGCTGGGGCAGTTCATCGCCCGGGCGGTGGCCGACCACGCGCTGCCCCTGGACTTCCTGGAGCGCTACAAGGGGCGCGTGGACTGCGAGCACGCCAGGTAAGCGCCGCCCCGGCCCCCGCGGCCCGCCCCGCGCCCGGCCCTCACCCCGTCCTCCGCAGGGCCGCCCTCGACCGCGCCGCCGTCCTGCTGCGCATCAAGCGCGACGTCAACCGGCTCGACAACGTCTGGGGCGTGGGGGGCGGCCAGCGCCCCGTCAAGCACCTGGTCAAGGAGGTCAGCGCGCGGCCGGCCCCGCGGGCATCCCACACCGCATCCCCCGGTCCTGCCCATGCGCTGTCCCTGCGGATGTCCCCGCGCTTCGTCCCCTCAGCCCTGCCCATGCCTCCAGACGTGCCCTGCGTGTCCCCCGCCGCACCCCTCTGGACCTGCACGCCCCCGTGGCATCCACTGCTCGTGTCCCCACGTCTGCTCTGCCACACCGGCAGCACCCCCAGCTGCCTCAGTGCCACCCCCACATCAGGACCCCGTTCCCAGCCGTCCCCACACAAAGCCCCTGCTGTGTCCCCACTGTCCCCACCGCAGCCGTCTCTGTCCCCAGATGAACCTGCTGCTGCGGGAGTACCTGCTCTCCGGGGAGGTGTCGGAGGCCGAGCGCTGCCTGCGGGCGCTGGAGGTGCCGCACTTCCACCACGAGCTGGTGTACGAGGTGAGGGGCTGGGGGGGCTGGGGGTGCCAGGGGGGCCCCGCGGCCCTGCTGACGCCCACTGCCCGCAGGCGGTGGTGATGGTGCTGGAGGGCTCTGGGGACGCGCCGGTGACGATGATGGTGACGCTGCTGAAGGTGCTGTGGGAGACAGGGCTGGTGACGCTGGACCAGATGAACCGGGTGAGCGCGGAGACAACCCTCAGGGGGGCCAGGGGGTGCGGGGCGGGGGTCCCAGGGCTGACGCCTGCAGTGTGCCCCCGACCCCAGGGCTTCCAGCGGGTGTACGCGGAGCTGGGGGACATCAGCCTGGACGTGCCCCTGGCCCACGGGCTCCTGGAGCGGCTGGTGGAGCTCTGCTTCCAGCGCGGCATCATCACCAGGGCGCTGCGCGATGCCTGCCCCGCCAGGTACGGGGACACGGCGGGGTGGGGGGCGGCGGGGCCTTCATCCCCTCACCCCCTCCTCATCCCCTCACCCCCTCCTCATCCTCATCCTCCTCCTCCGCAGGGGACGGAAGCGCTTCGTCAGCGAGGGCGACGGGGGCCAGGTCAAGCAGTGAGCGCCGGGCACGGCCCCCCCGGGCACCGAGGGCCCCCCCCGCGGCTGCCCCGGGAACGGACCCGGACCCGGACCCGGACCCCGCCGCGGAGCCGGGGCCGCCGGTGCGGGCGGGGCGGGCGCGGGCACAATAAAAGCGGCTTCCAGGGACGAGCGCGTCTGCGTCTGAGGATCCGGTACCGGCGCCGGTACCGGGGGCGCCGCGGTCGCGCCCCCCCCCCCGAGCAGCGGCCCCCGGAGGCGCCGCCAGAGGGCGCGGCCCCCCCCCCCCCCCCCGGGGCTCTGCCCCTCCCCTCCCCGGCCGGTGACGCGCGGCGATGGCGGCGGAGCGGCGGCGGCGGGGAGCGGAGGGGGCGCGGGGGCGGCCCCGGGATCGGGATCGGGAGCGCGATCGGGATCGGGGCGCGGCGCGGGGGGCGCGGGGCGGGCGGGGGGCGCTGGGGCTGGCGGCGGCGCTGGCGCTGGGGCTGGGGCTGGCGGCGGCGGCGGCGGCGCTGGGGCAGTGGGGCCGGTGGCGAGCGGCCGCCCGCGCCGCCAGCCCGCACCCCGCGCCCCCCGCGCTGCCCCCCGGCGCCGCCGGGCCCCGCGCCGCGCCCCGCCGCTTCTGGGGCTCCTACCGGCCACACGTCTACTTCGGCATGAAGACCCGCAGCCCCCGAGCCGTCGTCACCGGTACGCGGCGGGGACGGGGGAAAATGGGGAGTGGGGAGGGGGTCGGGGGTCGGGACCGGAGGGCTGGGGACCGGCCGCCCGCTGAGCGCCCCCCGCCCCGCGCCCCCAGGGCTGATGTGGCTGCAGCAGCGGGAGGCGGGGGGCGGCCTGCGGCACACGTGCGAGCAGGGTGACGGGCTGGCGAGCTACGGCTGGCTGCGGCACGACGGTGACAACTTCGGGGTGCAGGAACTGCGCGACCGCGGGCTGCTGCTGCGCACCGAGTTCGTCAAGCGGCACGGCGGGGAGCACGGCGGGGACTGGAGCTGGCGCGTCACCGCCCGGCCTGAGGTGGGTGCTGCCGCCCGCGACCCCCCCCCCCAGACATCAGCGTCCTCGGGAGGGTAACGCAGGCAGCTCTGGGACCCCCTGATCCAGACGTGACCCTGTTGTCGACGGAAGGAAGACACAGACGCTCAATATGAGTGAACAGTGAACTTCAACTTTAATGGATAGCTCAGTCGCCTTTTACCTAGTTCGAACAGAATCAACTCATACATATTGCAAAAACTAAGCTCAGCATTGGCTAGCACTTCCCGCTCTTTTCAGGTAGTTCCTCCCTCTTTTAGCCACCGTCCCGCCTTAGGGACTTTCCCCATGGCTCAAGGGCATCGTGTCCTTGGGCCTGATTGGTTCTCAACCGGCTGCGCACATGCCCAGGCTCATGTGAGTTGAGTACGGTACTTTACCAGCCCATTGCCTCTTAACTGCCCAACATCCTCGTGTCCTATTTCACTTAACCATTCCTCCACAATTCCCCCGTTTTTATTTTGCGCTACAAATACCTTCTCTGTGAGTTGCTCTAGTTTCTTAGTTAGGCAGTTAAAGATTATACGTGCAGCAACTATAATCAATATAATTATAAGTAGAAAGCGAAGTCCCTCTTTAACTAAGAAAACCCATCCACCCATGTTCCCAAAAACAGATTTAAGCCAACCTTCAAACCAACTATCTTGTACTACAATTTTTTGTGTATGATCCCTTAACCATTTCAACTGGTCGTGAATTGACTAACCATGGTCAGAAAGATAAAAGCAACACATTCCTTCTACATCTTCACACCCATGTCCCTGAGCCAGCAATAAGAAATCAATAGCGGCCCTATTTTGCAATACAGCATGTCTTAGACTCTCCATATCTTGTGACATTTCAGAAAGAACTTGTTACATTCGATTGTTTAACAGCCCAACAAGCAAGCTTATTAATGTTAGTCAAAGCGTGTGCAGTTCCCACACCAGGCACCAAAGAAGCAAAGAATCTTTCTGCTGGACCCCACAATTCTACACCATCATTACAGTCAGAACCCAAAGTTTTTAGTTCTCGTTTAATTCTTCTGCTCCTTGTCGAGTTCTGCCACGAGTGTAAATCTGGAGCGGAAAGTGTGAGTCGCCCTAGGTAACACGGTCCTCCAAAAGCATTGGCTGGTACTCCTTGCCATGCACGGTCTCCACAGATCAAAACCATGCCAGAGAGAAGCAGCACAGCCGCCGCTGCTTCCATGGGTACGCCAGACAGGCTGCAGGGTCCTGATGTCCGTCCCTCTGCTCTGTGCCGACTCGCCACACGGTGAGCTCCAAGCGCAGCGCTGCTCCTGGCGGTGACTGAGGGGGGGGAGGCTCCCACTGCCCCGTAACCCCGAGGCAGCGTTACCATTCTCTCTGAAGGCGGCAGTGGGCAATGCCCAGCTCCAGCACTTCCCGGCAATCCCAGTCGCTCTGTAGCGGCAGCAGCGACTCTCTGCTCAGCCTGATGTGTAGCTGAAGAACTAGCGACTGTTCTCCAAGGCTTCAAGAAATTTTTTAGCAGACTTAATATCATTAATAACATCATCAAACAATTTATCTCCAAATTTACGCCACTCTGTTTGTTCAAAAAACTATCAGGATTTGTAAAACAACCCTGCGCTACTGCATATGCTAATAACCCTGGCAAATCTTTTTCTACAATCTATATCTAAAATACTCCGCTTTTCTAAAAAGCATCTGAGCAAATTACACGCCGCTTGTCTTTCATACCTTTATATATACAGTTGCAGCCTTTGCAAAGACCTCGGTGGCGCTTTTCCGGCGGGACCCTTTATAGGCTCATCCCGAGTGCGGGGACTCCCTTCCACCTTCTGAGCTGCGGATGCGGGGACTCCTGTCCCTTTCACCTTTCCGACGCGGGTGCGGGGATTCTTGTCCCTTCCACCTCCTGGGCTGCGTTACAGGACCGGATCCTCCCTTATTCCGTCCAACCATGGCCCAGGATCACCGCCAACAGTGTCCAAATCCCGTTCAGATCGGTCCCTGTTCGGGCGCTATTTGTTGTCGACGGTAGGAAGACACAGACGCTCAGTATGAGTGAACAGGGAACTTCAACTTTAATGGATAGCTCAGTCGCCTTTTATCTAGTTCGAACATAATCAACTCATACATATTGCAAAAACTAAGCTCAGCATTGGCTAGCACTTCCCGCTCTTTTCAGGTAGTTCCTCCCTCTTTTAGCTACCGCCCCGCCTTAGGGGCCTTCCCAATCGCCCAAGGGCATCGTGTCCTTGGGCCTGATTGGCTCTCAGCCAGCTGTGTACGTGCCAGGCTCGTGTGAGTTGAGTACGGTACTTCACCAGCCCATTGCCTCCTAACTGCCCAACATCCCCGTGTCCTATTTCACTTAACCATTCCTCCACATGACCCCCCTCCCGCAGGGCGCGGGCAGCCCGGCCTCCCTCGTCTCCCTCTTCTTCTACGTGGCCACGGACGGGCAGGGGACGCTGCAGCCGCACGTGGAGGACAGGACGCGGCTGGCCGCCGTGAGCGGGACGTCCGAGGAGCTGGGCGACTTCAGGATCACCTTCCTCAGGCCCACCTCGGAGAGCGGGGAGGGCTCCACCTACAGCAGGTGCCTCGCGGCGTCCGTGCACCCCCCCGTCCCCGGGGTGCCACCGGGCGCTGACTTCTCTGTGCTTGCAGCTACCACTACCTGGACGCGTGGAGCCCGGGGCTGCACCGCCTCACCGACGTGGTGCGGAGCAGCCTGAGCGACCGCTTCGTCTTCTCCCCGCCGGGGGGGCCCCGGCAGCGCTTCCTGGCCGTGGACACCTTCCGCGGGCTGCCGGGAGCGGCGGAGGCCCCGCGCAGCCACCTGCTGCTGCACCAGGTGACGCTGCGGCTGCCGGCCCGCGTGGAGGTGACCTTCGAGTCGGGCAGCGTGCGGGACCGGCGCGGGCCGCTGGCGGGGCCGGCGCTGACGGCGGAGCTGGCGCGGCACGAGGCCGCCTTCGAGCGGCGCTTCGAGGAGACCTTTGGCCTGGAGCGCAAAGGCTTCGCACCCGCCCAGCGCCGCTTCGCCCAGGCCGCCCTCAGCAACATGCTGGGCGGGATGGGCTACTTCCACGGGCACTCCCTGGTGCAGTCCCCGCTGCACGAGCACCCCGTGCCGTTCCCCGAGACCTCCCTGTTCACCGCCGTGCCCTCCCGCTCCTTCTTCCCCCGCGGCTTCCTCTGGGACGAGGGCTTCCACCAGCTGCTGCTGGCGCGCTGGGACCCCGAGCTGAGCCGCGAGGTGATCGCGCACTGGTTCGACCTGATGAACGCGGAGGGCTGGATCCCGCGGGAGCAGATCCTGGGCGAGGAGGCGCTGGCCAAGGTGCCCCCCGAGTTCGTCGTGCAGCACAGCGAGACCGCCAACCCCCCCACGCTCTTCCTGGCGCTGCAGCGGCTGCTGGGGACGGCCCCGCTGCCCTACCTGCGCCGCCTCTTCCCCCGCCTGCGCGCCTGGTACGAGTGGTACAACAGCACCCAGGCCGGGCCCCTGCCCTACACCTTCCGCTGGCGCGGCCGCGACACCGACCCCGAGCGCTTCCTCAACCCCAAGACGCTGGCGTCGGGGCTGGACGATTACCCCCGCGCCTCGCACCCCTCGGCGGACGAGCGGCACCTCGACCTGCGCTGCTGGATGGCGCTGGCCTCCCAGGTGCTGGCCGAGGCGGCCGAGCGGCTGGGGGAGCCGGCGGAGCCCTACCGGCACATGCAGCGGGCGCTGAGCGACAGCGAGCTGCTGGAGCGCCTGCACTGGGCCGAGGAGCTGGGCGCCTTCGCCGACTACGGCAACCACAGCCGGGCGGTGGGGCTGCGGCGCGAGGCGGGGCGGGCGGCCCCCGGGCGGCCCCCTCCGGCCCCCCGGCTGGTGCGCGTGGTGCGCGAGGCGCCTCGGCCCCGCTTCGTGGGGGCGCTGGGCTACGTCAGCCTCTTCCCGCTGCTGCTGCAGCTGCTGCCCCCCGACTCGCCGCGCCTGGCCCCGCTGCTGGGCGCCATGCGCAGCGAGAAGCAGCTCTGGACGCCCTTCGGCCTGCGCTCGCTCGCCCGCGACAGCCCCCTGTACATGCAGCGCAACACGGAGCACGACCCCCCGTACTGGCGGGGCTCCGTCTGGGTCAACATCAACTTCCTGGCGCTGCGGGCGCTGCACGCCTACGGCAGCCTCCCGGGGCCGCACCGGGAGCAGGCGGCGGAGCTGTACCGCGAGCTGCGGCACAACCTCGTGGCCAACCTGTACCGGCAGTACGCCGAGAGCGGCTACCTCTGGGAGCACTACAGCGACAGCAGCGGCGCGGGGCAGGGCTCCCACCCCTTCACCGGCTGGTCGGCGCTGGTGGTGCTGGTGATGGCCGAGGACTACTAGGGCAGGGCGCAACGCGGGGCCCGGCTTTCTCAGGGGCAGGTGGAGGCACCCCGGATCTGGGGCTCGAGTCCTCCACCGACAATAAACCTCAGCCGTGACGTGCCTCGGTGCCTGTGTCAGGGATGGGTGCGAGGGGCCAGGTGAGCAGCGCTGCTGCCCCCACACCTCCTGGACTCCTCAAGCTGTCCTGGTCCTCCCCTGCTGCGGGGAGGTGGCAGCATCGCCTCGCTGCTGTGTCCCTGCCCATGGGGAAAGATTTGGGGATGGGGAGGGTGTCACAGCTCAGCCCCAGCTCCACAGCACCCTGCGCGCCCCCAGGCCCCCAGAGGAAGGCGGCAGGGCCATAATTCCACATCTCTTTAATGATGAGGGGACGCTACTCGGGCCCCGCACACAGGCCTGCAGGCTGCGGCGGGACGGAGCCGCCCCCCCCGACCGGGGCCCGGCTCCCTGGAAGCAGTTCAGAGGGGACAGCGGGGGGCACGGCGGCACCGTGGCGGGGCCATCCCGGGGGCTCCGCGGCGAGAGTCCACAGCCCGGGGATGGCGGCAGAGCCCGCGGGGCCGCAGCGGGGAGCGGAGGCGGGGGAAGGCGGCCCCGCCGCACCCGGGGCCCTCTGAGCAGGGGCGGTTTCGGCACCGCGGTGCCCCCAGCCCGGCTGCTCCAAGGCGGGGAGCGGCGGCGCGAGCCGTGGCGGCGGGGAGAGGCGCGGGCGGCACCGGGCCGGCCCCGCGGGCAGGGGGATGGTGGCGGCGGCGCGGCGGGAGAGGCGGCAGGGCCGGGCCGGGCCCCTCAGACGGGCAGGGTGGGAGCGCCCGGCTCCCCGCCGCCCCCCTCGGCCGGGACGCTGCGCCGGGCCGGGGGCGGCGCGGGGCCGGCCTTGCCCAGCAGGCGCACGGCCTCGCCCTCGCTCTCCTCGCCGCCCTCCTCCTCCTGGCAGCGCCCCACCTCGATGCCCGAGTCGCCCGTCAGGCGCCGGTGCCGGTAGTGCTCGCCGCCCTCCTCCTCCGGGGCCGCGCCACCCTCCTCCTCCTCGCCTTCCTCGATGTCCGAGCAGCGGTGGCAGTCGGCCTCGAAGAAGTCCACGTTGGAGGAGAAGAGGGCGTGCTTGTGCGGGGCCGTGCGGGCGGGCAGCTCCTCGGGCAGCTCCCAGCTGGCGCCGGTGCCGGTGCTGCTGGTGCCGCCCTCCTCGCTGGGCGTGCTGGCCCGGCTGCGCTCCGTCTCGTCCGTCACCTGCACCGACAGCGAGGTGCTGCTGGGGGACGTCACGCAGCTCGACTCGCAGGAGCAGCTGGTGTAGTTCTCCGAGCTGGGCGAGAGCGTGAGGCTGCTGGAGCCCAGGCGGCTGCGCGGCCCGCTCAGCTGGGCCAGGATGGCGCTGTAGGGCGGCGGCGGCGTGCTGGGCCGGTGGGCCACCTCCTCGTAGGCAGGCAGCTTGAAGGAAGCCAGCATCCCTGCGGGGGGCGCGGGGTGAGCACAGCAACGAGAGCCAACAACGGTGCCCCCCTCTGCAGGGCGCAGCCACCCCAAACCACCGCGGCCCCGTCTGCCCCCAGGGGGTTACTTGGGAACAGGACAAGTGTGGAGCCGAGCGCGGGGCACCGGGGACGCGCGGGGGCAGCGGCACTCACTGAGATCCATCATGGAGGTGGGGTAGTTGCAGGCACCGTGGTAGGCGATGAGGTTGATCTCCCGCTGCCGCTGCTGCTGCTGCAGGCGCAGCTTGGCCCGGCGGTGCCGGTAGGCACAGCAGCAGCTGAAGAGGATGAGGATGGTCCAGAGCAGCCAGAACCCTGCGGAGGCAGAGCGGGGTGACCGTCCCGCCGCGCCGCCGCCCTCGCCTGCCCCGTGCCCGGCCCCCCGCGGCCCCGCCGCACTCACACCACAGCTCGTAGTAGTAGGTGCAGCAGCCGGTCTCTCCGCAGCAGTGCCCGGTCTCGCACACGTAGGGCTGGTTGTTCACCCCCGGGCAGTACTCCCGGGCCTGCGGGGGGCAGCGGCACCGTCACGGGAGGGGCACGGAGCCGGGACGGGCCCCAACACCACTGCTGGGCACCGGGACCGGACCGGGGGGGATGGGATGGAACGGGACGCGACGGGACCGGGCGGGACGGAACAGGACGGGACGGGACGGGATGGAAAAGGACGGGACCGGGGAAGACGGGATGGGACGGGGCTGGACGGGGCCAGACGGGACAGGACCGGACGGGCCGGGCAGGACGGAACTGAACGGAACCGGACGGGACGGGACGGGAAAGGACGGGGCCGGGCAGGACGGGACCGGACAGGCCAGGACGGGACCGGTCGGAACGGGACGGGACGGAACTGAACGGGACGGGCCCGGCCGGTGCCGCCCCGCCCCGCCCCGCCCCGCCCCCCCCCGGTACCTGCTGGTGCTGCCGGCCCAGCAGCGCGGCCCAGGCCCCCTCGGCGCCGCCGCTCCCGGGCCGCTCCATGGCGCCGCCTACAGCCCGCCGCGGCCCCGCGCCGGCTCCTCCCGCTCGGCCGCCCCGGCCCCCGCCGCCCGCAGCAGCAGCCGCTGCCCCCCCGCCGCCGCCGCCGCCCCCATGGCGGCCGCCGGGGCCGCCGCCGCCGCCCGGGCCGCAGCCGCCGCCGCCGCCATCGCTCCCGGGCCCGAGGTCCCGCCCCCCCCGCGGCGGCCGCGGCCAATCGGGCGCCGCCTCGCCGCCGCCGGCCAATCGGCGCCGCCGCCGCCGCCCTGCCCCCGCCAATCGGGTGCCGTCTGCCCGCTCCTCACGCCCAACAACAGAGACAAAGGGACCGAGCCCCGCCCCCGCGGGGAGTGGCGGCGGAGGCAGCCAATCGGAGGCCGAACACCGCCTCCCCAGCCGCGACGGACGTAGCTCCTGCCCAATGGGAGCCTCGTCCTCCGTAGCAGCGCATGATTGGCAGCCAGCGCCACCAATGGCGAGCTCGATCCCGCCTCAGAGGCGAACCCTCAGCGGACCGCAGCTAAACAGACGCGAAACCACTGCTCGGACGAAAGATTGGCGGATAGGCCGACCAACCAGCGGCGTTGTTCTTTGCCAGACAGCGCTCCCAGCCAATAGGGCCCGCCCGCAGGTGCCCGCCCCCCGCCCCCCCCACCCTCCGGCCCCGCCCCCTTTCCCGGTGTGGGGCGTGCCCGGGGGCGGGACCAGGACCGGGGGGTGGGGCTGGGCCCGAGGCTGGGCCCCTCCCACGACCTGGGAACGGGGCCCACCGGGGACCCCCCCGAGACCCCCCCCCGGTACCAGCCCCGGCCCCGGCGGTGCCGCCAGCCCCGTCCCGTGCCCCCAGTCCCGTCCGGCCCCGTCCCAGTCCCAGTCCCGTGGTCCCGGCGCTAGGCCGCGGCCTCCTGCAGCCGCAGGTTCTTCTTGTAGCAGGCCAGGCTGCAGAGCGGCAGCCCGGTGCGGGAGCAGGAGTAGCGCTTGTGGTTGGAGCAGCCGCTGACCCCGCACAGCGCGGGCGGCGGCACGGCGGGGGCGGGCGCGGGCAGCAGCGGCAGCGCCATCCCGGCCGGGAAGGAGACGGTGATGCGGTCGGCGGCGTTGCAGTAGTGCACCACGGGGCAGGGCGCCTGCTTGGCTCGGCGCTCCCGCAGCGTCTTCACCTTGGCCTTGTTGGTCTTGGTGAGGCGCTCGATGGTCTGGTTCTTGTTCTCCTCCGCCTTCTTGGCCGCCTGCAGGCGCCGCTTGCGGGCCCGCTCCTCCCGCTTCACCAGCATCTCCTCCGTCATCTCCTTCGTCTTGTAGCCCATGGGCAGCTCCAGCAGCGGCTGGCTCTGCTGCTTGTGCAGGAGGGCTTTCTGCGGGGGCCATGGGGGCGCCGTCAGGCTGGAGGAGAGGCCCCGGCAGGTGGGGGCACCCCGACCAGCACCCCCCATTCCCATCCCTCTGAGGACATGGAGGCTCCGACCTGATTCCCAGCCAGCTCTGGGGTCCCCACGCTCCTTGCCTCGCCACAGCCAGCCGCCTCTGGGGCAGCACCCAAACCGGACAGGATGCCCCTGGCTGGGGGCTCCAAACGATGGCCCCAGGGCAGTCCTCACCACCCCCATTGCAGCCCCATTGCTCCATCCTGCCACCCTCACCTGTCTTGCTGTCAGCAGGGACTCATCCACCTCCTTCTTGAGCTCCCCGTTGTCGTCCAGCTCACCCTTCTCCAGGGCATCGAGCCAGCGCTCTTCTTCCTCCTCCTCCTCCTCACGGGCAGGGAAGCAACTCTCTGAGTCCAGATCCGGCAGGGGTGAGGGGTCCAGGTTGCTGTCCTCATCTGGGCCGGGCAGCAAGGGACAGAACAGTCACTGGGGAGCACAGCTGCCGTGTCTGCTCCATCCTGGGGTGATGCCGTGCCCAAACTGCATCACACTCTCCGCATGATGCAGGAACCATCTCTGCCCCCCTCAGTGAGGCACTAGAGACACTCGCAGCCTGCTTAAAGCCTGAAGGAGGGAACCAGAACATCCCCACAGGGCCCCCCCTCTTGCTCCAGCCCCTCCACCTACCCCTCCAGCCCAACACTCCCTCAGAGACCCTCCAGCCCCAAATTTCCCTGCGCTGTGCCCACAGCGGTGGCGGCGCCCCGGGGCTGGCCGAGCCCCTGCACTCACCCAGCCAGGCCCGGTACTGCTCAATGGGCACCCCCTCCGTGGGCTCGTCCTCCTCATCCACCACCATCAGCGGGGAGGGGGAGCGCTGCGCCTCGGGGACCACCGTGAAGGTCGGCACGCTGCGGAGAGAGCGCGGCAGCCCCTGAGGCCGGGACAGGGCTCTGGGGGGTGGGGGCGGGCACCGGTGCTGCAGGCCCGAGGGTGCTGGGGCAGTGGGACGCGGGGGGGGCTGGGGCCAGCCGGGCCCCTGTGCCGGGCAGGGGCAGGGGCAGGGGCAGGGTCCAGGGGCGCAGCGGCCGCACGCGCTCACCTCTTGGTGCCCAGGATCTGCCCCCCGAGCTTGATCTTGAGCTTGAGCTGCGGCTTCCGCACGGCGGCTCCAGGCTCCGCGGGCTCCAGCGCGGGCGGCCCGGGCTCGTGGTGGTGTTTCTTCTTGTGCTTCTTCTTGTGCTTCTTGTGCTTCTTCTTGTGCGAGCCGTGACCGCCGCCATCGTCCTCCTCGCCTGCGGGGCACCGCCGTCAGCCCCGCCCGGAGACCCGGCCGCGGGACCCCGCCAGGGGAGAACGGGACCGCCCGGCGGGGCCGCCACCGGGGCTCCCGGGGATGGGGCCCGGCCGCCGGCCCAGCCGGGGGCACCGGGCCCGGCCCGCGGGGAGCGCCGGGGAGCGCCCGGCCCCGGCCCGCCCCGGCCGCGCGGGGTCTCACCGTGCTCGCCGCCCTCGGCCCTGCCCCGCCGCCACGCCTTGCTCATCCGGCCGAGCCGCCCGCGCCCGGTGGCGGTGCTGGCACCGAAGCCCAAACCCGCGCCGTGGGGGAACCGATTCCGGCCGGACCCGCTTCCGCCCGCCGCGGGGCACCGCGCGCAGCCTCAGCAGGGCGGGGGGGCGCCGCCGCCGCCATCTTTGAAGCGGGCAGAGTCCGCCGGGCCCTGCTGCCCGGGTGGGAACCGCTGCCGCGCGCCCTGCGGCCGGGCCCGCTCCTGCCCCGCCTCGGCTCGGCCACGGCGCGGGGGGGCCCGGGGCTGGGGGGCGGGGCGGGGGGGGCGGGGGAGGGGCCGGTCCCGCCGGTACCGGGGCGCGCCGCGGCCGACCCGGGTCAGCGCCCCCGGCCGGGGGTCCCGCGGAAGCCCCACGCGTGGGACACAGCGGCGGCCACGCGCGTGTGCGCAGCCCCGGGAACGCGGGGACCGGGCACGCGCCCAGGCCACCTGCACGGCCCCCCCGGCACGGGCACGGGCACGGCCACGCGCGGCCCCCCCGCCCCCCCCGGCCGCAGCTGCCCGCCCTGACTCGGGCTTTGTCCGCCCGGGGCCACGCGCGGCTGGGGGCACCGCGCCCGCCCCGCCCGTGCCAGGGGACGCCCGGTACCGGCCCCGGCCCCGGCCCCGCTCCCGCTCCGGGGGGGCCCGGTGCAGCTCAGTGCGTGTGGGTGCAGCCCGGTGCGTGTCGGTGCAGCCCCGGTGCGGCGCCGCCCGCCCCCGCCGCCAGGTGCCGCCGGCCCCGGGGAGGGGTTTGCGCGACTTTGGAGCTCGGGGAAGTTCCCGCGGGTCCCGGAGCGGCCCCAGCCCCCGGTACCGGCCCCGGCCCCGGCCCCGGCCCCGCCGCCGCGATGTTCTGCCGCAACCACCGCAGCCGGGTGACCGTGGCCCGCGGCTCGGCGCTGGAGATGGAGATCCGACGGGGCCGCTGCCGCCTCAGCCTGCTCGGCGCCGCCCCGCAGGTAGGGCCCGGCCCCGCCGCCGGGACCCGCGCGGCCGCCCCGGAGCCCCCCGGAGCCCCCCGCGCAGCCCCCGTGCACCGCGGGACGGGCGGGAGCCCCGCGCGTGTGTCCCCACGTGTCCGCGTGGGCGCGCCGGGACCTCCCGTGCCGCGGGGTCCCACGAGGCTCCCGGGGCCGTGGGAACGGCCGGGGCCGGGCCCGCGCAGCCGCCTGGGAAGGGCGAAGGCGGCGGCGGCCGCTCCCGTCCCGTCCCGTCCCGTCCCGTCCCGCCGGTGGGACCGGGCGCTGCCGGCCCAGCGAGCCCGGCCGGGCGGAGCGGGAACCGGCCCCGCGGCACGGGAGGGGCCGGCGCCCCCGGCGGCTCCCACGGCCCCGCGCCCCCCCCGCCGGCTGCGGGGCCGCGTCGTGCCCGGGGCGGCGGCGGGGCCGTGCCGAGCCCCGCGGCTCGGTGTCTGCCCGCGTGCCGCGGGGGGGCTGCGGCCGCCGGGGTTCCTCGCCCCGGGCACAGACTGGGGGGGCCCGGCTCTCCCGAGCCCCCTGAGCCCCGGGGCGTTTTACGGGGAGGGGGTCCCGGTAGCCCCGTACCGGCTGCACGTGCGGTGGCGGGGTCCCGGTACACCGGAGAGGGGGGGGGACGGAAGGACCCGCCGCCAGGGGGCGCCCCCGGGCCCCGGGGTGCCGGTGCCGCCGGTGCCGCGGGCGGGGGGCCGGGCCGGGGGCGGCCCCTGTAACCGGAGCCGCCGGAGGAATGCCGGGGGAGGGCGGGCCGGGGGCGGGCGGCCGCCGCCTTCCTGTGAGCGCCGCGCCGCGCCGGAGCAGCGGTCCGGGATCGGCGGCAGGTACCGGCGGGGCGGCCCCGCTGCAGCGCACACCGGGGCCGGCAGGGGGCGGCGGGGGGGCAGCGCGGGGCGCACCGGGGCCACGTCCCCAACACGCACCCGGGACCCCGGCCCCGCAACTCCCGCCGCGTCCCGGCGCCCCCCGCACCCCGTTCACCCCCGTCCCTTGACCCCCCCCTCCCCGGTGCCCGACCCCGCTCCCCCCCGCGCCCCCTCAGTCCCCGCGTGTGGGTTTCGGGGCCGCTGCCCCCCCCCCCCCCCTCCCCTCGCCCCTCCCGGTCCCGTCCCCCCCGTGCCCCCCGCCACCCGCGCTGCCCTTTCCCGGCACAGAGGCCGCTTGTTCGCCGGGCGATGAAAGGCCCTTTCTCTCCGCAGCCGGGCCGGGCCGGGCCGGGCGGGGGAGGCCGCGCACGGCGCTGGACGCGGCGGGGGCCGCGGGCCGGGGGCCGGGGCGGATGCGGGATCCCCGCGCCCGGTGTCGGCGGCTCCCCGAGGGGCCGCGGCGGGGCCGATGGAGGTGGCCGGGTGGGACGGCTGCGCCCCGCTGCAGGACAAGCTGCGGATCCTGGAGGACCTCAACATGCTCTACATCCGCCAGATCGCCCTCAGCCTCGAGGTACGGGGGGCGGGGGGGGCGCGCCCCCCGCCCCCTCGGTAGCGGCCCCCCGGTACCGGCCGCCCCGCGGCGCCGGGGCCGAGGCTCGCGGCCGCCCAGCCCCGCGGCGGCTCCCCCGGGGCGATGCCACGCGGCGGGGCCGGGACGGGGCGCGGGGGCCCGGGGGGGGGGGGCCCGGTAACGGGCCGGTCCCGCAGCCCGGGGCCCTGCCCTGCCGCGCGGGGGCCCCCCGCGTCCCCCCGGTGGGGCGCACGGAGCCCGCGGTGCCCGGAGCGAATCCCCCCGCAGCCCCCTCCGCCCCCCCGGGCCGGGCGCGCTGCAGCGCTCGGTGTATGTGGGGGGGGTCCCACGTCGGTCGCCCCCCCCCCTCGCCCTGCAGCGCCCCCAAAATCTCCCCGCCGTGGGGCGGGCGCCCTATGGCGAGTGGGGCCGCCGGGCGCGGGGAGGGTGAGCGCTGCGGGGGGAGCGTGGGGCTTACGGGGGGGGGGTCCCGGGGGGGGCTGCAGCCGCCCGCGCCCCCCGCCGCGGCTCCGGTGGCTATTTATAGCTGCCGGTGATGTCACCGCTCCGGCGCTGCGGCTCCGCCAGCCCCGGCCCCGCGCCCGCCCGCAGCTCCGCCGGGCCCCGCTGCCGGGGGCCGGGGGCAGGGGGCTGGGGGCTGGGGCACGGGGGGCGGCAGGGGGATGCCCTGGGCCGCCATGGATCGCCGCGGCACCGGCAACGTGAGGCGGGGGCCGAGCCGGCGGGGGGGCGGGGGGGATGCGCGGCGCCGAGGCTGCGGATTGCGGCAGGGGGGCTCCGAGGGGGTCCTGCGGGAGGGGGCAGCCCCGCACCGGGGTCTGGCATCCTCCGCCCGTGCGGCTGGGGGGTGCCCCCCTCCCCCTGCGGCTGCGGGCCCCGGGGCGTGGGGCTGGGGCTGGGGCTGGGGGGGCTTTGCCACCTTCCGATGTGGCTCCTGTGCAGCTCTGGTCTCAGGGGGAGGGTCTGGGGGGCAGTGCTGGGGGCCTGGGGTGTCCGTGGGGTGCGCGGCCCCTCCGTGCAGCACATCAGGCAGCTGCGGGATGCGTCACCCCTCCGTGGGGTGCGGGGCAGCATGTGATGTGCCTGTGGGGCACGGAGCTCCCCTGGGAGGCACGGTGAAGCTGTGGGGTGCATGGCACGTCTGTGGGGTGCATGATGGAGCTGTGGGGCACGTGGCACCTCTGTAGGGTGCATGATGGAGCTGTGGGTATCTGTCTGCCCTGTGGGGTGTCTGTGGGGCACGTGGCTCATCTGTGGGACGCATGATGGACCCGTGGGGTGTGTGGCACTGCTGTGGGGCACGAGATGCAACTGTGCACTCTGTGACCTGTCCGTGGGGTGTGAAACAGCCGTGGGGCAGATGACATATCCGTGGGGCATGTGGCATACCCGTGGGGTTCGTGAAGTGCTTGTGGGGATTTTGGCTCTCCCGCGGGGTTCATGATGCATCCGCAGGGCACGCGGCGCTCCGTGGGGCACGCGACATGTCCGTGGGGCACGTGGCTCCCCAGGGGCCCGGCCGGGATGGTGGCTCTGTGCCCGGGGGGTCAGGGGACGTGTGTGCTGGTGCAGCAGAGCACAGCTCGGGGCAGGAGGGTCAGCCCCGGGCACTGGCTGTGCTGGGGGGGAGTGGGGCCGCGTGGGGGCCACCGTCCCCTCCCTATGAATGTGGCTGCCCCTTCCTGGGAACCTGCAGGGGTCTGCAGCGGTGGGGGAGGGCAGAACCCAGGACCCCCCCCACCGGGTCCTGCGCTCTCACGCTGCCCATCCCACAGGACACGGACATCCAGAAGAAGATTGACCATGAGATCCGGATGCGGGAGGGGGCCTGCAAGCTGCTGGCCGCCTGCACGCAGCGGGAGCAGGCGCTGGAGGCCACCAAGAGCCTCCTGGTGTGCAACAGCCGCATCCTGGCCTACATGTCGGAGCTGCAGCGCATGAAGGAGGTGCAGGTGATGCAGCGCGTGGCCAGGCGGTGAGGACCCCGCGGCGGGGGGTGGGTGGGAGGTGGGGGCCCCCGGGCAGCGGTCACGGCTCTGCGCTTCCTCCCGCAGCCCCTCGGACGCTGGCCCCACGGACGACCGCCTGCCCTGCCGGGGCAGGGTCTGCATCTCAGGTATGGGGTCCCCAAAAGCCCTGCGGGGCCAGGGGGGGCTGCTGGGGGTCCTGCACCGGCCCCTGGGGTGAGGACAGGGCCCCGGGGGTCTCACCACCACCCCTCCCACTCCCCCAGACCTGCGCATCCCGCTGATGTGGAAGGACACGGAGTACTTCAGGAACAAGGGAGGTGAGTGGGGGGGGTGGCAGCGCGGCCCCCAGCCCCACGCTGGCCTGACCCCCGCCCCCGGCGCAGAGCTGCACCGCTGCGCCGTCTTCTGCCTCCTCCAGATCGGGGTGGAGATCTACGACACCGAGATGGTGCTGGTGGACCGGACCCTCACCGACATCTGCTTTGAGAACGCCGTCCTCTTGTGCGCGCCGCGCCGGGCAGGTCCCCGCGTCCCCGCATGTCCCCGCGTCCCCCCGCGTCCCCGCAACCCGCCAATCCCCGCCTGTCCCCGCGTCCCCGCTTCCCCGCACCTCCGTGCCCTCGCGTCCCCGCATCCCCACGTCCCCGGGGGCTCCCCGGCAATGCCCCCCTCCCCCGGCAGCGGGGTGGGGCGGGGGCCGGGGGCTGCATGCGCCCGCTGAGCCGTGCCCCCAGCACGGAGGCCGGGCCAGACTTCGAGCTGAAGGTGGAGCTGTACAGCGCGGGGCTGGAGGAGGAGGCGCCGGGCAGCGCGCCCAAGAAGCTGGCCAGCAAACTCAGCAGCTCCCTGGGCCGCTCCTCGGGGCGCCGGCTGCGCAGCGCCATGGACGGGGGTCCCGGCAGCCCCGGTGCTAACGGTGGCAGCGGCCCCCTGCTGCTGCCGGCCCCCAGCGTGCCGTGAGTACCTTGTCCCCCCTGTGATCCCCCCTCCCCACCTGCTTGCCCCTCACTCTCGGCTCCCGCAGGGGCCCCAAGTATCACCTGCTGGCACACGCGGTGCTGTCCCTGGCCGAGGTGCAGGACGGTTTCCGCACCCACGACCTCGCCATCGCCTGCAATGGTGAGCGCGGCACCGTGAGGGCTCCCCGGGCAGGGCTGGGGCTGGGGGCCTGGGGGTGGGCAGGGGGGGCTGGGGTGTGATGGGGTGGGGGAGAAGAAACTGCGGGGTCCCGGCTGGACAGGAGGGGAGAGGGCCCTGGCCAGGTGGGGGGGCAGCACCAGGACATGGGCAGCTCTGGGGAGAGCTGGGGCCAGGCGGGGGGGACCAGGGGGGCCCTGCCCTAGGGCCCCCCTGTGAGTGCTGTGCCCCCCCCCCAGAGGAGAGCTCCTTCTGGCTGCCGCTGTATGGCAGCATGTGCTGCCGCCTGGCTGCCCAGCCCCGCTGCATGGCCGCCCAGATGATGTGCGGCTTCCTCAAGGTGCAGGTGAGCACGGGATGGGGACGGGGACGGGGATGGGATGGGGACGGGGACGGGACGGGGATGGGATGGGGATGGGGACAGGGTGGAGCAGGGACAGGCTGTGTTGGGGCAGGGTGGGTAAGGGACAGGCAGCACCAGCCTGGTGCCAGCCATCCCTGCTGTTAGGCTATGGACCGTGGTGGGGACAGGGAGCGGGGATCCCTGCGCTGGGGAGGGGGCTGCTGCCACCCCCGGGGCCGGGCTGTGTGCACTGAGCAGCCCTGTCCCACGGCAGCAGGCATCGGGGGAGCCGCAGGGCTGGGCTCGGCTGTTCTGCGTCCTGCGTGGCACCAACCTCCTCTGCTACCGGCGCCCGCAGGAGGCTGAGGCCGGCGTGGAGCCGGCGCTCACCATCGCCATCAACAAGGTAGGGGCCGGGCCGGGGGGTTGGGGGGCGCGGGGGCGTGGGCTGACCGCGGTGTGCCCCGCAGGAGACCCGGATCCGCGCCACGGAGCAGGAGGCGCGCGGGAAGCTGCACAGCATGTCCGTCACCAACCGCTACGGGGCCGAGGAGGTGACCCACACGCTGCTGGCCGAGAGCCGCGCCGAGACGCAGCGCTGGATGGAGGCCTTCTGGCAGCACTTCTACGACATGAGTGCGTGCGGGGACGGGGACGGGGACCAGGACCCCCGCCCTGTGGTGCACTGAGTCCGGCCCCTCTGCTCCCCGCAGGCCAGTGGAAGCAGTGCTGCGACGAGCTGATGCGCATCGAGGTGCCGCCGCCGCGCCGGCCGCCTGCCCCCCTGCCCCGGCAGGGCTCGCTGTACCACGAGATGGGTGAGCACGGCCAGTGCGTGGCCTCCTCACCTTCCTCCTCATCGTCCTCCTCACCTTCCTCTTCATCGTCCTCTTCATCGTCCTCCTCGCCTTCCTCTTCATCTTCCTCCTCACCTTCCTCTTCTCCGCTAACCAGCCTCTCCTGCCACCTGCGCCTCCCTAACCTCCTGCCTTCTCTCTGCTGTCCTCTGCCTCTCTCTGCCCCTGGCCGTGCCCTCCCACGGTGCAGCCCTGCCCGGCCCTGCCGTGCCGCCCTCGGCCTGCGAAGGGCTCCTGCTGCAGGATAACGCCGTCTCGGCGGAGATCCGCGCCCTGCTCTCCTCCTATTACAGCGACAGGTGACGTACGGGGCCGGCAGGCTGGGCCAGCGGCACCCGCTGCGCGGCGCGGCACAGCTCCACGCGGCACAGCCCCGGGGCACGGCACGGCCACCCTGGCCACGGGGCACGGCACGGCTGCCTCTGCCTGCTGGAGGTGTCACAGCAGCACCGGCCGCAGGGCAAATCCCAGCTGCCCTGGCCACGGGGCGCATCCTGGCTGTCCTGGCCACCCAGGCTGCAGGGCACATCCCAGTTGTCCCAGCTCTGGGGCACATTCCAGCTCCGGTGCATGTCCTGGTTCCGGTGCACGTCCCGGCTCCCTGGTGCATGTCCCAGCCCTGGTGCAGGTCCCAGCCGTGGGGCACGTCCTAGCCATGGGGAACATCCCGGCCGTGGGGCACATCCCGGCCGTGGGGCACGTTGTAGCCATAGGGCACATCGCGGCTGGGGGGCACGTCCCGGCGCTTCTTGGGGTGGGGGATGCAGGTGTCTGGCTCCCCGCTGACCCCCGCTCTTCCCCGCAGCTATTGAGCCAGCCGACGACATCGAGGCAGTGACGGACATCCTGACACGGCGGGCGGCAGGGCTGGAGGGGGGGCCGGGGCTGGGCTGCCCCCCCTGGCTCTCCCTCTTCGAGGGGCCCCCCCTGTGCGCCACCACCCCCAGCGGGGTCAGCCCCGGCCCCCGTGCCCGTCCCCGCACGCTCTCGCTCGACGCCAAGCTCAGCACCCTGAAGGGGCGGGGGGCCCGGCGCGCCCCCTCCCCTCGCCCCTCGCCCGGCTCCAGCTCCTCCAGCCCCGGCAGCAGCAGCCCGGACACGGAGCGCGCGCCTCCCCCCCCCAGCCTGCCGGCCCCCCCCGGGTACCTCCAGTCCCAGGTCTGAGCCCGGGACCTATGGGAGGCTCAGGGGCAGGGGGCCCTGTCCCCCCCCAGGGGGGGCTGACACCACAGGGGACCTGTCCTGGGAGGCAGTGGGGGGGTCCCAGGGGTCCCAGGCCCTGCAGGGGGCTCAGAGCTTCTTTCCCTGGGGAGAAACTGGAATTTACGGTGCCCCTGTGCTGGGGGGGGGGGGGGGGGCACTTGGGGCCAATGCCACCACTGCAGGGGGCGTTGGGGGCTGACCCCCTCCGAGGGGTGCTCGGGGCTCACCCCACCATGAGCAGCTGTGGGCCCAGCCCAGGGGGCCAGAGCCCCCCCCACTCTGCTTTCCTCACCGTTCCTAACCCTGGCCCCGCTGCACCCCGTGGGGACCAGCTGACACCACCTCATTCATGTGCATTAAAATTTATTTAACAGCCACTGCGTCTCACTGGGGGGGCTGGGGGTCGCGGGAGGGGCAGGGTCCTGCTGCCTGCCCTGTGCCCCCCGATCTGGGGACCCCTGTCCCCCCCCAGCCCTGTGCTGCACAGGTAGGTCAGGGCTGTGGGTGCGTGGCTGCTTCCCAAAGCTGCTGTATGGGGGGGGGGGGGGAGGTAGGGGGCCAGCGGCCCCAGTGCAAGAGGTGGTGCTGGGGGGGGGGCTGGGGGGCTGCAGGCACCACACCGAGCGTGGGGCAGTGGGGCAAGGTGCAGGGCAGCCAATGCATGGGGGGCTGGGGGCAGCCCCGGCTGGGGGGGTGCTGGGGGGGCACAGTAGGTGGTGCGGGGGGGGGGCGGCGTGCTGCTGTCCCCCCACTACACAGCATGGGGGGAGAGGTCCTCGTCCTCGGCTGGGGGGCTGCTGCCAGCGGGCAGCTGCTGGTGGGGGGCATCGCGGGCCAGCAGCAGGGCGAAGCCTGGGGGGGAGAGGGGGTGAGGGCTGAGCCCGGCCGGGGGGCTCGGGACACATGGGGGGTACGGGGGGGGCGCAGCGGTACCTGGCTTGGCTTTGTGCAGCGGCTCCGGCAGGATGGTGTCGCTGGGCTCATCCCCCTGCACGAGAGGGCCCCGGGGGTCCCCTGCTCTCAGGGCCCCCATGCCCGGTCCTGCCCCCTGCCCCCAGCCCCATCTTGCCCCCCCAGCCCCGTCCTGCCCTCCCCAGCCCCTGCCCTGCCATGTCGCCCCCCCCGTCCCATTCCTGCTCCCCCTGCTGTCCCCTCCCAGCCCCCAAATATCCACCCCCAGCCCCCCGCTGCCCCCCACCTGCCGCAGGTGCCGCCCTTCCCACCCACGCCACCACCACCTGCCCCCAGCCCCCCCAGCCCTACCTGCCCTGGGGGGTCCTGCTCCCAGGGGGGTGGCCACCCCCCGTGCCCGAGGTCCCCGATGCCGTTGTGCCCCGAGTCGCTCCGGGCTGGCTCCTGCTCGGGTTCCCTGATGGTCCCTGGGGGGATGTGGGCACGGCTGAGCCCCCCCCACCAGCCCAGGTGCTGGGGCTGGGGGGCACAGCATGCAGGACCCCCACCCCAGCCCCACGCAGCGGGCAGGGGGCTGCGGGCACCCACCTTGCTGCGGCTCCTGGGCTGCCAGGCTGGGGAGGGCCGGATCCTGCAGTGGGCTGGGGGGGCTGGGGCCGCACGGGGGCACCGGGGCAGGCACCAGCCCAGGGGGAGGGGACCCCCCCCGGGGGCTCGGGGCCCCCTCGCCCGGCCCCACCGGCAGCTCCGGAGACCCCCAAGCCGGGGGGCTGGGGAGGGGAGGGGTGCCCGGGGGGGGGGGGCCCTCCTCATCCAAGGGGGTGCTGGGGGGGCTGGGCAGAGGCAGAGCCTCAGCCCCCGCGCTGCCGGTGGGGGACGGCACGGCCGGCCCCGGGGGGGGCTGCCAGGGAGGGCTCGGGAGCGGCAGCCCCCCGCCGGGGCTGCTGGGGGAGCCCAGCCCGGGAGTGCCGCGGGGGGGCTCGGGCTCTGCCCCACCGGTGCCGTCGGGGGGCCCCGACCCGGGGGGGCTGGCGGGGGGCGGGGACCCCGGCAGGGTCGGGGGGGGCCCTGCCCCGGCTGGGCTGGGAGCCCCCGCGGCGGCACAGCGAGGGGGGGGCCCCGTCCCCGCGGGGCTGGCGGGCAGCGGCGGCGGGGGGCGGCGGGGGCTGGTGGGGGGCGCCGCCGCCCTGAAAGCCCCGGGGTCGAGGGGCGAGGGCGAGGGCGGGGGCTCCGGCCGGCGGAAGATGAAGGCTGACTCGGTCAGGCTGCGCTGGTACCGCAGGAACGGCCGCCGGGCTCCTGGGGGAGCGCAGGTCAGCAGCCGGCCCCCGGCACGGCCCCCCCCCGGCCCGCCCCTTACCACCTCCCCCCCGCACCTACCGGGCCGGGCGCCCACGGGGCCGGCGGGCAGCGGAGCCCCGGAGGTGGACCCCGCGCGCTCCCGCTGCCGGAAGAAATCCCGGGGGTTCTGCGGGCGCTGGGACACCAGCACGGCCGCCTCCTGCAGCACCGGGACGGGACAGCCGTCAGCGGCGGCCCCCGGACCCCCCCCCACGCCCCCGGTGGTCCCGTTTCCCCCGGCCCCCCCGCACTCACGGCCGCCTTCTCGATGGACTCGGAGCGCCGGGAGCGCTCCCGCATGGCCTCCTCGTGCTCCCGCTGCTGCTGCTCCTGCGGGACCGGGACCGGGACCGGGACCGGGCACGGGAACGGGATGGGGTCGCGGTGAGCCGGCTGGGGCGGAACAACCCCGTGCCCGTCCCGTGCCCCCGTGCCCCGTCCCCCCGTCCCCCCGTGCCCGTCCCCGCTCACCCAGCGGGCTTTCTCCTTCCTCCGCTCCTCCGCCTCCAGCCGCGCCTGCTCCTTCCTGCCGGGACGGGGACCCTCAGGGCCGGCACCGGGGCGGCCGCCGGGGCTCGGGTCCCGCTGCGGGGCCGCGGGGGGGCTGCGTGCCCCCGGGGGTGCGGCGCTCACCGGTGCTCCTCGATCAGCCGCTCCTTCTCCCTGAAGCGCTGCTCGCGCTCGGCCGCCTCGCGCCTCTCCTCCTCCATCCGCTCCCGCTCCCAGCGCCGCCGCTCCTCCAGCAGCCGCCGCCGCTCCTCCTCCTTGCGCTGCTCCTCTTCGCGCTGCGCCGGGCGGCACCGGGCTCAGCGGGGCCGGGACCCCCGGGGATGGGCACCGGGGCCGAGCCCGGGCCCCCCGGGAGCGGCGGCCGCGCGGGGTGCCCCGGCCCTCACCTCGGCCTGCGCCCAGAAGGAGTCCCGCTGGGTCCGGCGGATCTCCAGCGCCGGGTTCGTCTTGCGGTAGTTGGTGCCCTGCGGGACCGGCCGGGACTCAGGGCGGCCCCGCGGCGGCGGCGAGCACCCAGAGGGGCGCCCTGGCCCTCGCCCCGCCGGCCCCGGTCCCGGTCCCGCTCCCCGTCCCCGTCCCCGGCGGCCCCGCTCACCACCAGCTCCTCGGTGTCGGCCGGGGGGGCCCTCCTGGCCGGGGGGGCCGCGGCGGGGGCCAGCTGGGCCAGAGCGCGGCTCAGCCCCTCCTGGGTCACCTCCTCGGCGCGCCGGGCGCTCAGCACCACGCTGGCCTCCTGCCGCCAGACGGGGACGGGGTCAGCCCCGAGCCCCCGCGGGGGTGCCGAGGCGCCGGCCGCCGCAGCCCCCCCCCCCCCGCGCTCCCCCCGGGACGGGCCCGCGGCCGCCCCGAGCGCTCCCCGGGGGATCCCGGCGCCATTCCCCGACGGATCGGGGCGCGGGGACGTCCCGCCGGGCGGGCCGGGGCAGCCTCCCCGCTGCTGCGGGGCCGGGCAGGATCCGGCCGGGGCAGGGAGCCCAGCCACAGCCCCGGGTCGGCGGCCAAGGCTGGGAACTGGGAACGGCGGCGCCTGAGTCAGCAGCGCCAGGAATGCACTGAGCGCAGCAAGCAAAGGTCGGGGCTGCCCCGGGCTGGGGGGCGGGAGGAAGGGCGGGGGGAGCCCCCCCAGGTCGGGGCCGCCCCCGGCCCCCCGCCGGCCCCGACTCACCCTGAAGAAGGCTCTGATGGCCGGCAGGTGCCCGGCGCACGCCTGCCGCTGGGACTCGGGCGTCTTCTCCCCGACCTGGCACGGGCACAGGCGGCTCAGGGCTGGGGCCCCGCCGCGCCCCCCCCGCCCCGCGCCCGCCGCCGGCCGGAGCCCCCGCCGTGATCCCACGCAGCCGTGGGGCTGGGGGCCGGGGGGACCTCGGCCGTGCCCGGGGCAAGGTGCGAGGCGGCGGGGTCAGCCCCAGCGCCCCCCCGCAGGAGCCCCCGGCCCGCACTCACCCAGCTGATGAGGACGATGCGGGGGGCGCCGGTGGCGGGGTCCCGGAGGCGGCAGAGCCCGTACATGACGCTGCTGGCGCAGAACTTGCCGGCCAGCTCGTCCGCGCCCCCGGCTGCAAGGAGGGGGCGGTCAGGGGGGGCCGGGCGCTGCGGGACCCCCGCACACTCTGCGGGGGCAGGCAGCGGCCGGTCCCCCCCACTCCGTACCTCCGGAGTCCAGCAGCTTGAGGTCATGGTGCTTCTCGTAGGCAAAGACGGCCCTGGGGGGGCAGAGGGATCAGCAGCCCGGGGGGGGGAGCGGCACCCCCCGGGGCAGCGCCGGGAGGAGCCGGGGCAGGGCCGCGGGGGGGGGCGCGGGTATCCAGCACCGGGTCCCTGCCGCACCGGGACCGCGCGGCCCCGCCGGCCCCCGCCCACCAGTGCCCGGCCCCCGCGCCGTGCCCACCCCATCCCACCCCCCCGCCGTGCCCCCCCCGCTGCCCGCCGGGCTGAATTCGTGGAAGTGCCGCCGGCAGCATCCGCCCAGGGGACAATGGGGCCGCGGGAAGCGCCGCAGCGCCCGGACCCCCCCCGGCCCGTGCCCGCCCCCCTCTCCCCCGGTGATACCGGCCCCGAGCCGGCCTCTCCCCGCTGCCCGAGAGCCCCCCCAGCGGCCGGGCAGCCCCGACCCGCCGGCGCCCCCGGGCCTCGTGCGCCCGGGGCTGGGGCCGGGGGGGCCGGGGAGCCCCCCGCCGGGGCGGCATTCCCCGCCAGCCGCCGCCGCCTTTGTCTCGGCACGGCTCCGATTACAGCCGCATGTGGCGGCACGCTGCGCGCCGGGGACACGGCGCGGCCCGGCTCCAGCAGCACGCGTGCGGAGCGGCACGGCCCGGCACGGCTCCGGCTCGGCTCCGGCACGGCTCGGGAGCGGCGCGCTGGAGCACGGCGCGGCTCGGGGCCACGGGGCAGAGGGCAGCGGCCGCGGGGCCGCGCGGCACCGGGAAGCGGCGGGGGAAGGGGCGGCCCCGCCTCCGGCCCCCCCCAGCCCCGCCGCCGCCAGCCCGGGGGACCCGGCCCCGGCGACAGCCGGCCCCGACCGCGGCCGCCCGGTGTCGGGAGGGCGCCGGCTCCCGGCCCGGCTCCCGCGGGAGGAGCGGCACCGGTCCCGGGACAGGCTCCGCCGCCGCCCCGCCGGCATCGGGAGGGGCGCGGGGCTCCCACGCCCGGGCGGGGCCGGGCAGGAGCCGCGGTCCCCACGCGGTGGGGCCGGGGGGGGGATGGCAGAGCCGGGCGGGGCGCTGCGGGCACCCCCGGGCTGGCACCGGTGCGGGGGCGCGGCCGCTCCCCCCGGCCCTGGCGCGTCCCGGAGCCGTTCAGCCCCGGCGGGCCCCGCACCCCGGAGCCGCTCCCAGCCCGACGGGCCGGGCCGGGCCGCCCGGTTCCCTGCCCGGGTCCGCGGGCTCAGCGCCGGGCGGGGCCCAGCCCCGGGGCCGCGGCACCGTCTCGGCACCGTTCCGCCGTCCCCGTTCCCCGGGGCCACGCTCGTCCGGTCCCGGTGCGCGGGTCCACGTGCGGCCCAGGACCCCCTGTCCCGGCTCCGCTTCCCGGGTTCCCCAGCCCCGCGGGGGTCCTCCCCGCCCGCTGCCCCGCACGTCGCGGTCCCCGCCCGTGCCCGGTGCCGGAGCCCGTCCGTAGCCCGGTGCCCGGTGCCCTCACCAGTTTGTGGCCGCCCGCGGGTTGCCCACGTCCTCCTTGGCCGCCAGCAGCGCCAGCCGGTGCCGGTCCAGCCCCGGGGCCCCCATGCTGCGCCCTGCCCGGCCCCGCGCCGCCCGGACAGATCCTGCGCCCGGCCCGGCCCCGCCTCCGCCGCCGCCGGGAGGGCGGGGAGGGACCGGGCGGGACCGGGCGGGACCGGGCGCCGCGCCAGCCCCGCGCCCTGTGCCCGGCCCGGAGGGGGCGGCGGAGGGGGCGCGGGGCCGCTACCGGCGGCGGGGCCGTTACCGGTGCACGGGGGCCGCCCGGTGGCCGCCCGGGACGGGGTCGCTGCCGCCGGGGGGGGCCCGGCCCGGGGCAGAAAGCGGGGGTGCGGCGATGCCGGGACCCCCCGCCGGTTCGGGAGCCCGAGGGCGTGGGTGCGGGGCGTGGGTCCGTGGGCTGGCCGTGGGCTCGGGGGTGCCACGCGGTACCGTGGGCAGAGCGCGGGCCCACACCGCGGCGTGGGGGCGATGCGGGGTCCCGCTGCGTGACGTGGGCACAGGGCAGGGTCCCACGCGGTGACAGGGGCGCAGAGCGGGGCCCCACGCGTAACACGGGTGCAGGGCAGAGCGCCCCGGGGGGGCCGGGACGTGGGTGCAGCGCGGGGTCCCACGCCGGGACGTGGGTGCGGGCGCGGCGGGGCCCGTGCGGGCGGACGCGGCGCGTGACGCGGAGCCCCCCCGGGGCCCGGCCCCCCGGGAGCGGCCTCCCCACGCGCGGGGCCGCCCGGCGCCGCTGCCCTTATTTGGTCACCGCGGCCTCCGAGCCCCAAAGCCCCAGAGAGGGAAAAAATTCGGCAGCGGCAGCTGCGGCCGGGCGGGGGGGGCGCCCCCCGGGGGGCGGGGATGAGCCCCCCCTCGCGCCGTGTCGCTGCGCCGCCCCGTGTCCCTGTACCGTCCCGTGTCCCGCAGCGCCCCGAGCCGCCCCCAGCCCCGCACACGGGGGTGCCCATCGCTGCTGTCCCCCCCCCCAGCTCTCCCCAGCTCGGCTGTCGCTGCTGGCGGCCTGGGGCGGGGGCCCGGTCCTGCAGTCCCCGGCCGCCGGGCCCGTCCTGGTCCCTTCTCTGATGCGAGCAAAGGGGGCACCGCTGGGGACCCCTGCGGGGGGGGCCGAGCTGCAGCCCCCTGCGGGCACAGGGACCCAGACACCACAGCCCTCAAGCCCCCAAAACAAGGGGCCCCGGCCGCAGCAGCCACCGATGCCCTGGGCCATCAGCCTACAGTGGTACCCAGTCCCGGGGGACAGCCCCGAGCCCCCGGGGACCCACAGGAGGCAGCCGGGGACAGGGAGAGCTCCGGCACGGGGGGGCCCGGGGTGTGGTGTGCCCACAGGGCCTGGTGCCCGCAGGGCCTGGTGCAGCACCAGCACCCCGAGGTGCTGGGGCAGGAGAGTTGCGGGCACCGTGGGGCTGTGGCAGCGTTTGGAACAGAGCCGGGGGGACAGGGACAGCGGGATGGCAGGACAGCGGGCAGGCCTGGAGGCCCACAGCGTCACTGGTTTGTACTGGAGCTTGCTGGTGGCACTGTGAATGCTGGAGCACCCCTGTGTCCCTGGTGTTCTGCTGTGCCAGGCGTGTGCTGGCTGTGCTGGGCCACTGGTGCCACTGGTGTCACTGGTGTCACTGGTTTCACTGGTGCCATTTGTGCTGCTGGTGTCACTGGAGACACTGGTGCTGGTGGTGCCACTGGTGCCACTGGTGCTGCTGGTGTCACTGGTGCCAGTGGTGCCACTGGTGTCACTGGTGCCATTCGTGCTGCTGGTTTCACTGGTGCTACTGGTGCTGGTCGTGCCACTGGTGCCACCGGTGCTGCTGCTGTCCCTGCTGTCCCTTTTACCGCCCCTCGCGGCCCCACTGTCGCTCCGTGCCCCCGCGGCTCCCGGTGTCTCCGCCGTCCCCCCCGTCGGCGCTCGGCGGGTGGGCGTGGCGAGGGGGAGGGGCGTGGCTTCAACGCATAGCCCCGCCCAGCAGAGGCGTGACCCTCCAGCAGGGCCCCGCCCACCGGGGGCTTGGCCGCGCACGCCGCCGGCCGCGAGGAGCGCGGGGGCGGGGGGCGGTCACGTGGGCGCGGCGCCCCCTGGCGGCGCTCCTTTGTCCGCGCGCGGGCGGGGCCGCGGCGGGGCGGGCGCGGATTGGCGGCGGGGGGGGGAAATGCGAGGGGGCGTGGCCTGGCGGGGCGTGGCCGGCGCGGGTTGGCGGCGGGCGCGGGGCGTGGCCGGCGGGGCGGGGCTCGGCGCGGCGGGGCGGGCGCGGATTGGCTGCGGGGCGGGGCGGGGCGGGGAGGGGCGGGGCGGGCGGGGTAACGGGCCCGGGCGGCGGCGGCGGCGGCGGCGGCGGCGGCGGCGGCGCGGGATGGGCGGGGGGCGGCGCGGGGCGCGGCGCTGAGCGGGGGCCCCATGGACCTGGACGTGGACTACGAGCGGCCCAACGTCGAGACCATCAAGTGCGTGGTGGTGGGCGACAACGCCGTGGGCAAGACCCGGCTCATCTGCGCCCGCGCCTGCAACGCCACCCTCAGCCAGTACCAGCTGCTGGCCACGCACGTGCCCACCGTGTGGGCCATCGACCAGTACCGCGTCTGCCAGGAGGTGCGGGGGCACCGGGGGGACAGGGGGGGGAAGGGGGGACGGCCCCGGACCCCGGGGGGGAGCCCCCCGGGGAGCCCCCCCCCCGCACCGGGCAGCCGCTGACCGCCGCCCCCGCAGGTGCTGGAGCGCTCCCGGGACGTGGTGGACGAGGTGAGCGTGTCGCTGCGGCTCTGGGACACCTTCGGGGACCACCACAAGGACCGGCGCTTCGCCTACGGCAGGTGGGGGGGGGGCGACGCGGGGGGCGCGGTCCCGCTCCGAGCCCCGGTGGCGGCGGGCGGGGGGCGCCGAGCACGAGGGACCCCCCCCCCCCGGGAGCCGACCCGCGGCCGGGCGGGATGCGGGGGGGGTGGGAGAGGTCTGCCCCCCCCCACACCTCCCACCCCCCTCCGGTGTCCGGTTGCAGCCCCGGGGGCACCGTGACCGCAGGGACCGGGCAGGCACCGGCTCCGGGGGCAGCTCTGGGTGCCCGGGGTGTCCCCGCAGGCAGCGGCAGCACCGGGGGGCTCCGGGGGGTATTTGGGACGCACAGGACCCACCACACCCGGGGCTGCACAGCCCTGGGGTCCCGGGGCAGGACCCGGGGGTCCCCGGCCGTGGCCGAGAGCAGGCACTGAGCCCCGGTGCCGTGCGGCTGAGCCCGTCCTGGCACCGGGAGATCCCCGTGGCCGTGGCTGTGACCGTGGCTGTGGCCGAGAGGGTGACAGCCCCCGCCCCCTCATGCCCCCCCTCGTGCCAAGTGGCTGGGCTGTAAACAACCCCTTCCCCGTGGCCTCTGGCACGTCCAGGCTCTTATCGCCCCGCCGCAGTGCGCCAGCTTGGCTTGGTGAGCTCTGAGCTCCCCTCCGTGTGGGGGGGCAGGGACCCCCGGTGGGAATGGGGGCACCCCCGGGTGAGGGGGCACAGCCCGGGGTGCCCAGAGGGCACCCAGTGCCACCACCCTGCCGTCCCCTTCCCCGCAGGGCAGCGGGTGCCGGCTGAGCTGCAGCTCCCGTGCTGGCCGGGGGCCCGGGGGGGCGGGAGGACGGCGTCTATCTTGGTCCCCGGCACGGGCCCAGCTCCAAACGCGGCTCCTGGTCACGTCTCGGAAGGCACGGACTAAAAACAAACCCAGCCTGGCGGCCACGCGGCTGCTCCCGGCCGCCCTGAGGGTCCCTTCCCACAGGGGTCCGGCCCCACAATGGGCACGGGACGGGTCTCGGGTCCCCTGTGCCTGCTCTGCCCCTGTCCCAGCTGCTGTTGGTGGGCATCTCCCTGCAGCCGCCGGTGCACGTGGCGCCTGCGGGTTGTGCCAGGACAGGGCTGCGCTGACCCCCTTCCTCCCCCTCCTCCTCCTCCTCCTCCTCGCCGCAGGTCAGATGTGGTCGTGCTCTGCTTCTCGCTGGCCAACCCCAACTCCCTGCGCCACGTGAAGACCATGTGGTACCCCGAGATCAAACACTTCTGCCCGCGGACGCCCATCATCCTGGTGGGCTGCCAGCTGGACCTGCGCTACGCCGACCTGGAGGCCGTCAACCGCGCCCGGCGCCCCCTGGCCAAGTGAGGCTGCGCCCGGCGGGCGGGCGGGGGGTCGGGGTTGGGGTCCGGGCCCCCCCATGCGGTGACACGGACCCGCTCTGCACCCCCAGGCCCATCAAGCCCACGGACATCCTGCCCCCGGAGCGGGGCCACGAGGTGGCCAAGGAGCTGGGCGTGCCCTACTACGAGACCAGCGTGGTGGCCCAGTTCGGCATCAAGGACGTCTTCGACAACGCCATCCGGGCCGCCCTCATCTCCCGCCGCCACCTGCAGTTCTGGAAGTCCCACCTGAAGAAGATGCAGCGGCCGCTGCTGCAGGCCCCCTTCCTGCCCCCCAAGCCCCCGCCGCCCGTCATCCACATCCCCGACCCCCCGGCCAGCCGCGGCTGGGGCCCCGCCGCCCTCTTCTGCACCCCGCTCTGCGCCGACGTCGTCTTCCAGCTGCAGGGCGGCCAGCAGGTCTTCGCCCACCGCGTCTACCTGGCCACCTCCTGCTCCAAGTTCTACGACCTCTTCACCCTGGAGGGGCCGCGGGGGGCGGCCAAGGAGCCGGCCGCCCGCGCCCGCAGCCTGGACGGGGAGCGGGGGGCGCTGGGCGAGGGGGCGCGCGCCCCGCTGCGGACCTCGCAGAGCGACGACGCCCTGCGGCCGGCGGCGGGGGACGGCGCGGTGCCCGGTGCCCGCGACCTGTCGGCGTGGGGCCGCGGCTTCGTCAGCATGCGCTGGGAGCTGGTGGAGGACCCGGTGGCGGGGCGGGAGAAGCGGATGACGGTGGTGTGCATGGACCGGCTGGTGCAGGCGGAGCCCTTCCGCGCCGTGCTGGAGTACCTCTACACCGGGCGGCTGGACCAGGCCCGCGGGGACCTGATGCAGGTGGCCACCATCGCCGAGCTGCTGGAGGTCTTCGACCTGCGCATGATGGTGGCCAACGTGCTCAACAAGGAGAGCTTCATGAACCAGGAGATCACCAAGGCCTTCCACGTCCGCCGTGCCAACCGCATCAAGGAGTGCCTGGGGAAGGGGGTCTTCGCAGGTACAGGGGGCGAGGGGTGGCGGTGCCCTGCTGGGGACATCACACGGGCTCCCTCCCCTCCGTCTGGGTCATTCGGCTCCCTCTGGGCTGTGCATGGACCTGGGCTCCTGGCCACCCTGAGCACTGCCCCTCCACCAGGGCCACGCTGGGCTGCGCTCCCAGAGCCCTCGTCCCCTCCCCATGCCACCCCTGGCACCCGTGTGGCTGTGCTGCTGTCCCTGTGCTGGGCTGGCTGCGGTGCGTGGGGCTCACGTCCCTGCAGCAGCCGTGGTGTGGGACGGGGATGGCCGAGGGGTGCCTGCCCCGTGCTGAACCTGTCCCTGTGCCATCCCAGACGTGGTTTTCCGCGTGGACGACGGGACCGTGCCGGCGCACAAGCCCCTGCTGATTGCCGGCTGCGACTGGATGATGGCCATGTTCCGGGGGGCTTTCCGGGAGAGCTACGCTGCCGAGGTGAGGGCACGGGGATGGCAGGGGGGGGACTTTGAGGCTGTCGTGGGGCTGTGGCTCTGCTGGCACGGGGCACACGGGGCCCAGCTGCGCCCATGGTGTCCCCATGGTGGGGCAGGCGATGCTGGTGGCGGGGCAGGGTCCGTCCTTGCTGCAGTGCCCACCCCACCGCCAGCGACTGGCCCCCAAACCCCTGTCCCTCCAGGTCTCCCTGCCGGGCACCAACTGCGCCTGCCTGCGCGCCGTCCTCGACTTCCTCTACACCGGCGTCTTCACCCCCACGCCCGACCTGGACGCCATGGAGCTCCTCATCCTCACCAACCGCCTCTGCCTGCCCCGGCTGCAGGCGCTCACAGGTGAGCCCCCCCGCGCCCTGCTGACGTCGGCTGCCAATACGATTACGGAGCCATGGGGACGGGATCGATGCGGCCCCGGGGTGTCATTAGCGGGGCCCTTATGTAAGAGCCCGACGAGCCCGGCGTAACCCCACCGCATGGCTGCACCGCGTCCCCCGGCGCTCACGGCCCCCCTCCCTGCCCCCAGAGCAGTACGCCGTGGACGAGCTGCTCCGAGCCTTCATGCAGCAGGTGGAGATCGACGAGCAGGTGATCATCTACCTGGAGATGACGCAGGTACGCAGGGTGGGGGGCACAGGGTGGGGGCTGCTCTGGGGCACGAAGCCCCAGGGCGGGCTCCGGGCTGTGAATCCCCAGCCCTGGCTCCCCCCATCCCCTGCCTGCAGTTCCACAACGCCCGGCAGCTGGCCGCCTGGTGCCTGCACTACATCTGCACCAACTACAACAGCGTCTGCCGCCGCTTCCCCCGGGAGATGAAGTTCATGTCCCCAGGTAGGCTGCGGGGGGCCGGGCAGGGATGGCCCCGGTTGTGCCGGGTCCGGCTGTGCCGTGACGTGCCGCCGTCCCCGCAGAGAACCAGGCGCACTTTGAGCGGCACCGCTGGCCGCCGGTGTGGTACCTGAAGGAGGAGGACCTGTACCTGCGCTCCAAGAAGGAGCGGGATCGCGAGGAGCAGCTGCAGCGCAAGCAGCACACCCGCAGCAAGTGGTGCTTCTGGCGCCCCTCGCCCCACGTCTCCTGAAGCGAGGGGCACGAGGGGCACGGCCGTGACGCGCCCCCGGGGCAGGGGGCACAGCCGCGCCCCGGCTGGCACAGGGCGGGGGGCTCCCCTCTCCGCCCCCCCTGCCCCGGGGCTGCAGCCGCTGCGGGCCCTGGGGGCTGCCTGTTTACACCCCCGTCCCCAGGCTGGTTTACAGGCGCTCGCTGCCGCCGCCGCTCTGGTTTACGGCCCCATTCCCCCCCCGCCGCCGCCCCGCGGTGCCTTTCCCTGGGGCGGTGGCGTGCCAAGCCGGGCAGGGCCCCCCCCACCCCGGCCGGCGCTGGTGCTACCTCTGACCGAGCAGTATTGTGGGGCTGGGGGCTCTGCTGCCCCCTCCCCTGCCAGGGCCCCGCGGGAGGGTGCTGGCTCCCCAGGCTGGGGCTCCCCGGCCGGGCTCTCTGGTGCTGTTATTTTCCCCCCTTCCTCTGCCTCAGCGGAGGTGGGGGCCAAGCTGTGAGCGGGGCACGGGGCGGGAGGGCGGAGGGGCCGCGGGGGCTGCGTGTGCCACAGGAGCTGCCCCTGCCCGCCGAGGGCGCCCCGGCTCACCCCGGTCATCTCTGTGCCTTGGACACGTCCCGGCGGGGCCGACGTCCCCGTCCCGGTGTCCCTGCGCTGCACAACCCTTTGTACACTTTTCTACTCCGCTCGCCCCGACCCAGCACAACCTCCCGGGCGCCTGCGCCCGCCTCAAGGGCTCTTTGTACCTTCGCCTTCCCAACCACTGTGAGTGGGGCGCCGCGCTTCGCCGCGCCGAGTTTTAACCTTTAATAAAGCCTTTTGTAACGGGACGGGGCTCCCGCTCCTGCTCAGGGTCCCACAGCAAGGAGCAGACGCGGGGGGCTCGGTTCAGGTGCGTTTATTGTGGGGGAGGTACGGGGCTGGGGGGACAGGGCAGGGTGCGGAGTCCTGACCCATAGCCGGGGGGGCAGCACATGGGGGTGCAGCATGAGCAGGGGGGTGCGATGATTGGGCTCAGTGGTGCTGGGAAAGGGGCACGATGGGGGCCAGGGGCTGTGGCCCGCAGCTGGGGGCAGAGCAGTGCGTGGGCAGCGGGCCCCCTGCCCACAGCGCGGCTCTCCCCCAGCGCAGCAGCAGGGGCTGGGGCTGGGGCTGGGGCTGGGGCTGGGGCTGGGGCTGCCTTTCCCAGGGCCGGACCCTGCTGCTGCCAGGAGCTGCAGGAAGCTCCTGCGGGGCCGAGCCGGATCCGGGAGCTGCGGGAAGCTCCTTCCCTGCCTGCTGAGGACAGGGCCTGCCCCGGGCAGGGCCCCCCCGCACATGGGGCCCCCCTGCCCCCGCAGGGCCCTGGGAACAGCAGCCAGCAGAGAGGGACTGGGACAGGGACAAGGACCAGGGGGACAGCAACTGCTGGGACAGGGCCGAGCCCTGCCCTGGACGCAGAGGGGGAAGCACCGGGAACGTGGGGGGAGCCCCAGCACGGCCTGTGCCCCCTTCCAGCATCCCCAATCTGGGGCAGGGTCAAAGCCAGCAGGGAGCCGGGCTGAGGCTGGGGGCTGGAGCAGGGGGACAGCCTGCTGGCACGCAGCGCCACGGCTCGGCTGGGTGACCTCGCAGCCTGTCCCTGGGGCGCTCAGCTGGCCTGGAAGAGCGCAGTGCGGCCGCCTCTGCTTTTTCCAGCCCAGGAGCGCAGCTGCGGCCCCGCACTGCTGGCTGCCAGCCGGGGTCCCGCTGGGACGCGGCCGTGCCCGGGGCGGCTGGCAGGGCGCGGAGGCTCCTCGCCCCAGCCCGTCCACGCTGCCCCGAGGCAGGGCGGCCCACGCTGCAGCACCCGTGGGTGCGGCCCCCCCCGCAGGGAGCGGCTCCCGCAGCCCTCCCGGCCGGAGCAGCGTGCAGGGCAGGTTCGCCCTGGATCCTCTCCTGTTTGAAGCAGAGGTGCCGCGGGGAAGAGGGGAGCCGGTTCTGCTCCTCCCCACCACTGCTGCTACCAGAGCCTGCGTGGAGGCAGCTGCTGCTCAGACACATCAGCCCTGCCGCCTCCTGCCCTCCCAGGGGGGCTCAGGAGGGGGCAGGGGGGGCAGCTTTCGGCTCAGGGACCCACAGCGCCGTGCAGCTGGGTCCCACTGAGCCAGAGCAGCTTGGAGCTGATGTTCCCCGTGCACGGCCATGCCCCGCTGAGGGCAGGTTTGCTTTGGGAGTGACAGGAGCCCCCTTCAGCTCCACCTCTGCACTGATTGCCACCCCGCTGGGGCACAGCTCTGGGCCGGGGGGTGCCTGGTGGCCTGGCTCGGGCCCGAGGGCCCCGCTCACAGCCTACACCTGGCTGTAGCGGAAGATCTCGCTGAGGTCGTAGCCGGTCACGGCGAAGGAGCAGCCCTCGGGGTCGCAGAAACGGGCTCCGCAGATCTGGGTGTCAGTCACACACTCGGCGTGGCAGTGCTCGATCTGCAGCGGGACGAGGAGCCAGCGTGAGCGGCACCGGGAGCTGAGCACAGCCAGCACTGCCCCAGCCCCACACCTGCCTGCAGGAGCATCAGCTCGGAGCAGTGCGGCCACACCAGCGCTCCCCAGCTCAGGGGCACAAGAACCTTTCTCTTCTCACAGCCCCACTGCTCGAGGGCAGGACTCAGGATCACGCCCAGAGGGAACAGCGCTGGGCCACCGCGCAGCAGCTCAGGCTGGGCCCAGGGGGCTTCCAGCCAGCAGCTCAGCTCCGCAGCCCCCAGCAGCAGCAGCACCTCGCGGGAGGCTGCGTGACCCAGCAGCACCAACCCGCGGGCCCACTGGGGCAGCAACACCCCGCAGGGACCCACCCTGGCTCCGGGTTCCCTGCTGGGTGTCCGTGTCCCAGGCCTCACCTCGACATCGTCGGTGTCTGGGTTCCTGCTGAGCTTCCAGACGTGAACGAAGGAGTCCTCAGCCCCCGAGAGCAGCTGTGGAGGGAAGCAGCAGAGGGGCCGTGGGGACCAGGACACCAGGGGGGCGCAGCACAGCGTGACGGTGCTGAGCAGCCCCTGCTCCAGCAGGCCGGGTGCCCGCTGCGGGCAGCTTCCCCCTCACCTTTCCCGTCAGTGGCGCCAGGTCCAGGGCGTAGATCCAGCGAGCGTGAGCGTTGACCTCTGCTCGCAGGACGCCCGTCGCTGCCTCGTACAGCCGAATCTGCCCGTTGCCATAGCCAGCAGCAACGACCCCGTTCCAGAGCTTCACGGAGGAGCAGGTGCAGCTGGGCACAGGGGCACGCGTCACCTCCTCCCCTCCCGGCTGCACACCCGCACACCGGAGCCGGGGGTCCCCTCCTGTCCTCCCCAGCACCCTCCCAGTCCCACAAAAGAGCCTGGAAGGGTCCGGCCGGGGATGTCCGGCACCGCCTCGCTGTGGGGATCCTGCCGCGCTGCTCCGGCTTACCCCAAGGCTGGGATCTTGTTGAGCAAGGTGAACTCCTCTCCAGAGCGCCAGATGCACAGGGCCCCCGCGTCGTCGGCAGTCACCAGGTCCCCAGCCCCCTCCTGCAGGAGGGACGTGGGGTCAGCAATGCCCCCGGGGCGGCCCCAGGCACCGAGCTGCTGCTGCTGCTGCTGCGCACCGGGGCCAGAGCCTGCAGCAGGACAGGCTTAAAGCTCAACTACCCCCCGAAACTGCTGACATTCTGTGAACGAGGAAGGCTGGGCTGTGATCGTACACGGGCATTTCAGTTGAAACATGTCGGTGTTTGGCAATGCTAATTACACAGGGGATAAATTTGTGAGAACAGTCACTACATCTCCTCCCTCGGCTTTCGAGTCACAACAGACTTCACCTCGACACGCAGCTCGGATTGCATGTGCAAAGCTTGCTAGAAAGCCTTTCAAACAAACCACAGAGCAAAGTCCGAGCACAGCGAGTTAGAGAAGTCAGCCAGAGACAGATGAGAGACGAGAGAGCAGCTTTCGCATAAACAAGCTCCATATCCAGGCTAATTGGGAACCAGTTCTAAGCAGTTAATTGTTCAAGGGAGTCCCAAGCGCAGAGCAAGTTAAATGTACCTAATTAGAGAAAGTGTTTGAAAGTGTCCTCGTTGGGAAGTGTGCAGCCAGTAATGAGGAAGCCAATTAGCACATCTGCAGAAATGTCAACCCGAACGAACTGAAGTGGAGGAAGCCCCATCCTGGCTGCAGCCTGCTCTGTGCTCAGGAGGATCTGCACGTGGCAGCAGGAAGGTCACCGCGGTGTCGGTGGCGGCTCGGACAGGACACCTCCATCCATTCGGTGAATTTAGCGAGGGGAAGCAGGCTCCTGGCCTCAGGCACCTCCTGCAGCCAGCCCCGGGTGCGGAGCTCTCGGCCCCGTTGGCGCTGCCCTCGGCCTCCCCCACTCCCGGGGAGCAGAACCGCGCTCTGCACCGGCAGCTCGGCGCCTGGGCTTGCTCCGGGTTGGGGTGTGCCAGGGCTGCGCCCCCCCACCCTGGGGAGGGTCTGGCCCAGCAGCTCCCCGCCCGCACGCTGGGAGCCTGAGTTCAGCGTGTGTTTGTTCAGGGCTGGTTTTGCTCATTTGCTCGTGTGGCAGACCGGCCTTGGGCTTCAATAGCTGCTGTGTGCTCTGGCACGCACCCCGCTGCATCACAGGATATTCTCTGGCAATTACTCACACGCCCACAGCCACCCTTCCTGCGGGAGGGCCTCAGCTCATCTCTGTCAGGATGGTTCTGCCTCTGCACGGTTTGGTTTCTGAGACTTTGGGTGACCGGGACTGGGGTTCGGTCAGCTCAGAGACGGGGAGATGGAGGAGCTGAAGAGGCAGGAACTGGCTGGACTCTGACAGCACAGCCGGGACAGCTGACGGGGTGGCTGCTCCCAGCTGTCTGAGCAGAAGGAAGAGCCCTGAAATGCCAGCCTGCACACACAGCGTCTGGGGCTACTCCCGATCACAATCTGCTTCTGCTGCACGCCACGCTGAGCCAGCCAGCTGGGGTACAGGCTGCAGCAGGGGCTGAGGCATCCCAAGCCAGGGCTTCACCCGGACCTGTCCTGACCCCCCCCTAACAGCAGAGACCCCCCCGGTGCCACGGCAGCCTCGGGAGCCAACGTCCTGGGTGAAGGAAGGGAGGTGAGAGCTGCCTGTGCCCTGCACCGCAGGGGGAGGCCACCTCAGCTGCACTACACCAGCACGGGGACTGGGCTGGCTGCGGTGCCACACACCGGGAAAGGCCCCGGGCAGCCCCCAGCACCCCCTCCCACGGCCGGGGCTCCTGCAGCACCTCTGGCCCCGGTGGCCACGCACGTACCGGAGCCTGGCCCAGCTCCGCCGCGATGTCGGTGATGGCGTGGCGGTGCTCCTCCAGGACCTCGCTCACCGTGACGTTGGTCCCTTTGTGGGGGATGTCGAACACCAGCACCATCCCGGAGGACGTCCCTGCAGGGGGACCGGACCGGAGGTGTCAGCAGGGACGCATCCCACAGCCGAGCCCCCAGCTCCTGCCGTGCTCCACTCCCCCCCAGCCCTCTGCCTGTGTGAGGCCACGCAGACCGACCCCTCTGCCAGGCACAGCTGCCCCCACGTCGCCCCGTTCCACCCGGGGCCACAAAGGCCACCCGGCGTGTCCCTGCCTTGCCCTCCTCCCTCTGGCTGCCCCACGTCACTCACCCACGCAGATGAAGCGTTCTCCAGCTGCAGCGATCCCTCGGGCAAACACGGCTTGTGCTGGAAGGAACCAAGAGCTGGCTGCAGCCTGTGGCAGCCCACAGGAACACCCAGTTGAGCATCATCCCCAGTCCTGTGGTTGCCACAGGGCCCCTCCAGCCTTCCTAGGCCCACGTCAGGATGGTGCAAAACCTCCTCCAGACCCTTCTACTGACCTGCCGTGTAGCTCTAGCCTGCCTCAGCCCTGCCTGGACATGGGAGCAATGCTGCTGAGGACCCAGACCAGCAGGAACCAGGCTGCCCAACAGGAACACCTGATCCCACACCCCCAGGAGAAGCACAGGGAGGTCTGGGGGCCCTTTGCTGCGCTCCCCCTGCGGCACTCACCTGGCGACTGCTCTGTGATGTCCAACGCGTGCCAGTAAACCATGACGGAGCCATCCGACTCATACATCTGGGAAGAGAAAAAGCAGCGGGGTGAGAGCTGGCCGCGGGGAGAGCTGCTCCCACAGCCCCAGGCCATGAAGCCTGGCTGCCCCCAGCCCACCCCCGGCCCTGGCCGCCCCGCAGGAGCCGCCTCACCTGGACGCCTTTCTGCGAGGTCAGCACCAGCAGCACGCGGGCCGGCAGCACGCACCAGGCGGCCTGCAAGGGAGCACGGAGCAGTCAGGGGCTGGGGAGGGGGCTGCGGGCAGGACCCCTCACCCCCCCCCTCCCCAAAATCGGGCCGCCCCACCCCGCAGCCACGCTGGGCTCTGACCTCGGTGACCCCCCAGGCCCGCACGGGGCCCCTCGAGAGGCTCCTTGGGAGGCTCCTTCCCCCCCCGCCGCCTCCTCCCGGTACCGGAGCACCCCCCCCCCCGGCTGGGCCCTGCCTCCGCCCGGCCGGCACCGGGCACCGGACACCGGGCGGGGGGGGAGCGGCAAGGCCCGGGCATCACCGGGGAGCGCTGCCCGCCTCGGGGTGCCAGGAGGGGAACGGGAAACAGGGAACGGGACCGGGACCGGGATTGGGACCGGGATCGGGATCGGGACAGGGACGGGGACCGGGACCGGGACAGGGACAGGGACCGGGATCGGGATTGGGACCGGGATCGGGATCAGAATCGGGACCGGGACAGGGACCGGGACCGGGATCGGGATCGGGACGGGGACCGGGACAGGGACGGGGACCGGGACAGGGACCGGGATCGGGACCGGGACCGGGATTGGGACCGGGACTGGGAGCGGGATCGGGATCAGAATCGGGACCGGGACAGAGACAGGGACAGGGACCGGGACCGGGATCGGGATCGCGACCGGGACTGGGATCGGGATCGGGACCGGGACCGGGACAGGGACCGGGATCGGGACGGGGACCGGGACCGGGACAGCGCCGCGGCAGGCACCGGGCGGGACCGGGACCGGGACCGGGACCGGGGCTGAGACCGGGGGAGGGCCCGGGGCGTCCCCGCCGGCCCCACCTGCGTGACGGCAGCGGCGGCGGCTGCCGGTGCGGCGTGAGGGGCGCGCAGCTGCCGCTGGGAGCCGCCCAGGCCGTCGTTGGCGGCGCTGAGCACGTTAACGGCGGGGCCGTGCACGGCGCAGAAGCAGGCCAGCTGGCGCTGCGGCAGGCGCAGCACGCTCAGGTTGTTGTACAGCGCCGAGCTGCTGCCGCCCAGCTGCACGCTCCTGTCCCGCCGGTACATCCCGGTGATCCCGGAGCCCCCCCCGGTGCCCCCCCGGTGCTCCCGGTGCCGCCTCAGCCCCGCGCCGCCGCAGCCATGGAGACGGAGACGGCGGCGCCGCGTGATGACGTCACGCGCGGGGAGGCGTCACCGCCGCGCCGCGGGGCGGGGCCGCGTCGCCATGGAGACCGCGACGCCTCGGAGAGGGGTGGGGGGGGGGCGGGGGAGGACGGGGGGGTCCCGGGGGGCTCCGTGGGCACGGGTGGGGGGCGCGGGATGGGGGGGAGGGGAACGTGGGGTGGGTGTGCGCTGGGGGGGGTGGGGTGGGATGGGGGCACCGGGAGGGGCGGGGAACTGGGGGGGGCTGGGGGCACTGGGAGGAACTGGGAGGCACTGGGAGGGGTTGGGGGCACTGGGGGCACTGGGATGTGCTGGGGGATACTGGGGAGTGCTGGGAGGCACTGGGATGCACTGGGGACACCAGGAGGAGCTAGGGGCACTGGGATGTGCTGGGGGCACTGGGAGGAACTGGGAAGCACTGGGATGTGCTGGGGGCACTGGGATATGCGGAGGTATACTGGGAGGAGCTAGGGGCACTGGGAGGAACTGGGAGGCACTGGGATAGACTGGGGCACTGGGATGTGCTGGGGGCACCAGGAGGGGCTGGGGGGCACCGGGATGTAGGGGGGGGCACTGGGATGTGCCAGGGGCACTGGGAGGAGCTGGATGGCACTGGGGAGTGCTGGGGATACTGGAATGCACTGGAGGCACCGGGAGGAGCTAGGGGCACTGGGATGTGCTGGGGGCACTGGGATGTGCTGGGGGATACTGGGGAGTGTGGTGGGTGCGGGGGTGCCAGCCCAGGGGGTGCCGGGCGGCAGCGGGGAGCCCCCAGGCCTGCTGGGCTCCTCCTGGGCGCCACGGGCAGCACGGCCACAATGCCGGCGGTGTGTCGGTGCAGAGCATGGCCTCCCGCGAGCGTGCGGCCGCCTCCAGGCTGCGCGGGGACAAGTCCCGGCCCTCCACGGCCGCCGCCGTCCCCACGGACATCGTCCCGGGGCGCCTGAGCGAGGCGCAGTGGCTGGCGCTGCTGGCGGCTGAGGAAGGGGACGGGGACGTGGGGGACGCCCTGGAGGAGCTGCTGGGCCGTGTGCTGGAGGAGTGCTTCCACGTCTACCTGGCTCGGCAGGTGGGCAGCCCTGCACCGCCTGCGGGACGCCGCGGCCACCGTCCCCGTGGGCCCCTCGCCCGGTGGCCGCGGGGCCGGGGGCTGCCAGGCGTCCCCGTGCGAGCCCCGCTCCCGGCTGCCCTTTGCCACCGCACCGGGCACCGAGGCGGGTCCTGTGCTCGCAGCGCGTGCCCTTCACCGTGAGCCAGGCGAGGGACGCCGTGCTGCAGGTGGCCGAGTGGCGCTTCCAGGCGCGGGACGAGGGGGACGCGGAGCTGGAAGGTGGCGCCTGGCAGGAGGACGAGGAGCCCGAACCCTGCGCCATCGACGCCTGGGCTCAGGGCTCGGTTCCCGTCCTGCAGGAGCACCCGTCCCCGCGCCTGGGGGACAGAGAGGTGACAGCCCCCCGGCCCCTCCTGCGCCCCGCACACCCTGGGTTTTCCTTCCTCCTGTGTGTGGGGTCTGGGGGGGAGCTCGGCTGGCTGGGGCTGAGCCCGGGGGTCCTCACAGCCATGGCCACATCGGGGTGAGGGGCAGGAGGGGTCTGGGTGCTTGCTGCAGCTGCTCAGGGCATCGTTTGGGAGTTGGAACAGTTCCCATCCCCGCATCCTCTGCGTGATGCCACAGGGCTGTGTGGGTGACGAGGGGCCAGTGCCTGCAGCAGCCCTGGTGCAGCCCGAGCAGCCCCCCCCGACATGGGGGCAGCCCTCGGAGCCAGCCCAGGCTGAGCACCCCCAAAGCGCCCCCAGCTTTGCCCTTCCTGGGCAGGTGCCGCATGTGGGGGCTGTGGCTGGGGCTGTGCTGCTGTGCAGGGGGGGTGCCCTGCCCCAGCGCTGCCCCCGTGTCCTGGCCAGGTCTCCAGCACCGACACCGTCCTGTCCGAGGCCGAGTGCGCCTCCTCGGCACCCCGCAGCGTGCCAGCACCTTCCCACACGCCTCTGCTGCAGGACGGGGCGCTCACCGCTCCCCAGCCACCCAGGGGAAGATCCAGCAGCTCCCGCAGCCCAGCGCCACGACCAGCCCCACGACCAGCCCCACAGCCAGCCCCACAGCCAGCCCCAGTCCACCCTGCCGCGGCACGGCCCCACCGCCAGCCCCAGCACCAGCCCAAGCCCAAGCCCTCGCCTGGCCTCAAGAGCCCGGAGCCCCTGGCACAGAGGGAGGCTGGCACCTCGGCGAAGGTCAGCGTGGACGGGCTGCTGCTGCCTCTCTCCTGCAGACCCCTGGTGAAGATCCAGACGGGGAGGCCCCCGCGCAGCAAGGCGAGGGCGTGTGGTAAGCCCGGCACCACACTGGGAACCTCCCAGCTGGCCCCTACCAGGCGCTGGATCCGGCCCCAGGTGGAGGTGCTGGACCCGGGCGAGGAGGCCAAGTGGCAGCCGTGTCCCCCGGCCGCCCGCCGGCACAGCCGGGAGCCTCGGAGCCCCTCCGTGCGGCGCAAGGGGCCGGGCAGCTCGCTGCCCCCCCTGGGGCTGGCAGCTGCGGGGGGGGCACAGCTCCTGCCACCCGCCCCGGGGGCCCGGCAGCCCAGCAGCCCCCAGCCCCCAGAGCTGGGCTCCTTGCTGGGTGCCGTCCGGCTGGCCCCCGGCGTCACCATCAGGCGTGGAGAAGGCGAGAGGCATGGGCTCTGCCTCCCTGCACACCACGAGGAGGAGGAGGAGGAGGAGATGGGGGAGGCCAGGCGGGACCTGAGGCCCCTGCGCCCCGCTGTGCCCTTCCCCACCATTGCTGTGAGCCAGGTCACCGGCTATGGCCCACGTTGAATGCAGCACCCATCTGACACCTCCCAGGCTGTGGGTCAGTGTTTGGTGTGTGGGGACCTCTCTGCTCGGGGCCAGCCCCATTCCCATCCTGGCATGTCCTGCACAGAGCCGTGGGCACTGCGGGTGCCGACCCCCTGCTCCCCTCTGTAGGCTCTGTGTGACCCGGGGCTGCTGCTGGCAGCCACCTCCTAACCCAGTGCCTCCAACGCCGCTCCCTCCCCTCCTCTCCTGGGCATTTCCCAGCAGCTGCCGGGTCTGGCACCGGGGGCTCCCGGTGTCCTGATGCACTGTGTGTGCCCTCACCCCGGGCACGAAGCACAGCCTTGTGCCAGGCTGGGTGCCCGCACCCCTGCTGCTCCCCGGCCTCATGCACCGGGCAGCCCCGGGCTGGGAGGGCAGAGCTGTGGGCACGGGCTGGGGAACGGGCTCCAACAGCTCCCCGCCTGCTGCCAGCCCCGTGCCCACCAGCCCCGTGCCCACCAGCCCCCTCGCCCTGCCGGAGCTCAGGTGCTGCGCCGCATGCTGGGGGTGCGGGCTCGTCCTGTGGGCTGAGTGCCACTGATGGATGCAGCGCGTGGTGAGGTTGGGCTCTTCACAAGCTCTGGGAAACAAAGCAAATAAACTCGAGGTGCTCCCGTAGCACCTGGGAAGCAGCACTCGGCAGCAATCATTTATCATGCCAGCATGCTGCTTTTCAGCTCGGCTGGGGGACCGAGCCACCACAGGGCTGGCTCTGACAGCTCTCTGGCTGCACAAGTGCCCCAGTTTTGCTAAAAAGAACCATTTCTGGGCTGTGCCGGTCTGCTGATACTCAGGGGTGGCTCAGCTGGGGACGGGGATCGGCACCGGGGAAATGCCCGGCGTGTCCAGGGAGCAGTGGCAGAGCTGGGCCGGTGATGCTCATCCAGCACCAGATGCTTCGAGTTGCCTGTGCCCGGGGGAGCTGGAAGCGTTCCCCAGGGAGTACTGCCGGTGCTGCTGCCGGTGGAACGACCAGAAGGGGATGGCCAGGAGCATGCCAAGGAGAAGAGCGGTGCCGGTGTCCCCAAACTGCTGGGCGCATTGGGAATAGCTTCCCTCAAAAAGTGCGTCTAGTGCACTGCAATAAAGTATACCTACTAATGAAGTATACCTACTAATGAAGTGTACCTACTAACGAAGTGTACCTATTAATAAAGTATACCTACTTTACAACCCTGTGGTTGTGGAGTCTTTTCTGTGTGTCAGTTTGGCGAGCCAGGCAGGAGGGCTCTGTTTGGCTGAGGGATCGACTGTGGAGCGGACCTCCTAGGTGCACCCCGAGCCTTTTCTCTCTCAGAGGAGCTCCTCTCCCAGCTGCTCACTGCGGGGATAGAGGAAGATCCTGTGGCTGCGGACAAACGGTATGCCTTAATAAAGGTATATATATAAAGCCAATTGGCCGGGGAGGTCGATAAGCTGCATAGAGATGTCTAGCGCGTGACATGAACCCCGAGGGCGTCCTGGAAGGTGGCCGGTAGAGCGGCCAAACGGGGTTGGGGTAGAAGCCATTGTTCCCTGGTTCCAGGAACCACAAGGAACCTCCTAAAAGATTGTGGAAGAGACGGGAGGAGGGTAGGCGAGCTTTAATGGTAACTGGCACAGTGTTTGCAGCTGCTGGGGGAATCATTCTAATTGGAATAATAATTGTATGTTGTCTTTGTAAAGGCCCGGGCATTTGTTAAAGTATTCTTTCAAACATCTGTAAAGATATGTGAATATAGTGTCATATAGGAACTGCCATTGGGGTGTATGCCAAAGGGAACTACATTTGCTCTGGCGTGTTATCGGTCCTTCAGGCTCAGCTGTCCTTGGTGCAATCGTCTACAGGCAGTTGATTTACGGTGGCCTGATTCGGTTTGCATATATTGTGGATTTTGGAGGGAATTGGGATAAACCAGTAAGCAGCTCCTGAGAGGACGGTGGAACGTTAACTGCTATAGATTGGAACGGGACAAGGCCAAAGCAAAGAAATCTCACAGAAAAGCCCCTTAGGATGTATACTTACACATTGGAGGGATACAGTGGGTCGAGGGGGGACAGAGAGTAAAAGAACTCTCATCAAATACTGTAATTAGTGGTGGCCACTTTATAAATCAGAGGATGGAGAGAAGTGGCCCCTCAATGGAGCTATTAATTATAACACTATATTACAGCTGATGTTGTTACTGAGAAGAGAAAGTAAATGGGATGAGGCTGCACATGCAGACATGGTTTTCACTCTCCGAAATCACGCGGGGTGGCAGAGGGACTGTGGAACTGTGCCTCCACAGGACCCCGTGGTGTTAGCCCTCGAGGGAGGAAACAATAAGGGACTTAAAGGCAAATTGAGGCGGTGCTGTTCAGCGTGCAGCATCGGGCAGAGGTGTACTGAGATAAGTAAAATTCATCGGGGACCAGAACAAGACCTGATAGATGTGTTTAAGCCTCCCCACGACAAGAACAGGGTGATGACTCAGATGAGACTGTGACTCCTCCTGTATCCTCCCGTGCCAGGAACAAGTCTATTTTACAGGCACCACTCCGAGAGGCAGTAGGACCTGACGGTGGAACAATGCTGATCGGGGAACCTTTCTCTACCACGGATTTAGAGGCTTGGAAGAGGGTTGCCAAAGAGTACCAGAATGATCTGATAGGGGTAATGAAACATTCCCAGTTTATTATGAGACAATACAACCCTGACTGGAATGATATTCAGCTGTTATTGGAGTATATGACGGAAACAGAGAAACAGCTGATTCTGAAAACTGCAGCAGATTTGGCTGAGGAACATTATAAGGCTGCAGGAGGGGATGTTCAGGAGTACCTCCCCCTTCAAGATCCAAAGTGGGACCCAAATAGGTCGGCCCATATGGAGAGGTTCCAGGCCTATCAGGGGTGGATTTTGAAGGGAATGGAGGGGGCCATTCCCAAGACCATAAACTGGTCAGCTCTGTGTGCAATTAAGCAAGGACCCTCCGAGTCACCATCTGAGTTCCTGGATCTCCTGAGGGATGTAACCCGCCGTAACACACCGCTGGATCCCGGGCCGGAGGTAGGAATGCAACAGCTATTGTTGTATACAACAGCCAGTATCTTTGTTTTTGGGACAGTCAACAGGAGATACCAGGCGCAAGCTCCAGAAGCTGCACACCACAGAGAGCAGGAATTTGGAAGTGCTATTGGATGAAGCGTGGAGGGTGTTTAGTAATAGGGCGGATTGTGAGCAAGGGCAGAAGAGAATAGTGGCAGTTGTCAAGGGAGAAAGGAAACCCAGGTGGGGACCACCTCGGCTGGGAAAGGATCAATGTGTGCTGTGCAAAAGGTTTGGGCACTGGAAGGGTGAATGTCCGGAGAGACAGGAACGTAGAGGGGTAGGGAGAGAGAAGCAGAGGAGAGGGGTGGCTCATGTGAAAGGAGATTGACGGGGACCTGGGGAATCTACCCTAGCAGATCCTCCACTGGTTGTAATGAACCAAGGGGAGGAACAGAAAGAAATCCTTTGGTAGAAAGGCCCATGGGATACCATAGTTTTATTAGATGGTTAATTCCTAGCGTAGGAGTGAGCGATTTGGAAAAGGCAATAGTAAATATTTCAGCCGAATTAGAACGGGTAGAGAATTCTACCACAGATGCGATAAAAGCACTACAGGTAGAAATCTCGTCCCTCAGTAAGGTGGTTTTTACAAAATTGAATGGCATTAGATTTATTAGCAGAGAAGGAAGGGGGAGTGTGCACTGTAATAAATCAGAGTTGCTGTACGTATATCGATCAATTCCAAAGAGTAGGAACCGATTTAGGGTACTAAGTAAAGTACTTAGTACTTTAAGTACTAGGTAAAAGAATTTACTTAATTTGGAAGAAAGGGGGGGAATTGAGATGGGGAAGATGCTAAAACTTTTCTGAATTAGTATTTAGCTACATATATGTTAAAATATCCTAATTATCAGGGATGTGAACCTAAAAATATCCTAATTATAGGGATGTGGATGAGAACCTTATGACAAGCAGAGGTAAAAAGAAGATACGGCTCAAGGCCAAAGGATGAGGGAAGAACGAACAACTTATTAGGGAAGAATGAACAACTTGTTGGCAGGACACAAGGCTGTACTGGGTCTGGCTGGGATGTTACCGTTCCCTGCAGCAGTGCACGCAGCGCTGCGCCTTGCAGCTGGCACGAGAACAGCAGTGGGATCACACCAGGGTTGGGTCTGCTGCGGAGCAGTGCTGGCACAGCATCGGGGCTCCCTGACCCTCCTAGGGGGTGGGCAAAAAAGTGAGAAAAGGAACATCCCCAGGGCAGCTGACCTAAAGCAACCAAAGGGATATTCCACACCAAATGATGTCACGCTCAGCGATAAAAGGTGGGAACAGGAAGAAGAGGGGAGGGGTGGGCGCTCCTTGGGAAAACGTCGGTCCTCTTCCGAACACCGGCTCCGTGCGTTGAGGCCCTGCTTCAAGGACGTGGTCAATCATCGCTCCTTTGTGGGAAGTAGAGAGTAATTTCTTTCCTCTGTGCTTCCATGTAGCCTTTAGTTGTTTTGTTTGTTGTTATTTTTTCTTTTTTTTCCTTTCCCCCTCCCTTTCCCCCTTTCCCTTGTTTTTCCCGTTAGTTAAATTGTTTAGTTAATAATAATATTTCCTTAATAATAATAATAATAATTATTATTTTTTTCCTTTAATTAAATTATCCTTATCTCAACCTGTGAGTTGTTCTTTACTTTACTTCTTCCCCTCCTCATCTAAGGAGAGGGAGTGAGAGAGCGGGTGTGGTGTTTAGCTGCCTAGCATGGTAAAACCACCACAAAGGCAAAGATAAGTAAAAAAGGCCTAAATACTGTCCAACAAAAGGTAAAATCCTGAAAGGTAAAAAGTTTAACCTCCTCTTCCTCGCTGCCTTCATCCTGAAAGACCCCTGCCCACGACCACCAAGCTGCATTGTGCAGGCGCAACCGGGAAGAGCTAAGGGCGGGGAGTAGGGAAATGAGTACTTGGAAGAGGTCTGCCTTTTCGGGGAAATTAAGAAATATGTATTAGAGTCATGTAATACGTAAGAGTATTCATGTATACAGTTGTGAGAGATGACCGGGCAGGCGTGCACTTTTTGAGGGAAGCTATTCCCAGTGCGCCCGGTGCAGCGCAATGCAGTGTCCCCACCTTAGACCCTGTGGTTGTGGAGTCTTTTCCACGCATCGGGGGAGCCCCTCCAGCACGGCCCCAGCACACCCTGGCTGCTGGCTGAGCCTGTCCCTGCCTGGTGGGATGGGGACCTCGGCGCTGTCCCGACCCAGCCAGCCCTCGGGGCTCAGCTGCCCCCGGGGCTCCCAGAGGGGCTCCCAGAGACGTGGGCGAGCAGCCCCGGGAGCCGTGCGGGACACAGCGTGCCCAGCCTGGCCTCCTGCCCCTTCTGCCTCTCCCTGGAGTGAGCCCCAGGTCCCTGCTGGCTGTCCTGGCTTGGGAGGCAGGGGGCACCACGGCGTGTGCCAGGGCTGCGGGGCTGAACGAAGGTCCTCAGCTGGACTCTGTCCCCCGTGCAGATCTCGGTGCCCCGGACACACTCCTTCCCTGAGCCAGCCCCTGTCCCCAGCCATGGAGCTGCCGAGCGCCTGCAGCCACCCGGGCTGGGCCGTGCTGGCGCTGGTCCTGGGGCTGCTGCTCTGGGCCAGGAGGAGACAAGGCTGGGACCCACGCAAGTGCCCCACCGACCTGACGGGCAAGACGGTCATTGTCACTGGAGCCAACAGCGGTGAGATGGTGCTGGGGGCGTGGGGAGCTGCAGAGCCTGGGGTGTGGGGACGCAGGACATCAGGATGCCACGCGGGGGGCCGGGGAGATGCAGGACAGGGGCGCAGGGCTGTGGGACCCCGCATGGCCACGGGGCTTGGCTGCCACAGGACCCCCCTCTCCAGCTGCCAGCCTTGCTCTGGAGGCACAAATGGCCCCAGGAGAGGCTGGCAGCCGGTCCCCAGGGTGTGCAGGTTGTGCCCCCTGTGCCTCCGTGCCCTGCCCCATGCTCACCACCGGCCACGTGCTTGGGGACCTGCTGCCCGCCGGCATCCTCTGCCCGGGAGCTGCTCTCCCTTGCCAGGCTCTGGGAAGCCCCTGAGCCTGGACTCTGTCCCCGCTGGGTTAATGACTGACACCCAAGGCCATCCCGGTGCCGCCTGTCCCAGCGGGCCCCCACGCTGCCAGCCGCCCCCGGCACTGCCTCGCCTCGAAGCTGCTCCCACCCGGCCCCCTCTGCATGGCACGGGGCTGCCACAGGGCCACGCGTGGGCTTGGTGACCACGTCTGTGCTGCGTGCTCCAGGCGAGTCCTGACCGAGCTGCAGCGATCTGCCACCCCTGGCTCCTTCCTGCCCCATCCTGCCCCATCCCCATCCCCATCCCCATCCCCATCCCCATCCCCATCCCCATCCCTCTCAGCCCCCCTGCACTGCACTGCCTGTGCCCCGGGGCTGCCGGCCCCATTTCGGCCCCGCAGTGATGCCTCCTGCTCTGGGGCTGTGGTGCCCATGGTTCGGCACCGGGCTCCTGGCAGTGCCCGAGCTGCCTGGCACGGGCCCTGGGGGCGGTGGGCACGGACCCTGGGGGCTCCCTTCACCACAGGGCTCGGGTGGGGACCAGCCCCGTGCCCACTCCGTGTCCTGCAGGGATCGGCAAGTGCGTGGCCCTGGAGCTGGCCCGCAGGAACGCCCGCACCATCCTGGCGTGCCGGAGCCGGGAGCGGGGCCAGGCGGCGGTGGAGGAGATCCGCGCGGCCACGGGCAACCCCGCGGTGCTGCTGCGCCTGCTGGACACCAGCTCGCTGGCCTCCGTGCGTGCCTTTGCCCAGGCCGTCCTGCGGGAGGAGACGCGGCTGGACGTGCTGGTGAACAACGCCGGCCTCACCGGTACGCACCGGGGCCCTGCTCCCCGTCCTGCCCGTGGGGGTGACGCCTGCCTGGCCGGCAGCCCCACGGCTCCCCGCACCTCCTGCAGGGCTGCCCTTGAGCATCACGGCGGAGGGGCTGGAGCAGACCTTCACCACCAACTACCTGGGCCCCTTCCTGCTCACCAACCTGCTGCTGGGTGAGTGCGGGGGCTGCCGGGGCTGGGGGTGGCTGGGGGCTGCCCCGCTCACCCCCTGCACCCCGCAGACCTGCTGAAGGCCTCGGCACCCGCCCGCATCGTCAACGTCTCGTCCTTCCGCCACGCCGTGGGCACCGCCGACGTCCGCTACCTCACCGGGCAGGCACAGCCCGGCGGCTACGACCCCATCTACAACAGCACCAAGCTGATGAACGTCCTGTTCACGGCCGAGCTGGCCCAGCGCCTGCAGGGCACAGGTGGGTGCCGTGCCGTGCCATGCCCTGCTGTGCCATGCCCTGCTGTGCCATGCCCTGCTGTGCCATTCCGTGCCGTGCCATTCCGTGCCGTTCTGTGCCCTGCTTGGCCTCAGGCTCCCTGGGGTGGCTGCACCTCAGGGCCACCCGCCCGTCCCCACTGCACCGCGCTGCTGTGCTGAGCCCCAGGAGCTGCACAGGGGGCTGAAGGGGCTCAGCCCTCTCAGAAACACCCCGGGACCCCCGCATGCCCCATGGGTGGGAGAGCTGGGCTCAGGGACAGGGCCCTTCCTTCTGCCCTGGGGGGTGCAGGGGCTTGGCCCCTCTTTCCCAGGGCCATCCCACCACCTCTGCCCGCGCTCCAGTCCCTGCTTGGGCACGGTGCCGGCTGCCCAGTGCCTGCGGAGCGGGTGCTGATGGTGCCGCCGGGCAGGGGTGACCACCAACAGCGTGAACCCCGGCGTGGTGAGCACCGGAATCATGCGGCGCTTCAGCTGGCCGCTGCGCACCCTCTTCTTCCTCATCCGCCCCTTCATCAAGGTGAGCGCAGGCACCGGGGGGCTGAGCGGGAGCTGCCCCACGGCTGGGGGTCACCGGGCTGGACAGGGGCAGCAGGGCCCCCTCCTCACCCGTCCCTCCCCCGGCAGTCGGCGGAGCAGGGCGCCGTCAGCACCCTGTACTGCGCCATCTCGGAGGAGGTCTCGGGCATCACGGGCAAGTACTTTGACAGCGACTGCAGGCTTGTGCTCCCCTCCGCAGCCACCCGCGATGCCGGCCTGGCTCGCAAGCTCTGGGAGGAGTCGGAGCGGCTGACGGGGCTGCCAGCAGGCCCCCAGCACTGAACTGGTGCTGCTGGGGGGGGCTGGGCTGCCGAGCCGCCTGGCATCCCCCGAGCTGCAGCCAGTGCCGGGGTGCGGGGCGCTTCCCCAGCTCCTGCGGTGCCACCACCACAACGCACGGCTGAGCCCCCCCAGCCCCTTCCCCAGCGGGGTACGGGGAGCGCAGCTGCGCTGGGACGGGGCAGAGGCGTCATCAGCAGCCACGGGCAGTCGCAGCGCTCGCAGTGCAACTCCTTTATTAAAGACCTCTGTACGGCCAGACCCGCTCTCCGGGCTGGGCGCCTACTCCCAGGTGATGTCCAGGTCCAGCCGCTGCTTGCGCACCGCCTGCAGGAAGCCGTCGTAGTCCCGGCGGTAGATGTCGCGGCAGTGGGACAGGTCCAGGCGGCACAGGCGGCCGTCGGAGGCCAGCAGCAGCTGCACAGTCTGGCTGGACACCTGGCTCCCGACCAGCGAGAGCTCCTGCAGCTCCAGCAGGGGCGGCCCCGGGGCCGCCAGCACCGTTTCGAACACCGAGTCCAGTGATAAGGGGATGCTGAGCAGGGAGAGGCTCTGCAGGCGCGGCGAGTGGCACAGCAGCGAGGCCAGCGTGGCACGCAGCACCAGCCCGTGCGGGACCGGCAAAGGGCTGGCGCTGCTGTCCAGGGACAGGGAGAAGCGCTGCAGCCGGGGGAAGGCGTGGGGCAGCAGGTCGGTGTCCCAGCGGGACGGCTCCTCGTCGGGGGGCTCCTCCTCGGGGCGGGCGCCCGGCGGGGCCTGCAGCTCGGTGCTGAAGGCCTGCAGGTTGGGGCAGCTGCAGAGCAGGGCGCCCAGCGACAGCTCGTCCTCGTAGCAGAAGCCGTGCAGGGCGAGGCTCTGCAGCTGCGGGCCCAGGCTGCGTGCCAGCGGCAGCACCTCGCCCAGCGCCCGGCCCCGCGGCCCCGCGCAGGACAGGCTGAGCCGCGCCAGGCGGCCCCATCGCAGCGCGTCCCAGCCGGCCGCCGCGCCGTCCCCCAGCCACACGCTGGCCTCCTCGGCCTCGGGGCACAGGGCGCAGGCGGTGGCGAGGACGGGCTCCTCCACCTCCTCCAGGCGCCGCAGCGGCAGGGTGAGCCGGGAGCCGTTCTGCCGCCGCGCCAACAGCTCCTGCAGCGAGGGGAAGCCGTCGGCGTCCCCCCCGCCGCCCAGCTGCTGCGCGTGCAGGAGGCAGAGCGCGTCCGGCACGGCGCCGTGCGCCAGGACCTCCAGGCGCGGCAGGGCCAGCAGCAGGAAGGCCAGCGCCGCCACCATGCCGCCGTCCCCCGCCGGCTCGAGGCCGCGGGCCAGGAGGACGCGGAGCACGGGGCAGCAGAGGGCTCGCTCCAGCGGGTCGTAGGCCAGGTGCCGCAGGGCGCGGGGCGACACCTTCTTGCAGTGGGACACGTCCAGCTCCCGCAGGCGCCGGCAGCAGGAGCCCACGGCCGAGAGCACCTGGACGTTGGCCTGAGTCTCCGCCAGCCCCAGGCGGCTCAGCAGCGGCAGCTCCTCCACCAGGTCCACCAGCACGTCCGCCGACAGCCGGCTGCAGCCGTGCAGGTCCAGGGCGCTCAGGCTCTGCCGCCGACACACGGAGCCTCCTCAGCAGGGCACGGGGCTCGGGGGGACCCCACACCCTGCTCCCTATTACCGGGCAGCCACCCCGGTTGCCTCACGGGGGCTGTGGCGTCCAGCCCATGTCCCCAGCGGGGCGGGTGGTCTCGCACCCAGCCTCAGCCAGGGCAGCATCAGCCCCACAGCATTGGCTGCGGGAGATCTGGGGCAGGGAGGCCAGGCAGGGCCAGGACAGAGAGACCCAGAGCCCCTCGCCCCCAGACGCCAGCAGGGGACCGGGGCACCCCGGCTGCCAGCCCCTGTGCTGAGCCCCAGCCCCCAGCCCCACGGGTCAGCCCCGGCCCCTCGATGGGTGATCACCCTTGGTCCCGCCGCTCACCTTGCAGCGCACGGTGACGAGCTGGCCGATGGCGTTGCTGACGAGGCTGGGGCAGGGGCGCAGGCTCAGCTCCTGGAGGTGCGGCACCAGCAGCAGGTGGAGCGCGGCTCGCGTCAGGCGCCGGCTCTCGCCCAGCAGCCGGATGAGGTCCTGCACCAGGCTGCCGGCTGCGGGGGGACATCGAGGGGGGGGGGTCAGGGAGCGGGACCCCGGCCCCGCTCGCCCTCCCTCCCCCTCGCCCCCCACCGCGGCTCACCCAGGTCGTTGAAGGGCCCCATGACGTATCGGAACTGGTACTCGTCCAGGTAGTTGTCGCTGTAGTCCTTCACCCACACGCTCTGCATGTGCTGCGCCAGGCTCTGCAGGCAGAGGCTGCCCAGCGCCGGCACCGGCTTCCTCCGGGGCATCTGGTGCTGGGGGGGGGGGGGAGCAGGGGGTCAGGGGCTGCCCCCGGGCACCAGGGCTCGGGGGGGGCCGGAGCTGATTTTGGGTGGGTTTCAGCTATTTCCGCGGGGCTGTTTGAGGAAGCTGCTGCCCGGGACAAACCCCACCGCGAGCAGGAGCCCCGGCGGCGCTGGGACAGGCGGAGATCCCGAGCGGCGACCCAGGGGTGCCCCGGGCTCCCCGCCGCCCCCTGCCCGTGCTGCTCGCCCCCGGTGCCCGTCCCGCCGGCCGTTAACGGCTGCTGCCGGGCTGGCACCGAGCGGGCACCGAGGGCTGGCACCGGGCACAGCCCAGCACCGGGCACCGGGCGGGTGCGGCTGGGCCGGGCCGGGGCCGCCCCCCGGGGCCGAGTGGCCCCGCTCCTGCCACCGGGACCGGGACTGGGACCGGGACCGGGCCGGGCCGCGGCGGGGCTCAGCCCGGGGCTGGGGGGGGAACGGGGGACCGGCCTGGGCCGCCCCCACCCCCGGCACTTACCGGCGGTGCTCCCGGTCCCGTCCCGTCCCGTCCCGCTTCCGGCTCCCTCCCGGCCCCGCCCCCCGGCCGCGCCCTGCCCCGCCCGGCCCGGCCCTGCCCGGTGCCCGCCCCCGCCACGGCGCCCGGCCGGCTTCACCCCGCGCACCGCGCCTGCGCGCGGCCTCAGGCCCCTTCCGCCCTTCCCTCCCCGCCGGGCTGCCCCGCTCCACGCCTACCGGCCCGCTGCGCTGCCGGCCTCAGGCCCTGCGGAGCGGCGTGGTGCCGGGCAGCCCCGGGGGGGGGCCTCGCGGGGGCCTGGCGGCCGGGCGGGGCCGGCGGCGGCCGAGGGCGGGCGCGGGGCGCGGCGCGGCGGCGGCGGCAGGTACCGGGCGGGGGGAGGGGCGGCCCCGGGACCCCCGGGCGGGCGGGGGCGGGGGGAGGAGCCCCGGGGAGGAGCCCCCCAGCCCCCCCCAGCCCCCCCGCGCGGGGTCCGGGCCGTGCCGGGCCCTCCGCCGGCGGCAGGGGGCGGCGGGGCCGGGCCGGGCCTTGGGAGGCGGCGCGGCCGCTATGGGCACCCCCCGGGACCCCCCGGAGCCCCCCGTACCTGGGGCGCTGCGCGGGCCGTGTTCCCCCGGGAGCGCTCCGCCGGGCCCGGGCCCTCGGGGCCCTCCCCGGGCCGGTCCCGGGGGCGGGCACCGCGCGGGTTCCGTGTCCCGGAGCCTTCGCCCGGGCGTCCCGTGCGGCCTCGGCCGGGGCCCGGTCCCGTCCTGGTCACGTCCTGGTCCCGGTCCCGTCCGTTCTCCTCCTCGGTTCCTGGGCGGGGCGGGGGCTCCCTGCGGCGGTAAAGGCGGGGCCGGCTGGGGAGCAGCGAGCTGGGATACCCGGTTATGCGGTTATCTGGTTATCCCGGTTATTCGGTTATCCCGGTTATTCGGTTATCCCGGTTATCCGGTTGTTTAGCTATCCGGTTATCTGGTTGTTTGGTTATCCGGTTATTCAGTTATCCGGTTATCCCGGTTCTCCGGTTCTCTCTGCGTCGTTGCTGCTCGGAGCGGACCGGGGGCTCCGTTGGCTCCGGGGGGCAGGGGCCGTCCCGGGGGCAGGGCCGAGCCGCTCCCCGCCGAGCCCCAAGGTCCCAGCAGGGCCGGCGGGAGCTGCATGGCCGCGGGGCCGGGCTCTGCTCCCGTTCCCGAGGAGCCCGCAGGGCCGGGTTTGGGCGCTTAAAAAAATCCCAAACGGTCACAAAACGGCACGGAGGGAGCTGGGCAGGGTCATCCCGCCGGCGTAACGAGGGCCGAGGAGCGCGGTGCCGGCTCTGTGGCCGGGTGGCTCCGGGAGGCGCCGTGCCCAGGGCCGGGGCAGCGCCGCTCCGTGCGTGGGGTGCGGGAGCTGCCCTGGGCACGGGGCAGCTGCGGTTACACGGTGCTGGGAGAAACCGGGGCTGCTTGGTCAGGAGCTCCGCAGTGCAGCCAGGCAGAGAAGTTTGGGCATATCCTCATTTAGGGCTAATTGCTCCGAAAGGCTCATGAAGGCGGCTCTGTGGGTGCTGAAACGTGCCGGCAGCTGTCCCAGCACTTCGGCCAAAATGTCCCGGAGGGAGCAGGAGCAATACCCGGCTGCGGCAGCTCCCAGCCCTGCAGCAGGGAGGCAGAGCAAGGGCGGCTGCGGCAGCTCCTGGGGCGAGCAGAACCCCTGGGAGCTGCGGGCAGCGGGCGGCTGGCACTGACCTGCCCCTGCGAGCAGGGCGACGTGGTGGGGCTGCGGCATCCTGCGCTGCGCTGCGGTGCTGGCTGTGGTGCTGGAGGCTCGGCTTCAGCTGGGAGAAAGCCGCAGGGTCCGGGCTGTGGGGGACGCGGAGCGCTGTCAGCTTCCAGCTCCTCACCCGGCTTTGTTGCGGCGCTGCCGCTGGCTCGGGAAATGCTGCAGTTGTGCAGGGCGCAGGCTCGCCGCGCTCACCGCCCGCGGGGTCCTAGTGCCTGGGGCTGGATCTCGCTGCCACCAGGCTGGGCTGCCCCACGGCCCCATGGCACGGCACGGCATGGCATGGCACAGGGCTGTGCCAGGCAGCAGCTGCCTCCCCTGCCCTGGGGCTCTGCGCACAGGCAGGGCTGGATTTTGCCCCAGCAGTGCCATGCGGCTCACCTGCATCTGTCAGCTCGTGTTGGGATGGGCAAAACGCCCCAAAACCCTGCCGGGTGGATGTGCTGTTGGCTGGCAGGCACGTGGCTGCGGTCTGCAGCAGGCTCAGGACCTCCCTGCACTGCAGGTGCCCAGGGACGGGGTGAACAATGTCCCCAAAGTCTGAGTTAGGGTGTGGGCTGCAGGGCCCTGGGAAGCACAGAGGGTTCACGGGGCAGTGCGATGGGCTCACTGCTGGATGTCCTCGCAGATGAGGGCCCTGGTGAGGTGTTTACCAGCCCCGCAGACTTCCTCTGGTACTGGGCTTGCACCCATGGCTACTGGGGGAGGGAGGTGCGGCTGTGCTGGGCCAGGAGCTGGCACTGGGATGTGCTCTGGCTGTTGTGTCAGTTTGGGGGCAGGAATCTGCCTCCCCCGTGCTGCTCACTGCTGGGCAGCGCTGGGTTTGTAGCTGAGAGCGGAGCAGGCAGTGGGCAGAGCGAGATCTCACATCCTCTGCGTGCCCACGGGAGGAGCAGAAGGAACCCAGGAGCAGAAGGAACCCCGGTGGCCTCTGGTTCTTTAGGGAGTCCTGAGCCCAGCAGGGTTGGTCTGGGTTTGTACTGACACAGTGAAGATTGAAGCCTGACGTGCCATTTGTAGGATTTCTCTTCTCAGCAGAAGATTGCTGGCAGACTCAGACACTTAGGAGTCAGGAAGCTGTGCTGAAGCCGCTTTGTGTGTGTGTGTGTATAAATACAAACACAGCAAGATGCAATTTCGCTCTTCCTAGATAAGTAGCGAGGAGTTTTCTGAAGGCTCGTGGGCTTCCTGCGGGGTTTGCCCAAGGCAGCTGTGCTCTTGGTGCTGCAGCTGCTCTGGGCTGGTTCCTGTCCCGATGTCAGTGGGGTAGGAACCACAGCGGGGGCGGCTCCCGGGGCTCGGGAAGGTCTGGCTGGGGGCGTCCTGCAGCGGGGCCTGGCCCCAGGGGACGGGGAGGGGGCAGCGTGCAGGGTTGGTGACATTTCCACTCTTTTGCAGGCGAAGGAAGGTTGCCGTGGCGGACCCTGATGCGTGCATGATGCCCCATGTGCTAGTTCAGCCTCCCGTGCCAATCAGCGCCTCCTGAGTCGGATCCGTGAGCCAGCTCCCGGTCAGCTCTCACTCTGAGGTTTGTGTTAGCGCCCCAAAACAGGGCTGTGACCCCACACCCTGCCCTGCTGCCCGGGCTGCTGGTGCCTGCCTGGCCTCGGTGCTCCAGGGCACCCCGTTCCCTGCTGCCAGCCCCCCGATGGGTGTGATGGGGCACACGGGCTGCCTGCTGGTGGTGCTGGTGAAGGAACCAGCGCTGGGCGTCTGCCGGGGTGAGGGCTGGGCCTGAGGCTCCCCCAGCACAGCAGGGAGCGGGTGGCAGGGGTGAGGGTGCCCCCTGGAATCGGGGGGCTGCGAGCCCCAGCCCCGATGGCGGGGCAGCCGTGCTGCTCGGGGTTCACTGCCTGCTCCTCGGGCATCCCTTGGCGTTTGGAAATGCCTCTGTTAGGTGACACGCCTGGGGTTTGTGGAACCAAGCTCGTGGAAGGAATTCACACGCTGGGGCTTTCCAGAACTTAAAGTGAGTCAGGAATTGGGGTGTGCCCCTGTGGGGCCGGGCTGCTGCACTCCCGACAGCTGTGGCAGCCTCCGGAAGCGCCGGGGGTGATCGGTTTTGGTTGTTTTATTTGATGGAAAGGGCAGATCGTTCGAAAGTGCCCGTGTTTGAGTTTGGGGTGGGAGGGGAAGAGTTGTTTGCTGGGACATGGAGCAGGCCCTGGGCTGCAGCAACCAGCAGGCAGCCGCCTCTCGGGGGTGTTTTTTGCATTCCTTGCTTCAGCCTGCCTCAGAGTGCTTTAATCACAGCAGTGATGTGTTTCCACGCGATGCAGTTTCATTAACTAATAAAAGTGCTGCTGAACATCGGCTTCTTGCCTTCTGGTTGAGGTTTGGCTTTCCCTGACATTGAAGCAGTGAACGGGCAGTGAGGGCAGTGCTGTGTGGTGCCTCAGGAACCCCTCCTGCGCTGCCAGGCACAACGCCCAGCATGTGGGTACCTCAAACCCATTGCCAGAGGCCCGTGCTCTTTGTTTGTGCTTCGAGCCCGGGTGCAGGAGCCGTGCAGACCGAGCTGGTGTCCTGCAGCCTGGGCACACTCTGCCGGGAGCCACGTGGCCGCGCTGCCCCTGGGCTCCAGCTCGGGGTCGGTTGCGGGGTGGCTGGGCTCTGCCGTCCCTCGGGCTCCCTTCCAGCAGCAGGTGCTCTGTGTGCTCCAGGTGCTGTGCTCTCGTTCCTGACCTATTTCAGTAGCTGCGTGGGCTCCTTTTTCTGTGGGGAGCCTCCCAGGGACCCTGGGGGAGCATCTCCTGGCAGCCACAGCCGCTTCCCGGCGTCCTGGCCCCCTCAGGGTCCTGCAGAAAACGGAGGCAGGTTCCAGCCGCGGTGCTGGGGTCGTGGGGGGCAGCGTGCTTTGGGTGCTGAGCCGCCCGTGCTGGGGCAGGTAACTCCTGCTGGTGTTTTGGTCTCACAGAATCGCAGAATGGTTTGGGTTGGAAGGGACCTGAGAGATCCTCCAATTCCACCCCCCTGCTGCAGGCTGAGAGCCTCCCACTGGGAGGTGTGATTTAGCTGCAAGTGACCCCAAACTGAGGCTTCTTCCCCTTTTTTATCAGTTATTTTGCAGCTTTTGTATGCGCTGGGGAAGCTTAACATTGCTTTTGTCTTACTGTCCTTGGGGCTCGTCGTGGGCCTGTTTCACACAGCAGATGTTCCCAGCTTTGTGTACGGGTGTTTGGCTTTGCAGCACAGCTACAGCTCGCCCCGAGGCAGACGGGAACAGTTCGGTGTCTGTGCCTCCTGGGAGCTGCTGGCACCTCCGGCTTCGTGGAGGGAACTTAGGGACAGGGGAGGGGGCATTGGCCGTGTGGCATTTGTGGCGTTCCCTAGAAAGGGAAGGAAAGCCCTGCTGGCCGTGTGGGAGGGGAGCCTTCCTGGGATCTGTGCTGCTGGCAGGGGCTGCGTGGTCTGAGGGGGAGCAGAGCGCCCTGCTGTTCCTGGGCTGAGCTTCCTAAAGTCCCCCTGAGGTTCTGCTGTCACTCCCCGCTTCTCATCCCTGTCCTCGTCCTCATCTTGCTGCTGTCACCCAGCACACACAGCGCTGGCACCGTGTGGGGTTCGTGCCCTGCAGGGGTTTGTGCCCGGTGCCCCCGGTGCTGGCCGTGCTCCTCGTTCTGCTGCTGCTGCTTTGGCTCTGCCCCAGCCCCGGAGGCCCAGGGCTCCCAGGAGGAAGGAGAGCACCACAGCACGTCCTCCAGCACAGCCTCGCAGCTCCTGCAGGGTGCTGCTGGAGCCTCCCCGAGCTGGTTCCACCTCTGGTTAAAGGCACTCGCTGGAGTTCCTGTAAGGGAATAAACCTGCTGCAGTATTTATTAGAGGGGACGGAGCAGGCAGCCTGGATGCATACAAAATCCCTGCACAGGAACGAGGGAAGGCTGAGAGGAGGGCGGCTTTCCCCAGGGGATTTCTCTGACCCATGACTCTGTTCACACCTCAGGAGAACCCCAAAGATCCCCGGGGCTGCCAGCACTGACCCCACACCACCCAGTGTCACTGATCGCGGTGTGCAGGGTTTTGTGATCTGCCCCCAAAATGTCGGCTGGGTTTTGAGCAGCTGGAGAGCGTGACGTGAGCAGGATGAGGCGGCTGCACGGGAGCAGGCAGCACGTGGGAGTGCTCCTGGGTGTTGCTTTGCAGCCTCCCTCCCCCAGTAAGCAGAGCGGACAGAGGGTGTTTGTGGGGTCCTTAGGGCCCAACAGCCCCAACAACCCAACCCGCTCATAGGGCATGTGTTGGGCTGCCCTAGTGTGGCCACGCCGTGCACGTGGGCTGGCCGAGCTGGTGCTGGTTTTGTTTTTCATCCTATTGTTGTGTTTGACCAACTTTGGTAGTGTTTCACTTGGGTTTTGAACAAACCATGCAGGTTTTGCATCTGATGCCCTTGATCTGTCCTGGAGCTGACAGAACAGAGGGGAATGGGAGGACAGTCTTGCTTTTTTGTAACTTTCTCAATAATTTTGGGGCTGGATATCTGTATATACTTTAAAACAGCCCAGAGAAGAGGAAAAATGATGGAGACGGATGTTCACATTCTTGTAGAGACGTCAGGAAGCAATTGGCAGCTTTTATGTTCCCTTTCCTGCCAGCCTTCCACGGGAGCAGGGCTGGGGCTTGCTGAAAGCCTCGTGCCTGTCCAATGGGCAGCGTGGCCTCGGCTTTGGGGGATGAGTACTGCTGGGTGCTGGGGTGCTGCCAACCCACCCCTGGAGCCCGGTGGGCGCTGCGGCAGCCCCCGGCCCCGGCACGCTGCCCTCACCGGGCTGAGTCCATCCCGTGGCTGATGCGGGCCCGGTGCCCAGCCCGGTGGCCGTGTCACTCGCCCGGTGGGGCCACGCAGGAGCCGAGGGATCTGAGGAGCAGACGTTGGGCTGGATCCTGGATCCGGGCTCTGCAGAGCCCCGTCCCCAGCCTGGTCGCTGCAGCCCCCGGGTGCTGAGCGGGCTTTAACCGCGCTGCTGGGAGCCGTTTGGGGGCACCCTGCCTGCCCCCCCCTCCGCCCCATCAGGGCAGCAATTAGTGCTGCATCGGAAGGGGGGGGCTGATGACTTTAATTAGGCATCTGTCCTGATCAAGCCGACAGCAAGTATTGATCCGGGATGGCCCGGGATTAACCCTTTGGCTGCTGCAGCCCCGCTGGGCGCTGGCCGGGACGTGGCTCGGGGCCGTTGCACCCGCTGCATCCCCAGGGCAGCATCAGAGGGCCTGGGGCGAGGGCAGCCGGGGCGAGGGTGGCAGCGGGAGCCCGGGGGGTGCGGGGCTGCCCCCGGTGCCTCCCAGTGCCCGCCGGGGCCTTCCCCGAGCATCCCCACACGGTGCCCACCCGCCGCAGCCGGGCAGCGTTAGGACCCAGCGCGCGGCGCGGTGACAGCCCCGGAGCGCAGTGGCGCAGTCTCGTCTCCATCAGCTGGGCTGGATTTCCGCATGGCCCCCATCCGAGCATCCTCCGCCCCAAAAGGGCCCTCTCCCCGCGCCCTGTGAGCCCGCAGCGCGGCGCCGGGGGGGGCGCGGGGACGATGAGATCAGCTGAAACGGGAAAAGCCTCCGCTGAGCCGCTGCGAGCCATGAACTGAGAGCGGTGCGGGAAATAATAAACCCTGCAAATAAAGAGAAAAGCCGGCGGCAGCATGGCCCAGAGCAAGAGACACACGTACGGCCGGGTAAGTTGGGGGGAGGGAAACTTATTTACCAACTCCTGGCTGTGCCGTGAGACATTGTTCTGCGCCGTGACGCCGTGATGCTGGCTGTTGCAGTGGAGCTGCGGCTGGTTTTGTGCTGGAATCGGGGCTGTGTTTCCCTTCATCCCCAGCAGTATCCGCTCAGCTGCGCGGTGGGTGGATGGATTTGTCTGAGCGATGGTGGTGGCTGCGTCCTTCTGATTTAAATGAGGCTTTCTGTGCTGGTAATTGTCGCGGATAATGCAGCGAGGCGTCAGCCGAGCCGCTGCTGCTGACAGAATCTTTCTGGGGCTTTTCAGCACAAAGATTCCGGTTTGTTTCCCTTTCCCCACCGTGGGCTTTTTCTCCCCGTCTGCTTATTTTCCAGGCTGCGTGGACTGACACCGGCCCTCCCAGTGTCAGAAATCATTTCCAGGTTTCCCCGTATTGCAGTGACCCCTGGGCTGGGGGTGGGCAGCACGACTCCAGCCGGGCAGCGGCCTCGCCGCGAGGCCTTGCTGCTGAGCTCCCCTTTGTCACCCTGTGCCACGTCCTGGTCCCCGCAGCCCCATGCAGAGGGCCGAGGGATGCCGGTCACAGCACGGGGCTGGGGACTGCTTCACCCACCCTGCGCAGGGGCCGGGAGCCTTTGTGGTGGCTGTGGGCTGGGGGTGGGATGTCCTCGGGCTTGTCACCTCCAACTGCTCGGCCCCGGGGCTCTGCGTTTGCTCAGCGTCCCCGTTTTGGTGCGGGGAGCGGGTCCCAGAGGTGGAATTTCGGGCTGGGTGCCGGCAGTTCTGTGCTGTGACTGCGCCGAGCTGCAGCCGGGCCGGACAGCCACTGCCTGCCCTGGCTGCGGGTGGTGCCGGGGGTGTTTGAGCTGTGAGTGGGTCCTGCACGACCGAAGCTGAGCCAGCCCTGCTGGGTGGGCTGGGTGACGGCTGTCCTGCTGCCACTTGGTGGGCTGTGTGAGGGTTTTGGGGGTCCCTTCCACACACACCCGGTGCCATCGTGTTCGTGACGCCCTTTGCCTCTGACCTCTGGCTTCCGAGCCCTGAATTGGCGAGGTCCAGCACGACTGCGGTGGGTGCCCCATGGGGGAAGCAGCAGCCGGGCACCCTGCGGGGCATCCCGCAGCCCCCCACCCCTCACCGGTGAGGGCTCTGCCTCCCCACCACCAGCCCTGCAGTCCCCCCGCCGTGCCGGGTGGCACAGCAGCACCCAACGCTGCAGGTACCAGCGGGTCCTCCCGTGTTCCAGCTGCCTCGGGGCACCTCTTGGATTTGGGGCTGGAAGCGCTGGAACCTGTGGTTGTGAATCCCATCACGGGAGCTTTCGGAGGCAGTCGCTGTGTTCCTGCTTTGCCTGAAACTTTTGATCTGCGCTGAGTGACACTTTGAGGCTCAGCGAGCCGTGTCTGCGTGCAGGGAGGTGTCCCCCCCCCCCAGCCTGGCTTCGGGAAGGAACGCCGTGGATGCTCCCTGGGCTGTCCCCTGCGGTGCAGCCGGGTGCTGGAGCTGTCACGTTCGGATGAAGCACGGCAGTGACCCCAATCGCGTTCGAATCCCAAGTTAAGTCACTTGAAATTACAGAGATTTTTCAGTGGCTAATCATCAGTATCGTTAAACAACGGAGGGAATTGTGCGTGGGCAGCTGGGGCGGTGGCAGTCGGCGGGTGGCTGGGGGCAGGGTGCCCTGTGGCTGCGCCCCCACTGCCCGATTGCCCCCCAGCCCGTGCCTGCAGCTCATTGCTTGGCCGCTGGTTTCTGTTTTAATTTAATTTAGTGGCTCGTTCACCCTTTTGGCCACTGCTGCATGGGAGTGATGGGCATGAGCTGTCCTGAACTGTGCTGGTGCTTAAACAGCCTCCCTCAGGGCCCCCAGGGAGCCTGTCGGGGTGTGAGCCGCTTCTCTCTGCCCTCGTGTGTGTCTGCTGCAGCTCCTCCAGCCCCAAGGTCCCCCGCAGCTTTACTCGCCCATCGGCAGCACGATGCTCCAAAGCTCAGGTACCTGAAGCACTGGAGGGGCTGCTGGAGAGGCCGGCGTGGGGGCTCTGGGCACCTGGGGCTGAGGTTGAGGTGCTCACACTGCTGCCAGAGCCTCAGCACCAGCCTGGAGAGCTCTGCCCGCGTCCTTCAGGAGGAGCTCAGGGGGGAACCTGCACTGAAGAACCCAAGGAAGCTCTGGGCTGGGTCTCCAGCTGCCCTTTTGTGCAGTGTGGCACCCAGGTGACCGTCCCCCAGCTTCGTGGTGTTCCTCACCCCCCCGCTCACCCCGTGGATGGCTGGGGGCACGTCTGCCACCAGGAGGTACAGGGCAGACCCCCACGGGCTCCCCAGCCAGGCTCTGCCCTTCCCCATCAGGCTCTGAGCAAGCGGCCATCCCTGTGGGGAGGCCGATGGGGCAAGGTGGTGTTTGCAGCCCACATGGGTTCTTCCCTTTTTAAATCTGAAATTGCAATAATGGCACTGGCTTTAATCCCTCCGGGAACACCAGGCTCAGGTCTGGCGAGGCAGTCAGCCCCCAGAGCAAAGCTGTTGTGCACTACTTGAGCCGTGCACTCTCTGGATTTTGGGGAGATACCTGGGCTGTGTGCTGTGGCCTGCTCAGCTTCAGGCCATGGTGAACGGCGTGCACTGACCCTTGTGTTGGAGCACTGCACCTTGTTCCCCTGGCTTACTTTGAGTCAGCTGTGAAAGCTGAAGAAAAGTTAGAGAGCAGTCCTAAGAGCTTGAATATGTTAGGGGGCTTTTTCTGTGCCCTGCCATCTTTCCTGAACGTTAAGATTTGGAGAACACTTCCATTAAAATCACTGCTGGTTACCAAATGGACACAAATGGACATGCGCTGAATTGGCCAGGTAGCAGCGCCAGGCTGAGCTGCACAGCAGCAGCACGGCCCTGGAGCTCCCTGTGCTCGCCGGGGCTGTGTCTTGGTGTTGCCTTTGGGAAGAGGCTGAGGCTGGTGGCAGATGTGGCAGCACTCACATCCAAGGGACCATCTGAGTGTGGGAGGCGCTTCGGAGCGGAGGCAACGTGATGCCCCTCGGCCTGAGTTTCGGCACGCAGTGGGGTGAGTGAAGCTCCTCGAGCCCCGGGGGGATCCCACGGATCAAATCCTCTGGGGCGAGGGTCTGGGCATCAAGGGTCCGGGCGCTCCCTCTGCACGTTGCTGTGGCCACGCTGTGCTCCGTGGGCTCAGCCTCTGCCTTCAGCCCTGCTTGAGTGGGTGCTGAGCACCCTGGGGGCGGCTGTGCGGTGCTGGGGCTCCCCTTCTGCACGGCTCCTGGGAATGGGATCCCAGCCATTTAGGCTGGAAAACACCCTGAGATGGGCAGGTCCGTGAACCGTGAACCTCACGCTGCCAAATCTCCCCTAAGCCACGTCCCCAGGCACCATGTCTGTGTGTCCTTTGCTGCCAGGGAGGCGCTGGGGCAGCCCTCGGGGGCACCAGCAGGTGGAGGAGCGCAGCGCTCGCGAGCTCCTGAAGGTGCTGGAGGAACGCGGCTCTCTCCCAGCCACCTCGAGTCTGCCCTTCTCACACCACTGGAGCTGCCTCAGCTCAGACCCTCTGGAAGGCCACAGTCACAAAAAGCTCTTCCATCGTGGCATCGATCTGGCAGTGGGAGGATTTACAACCACGGCTCCTGCACCACGGTTCAGCCCCACGTGAGCTGGGGGCCATCGGTCACTGTGCCCCTGGGCTGCCCCTGCCCTCTGGAGCCCCATCCGAGGCAGAGCTTGGTGCCAGGCAGTGACTTTAAGCCTCTGTGTGCCAGTCCTTGGCTTGTACTCGTACCGATACACCTATAAAAAGGGTTCTTGGGTGCTCCGTGCGTTGGGAAGTCCTGCTCTGAAAGCACCCGCAGCTCAGGGATCTTCCTCTTCGATCAGTCCTGTTGGTGCTGTTCTGGTCAGGATGGGTTTTGTATCGCTAGAAATCATCTTCCAGAGCCCCACAGATCGCAGCGGAGGAGCCCCTGGGCCTTTGAGGTGTGGTTTGTGCCGTGTGTGAGCCGAGGGGAGGCCGTGGGGCCAGGCAGCACCGGGCTCGGGCTTCAGCACAGCCGGGGAGCTGACGGGATGCTCTGCTGCGTTCCCGACCTGCCTGGGAGGGAGGGCGCAGCACAGGGACACTGGGAGGCCAGCGAGCCTCTGACCTGCTGCTTAAAAAGAAAGCTGAGTTGACAGAATGAAGAAGTTATTAAATTTTAAATTTGGGGCTGAAAAAAACGCATACCTACTTGTGCCAGGGTGAATTTCATTAACTTCTCTCTGTCAGCACCGGTGAGATCACAGCCGTGAGGAGACGTTAGCAGCTCGGTGCTTCCTGGAGGTGACGCATGCTGCGTGTTCCTAACGGGCTGCTGCGTTAATTAGAACGCCTAATGAGTGAGGTGTAAGCCGTGGGGCCGGCCTGTGTCCGTGCAGGTGGTGGGGAGTCGGGGGGCAGATGAAGGCAGGACCCTGTAGGTGCTGCTGTGGGGGCTGTCCCCGCGGGGTGGGGGCTGCCGGCGTGCAGGAGGCTCCTGCTGGGGTCCTGCGCCCTCGGGGGCCGTGTCCTCCTGTGCCGGGGACGTGCCACCAAGCGCAGGCAGCCACTCTCCTGTCCTCATCTGGCAGCACTTTGCAGGTGCCCTGAGCCCCCGGCTGGGTGTGGGGAGCTGGGGGAGGTCACTGGAGGGGTCGGTACCTGCAGCTGGGGGGGCTGCTCCCGGCCTGGCTGCCGGGCACAGCGCCCGACCCGGCCCTAGGGCACCAGGGAGCCTGTCCCAGTGTGTGCTGGAGCTGGGCAGGGTTCGGCGCTCTGCTGCTGAGGAGGGTGAGCGTTACGGAGGGGAGCGGATGCCCAGGGCTGATCTTCCTTGGGTTTATGGGCCGGCTGCCCTGGGTGAGCTCCTGGTGCTCCAGGACAGGGACGCGGTGATGTGCCAGCAACCAGTCACCTCCTGCCAGTTCTGAAGGGAGCTTCGGGTGCTTTACCTGCACGGCGAGGAAATACAAAGCCCTGCCGTCCCTACTGAGTTCTGGAAAATGCCAGAACTCGCTTAAAACGACCCTTAACACGGGAACGCTACCTAAATTGGCAGGTTTTTTTTTTTTTTTTTTCAGGGTACTCAAGAGATTTACAATGGGTTCGCATAATCTTGTGTTTTGCTCTGGTGACGTGAATTATTGTGGTCTGCCCGTTCATACAGCTACGAGCAGCCCTGCGCTGCGTCTCTGCTCAGAGCCAGGAAAACGGCACGTCCTGGAGCCTTCTGCCTGCCTTTGGATTTTTCCACTTGCTTGACAGCAAAGCGGGGGCTTCCCAGTGCCAGGATGGTGTACCCAGCTTGCCAGGCGCTGATGTGCCCGAGTGGTTTGTTTTTTTTTTCCCATTGTTCCTTTTTGGCAAGGCCTGCCGGTAGCACCTCGCTGCTGCAGTAGCTGGTTGTAGCGGCAGCCTCGGGACAGCTTGGTGCAGGGCAGAGGTTTTATGTCGCACAGCCACTTGCTCCTCGTTGGCACCGAAAGGCGTCACGGTGGCATAAAATCCATGCTGAGCATGCTGCGAGTGAGATGTGGCAGGGCTTTGGGGCTGGCGAGGCGATCCTCTCGTCCGGCCGTGCTGCCGAGCCCTAGTGGGGGTCTCTAGAGAGGCACTGGCAGAGAACAAAGATGTGCTGCCGCTTTTTTTCTTTTCTATTTTTTTTCCCCATATGCATGTTTGCTGCATAATTGGTAAGACGGGCCCTGAAGAGCTTTTGGATCAGAAAAGAAAAAAGTCTTGTTCCCTGCAAAGTCCCAGATTTTCTTCCCTGGAGAGTTCGTGCAGGGCCGAGGAGGAGCAGCAGCAGCAGCACGGCTGCGCCCAGCCCCGACCGTGCTCCCCGAGCCCCCCCTGCACCAGGGCACCTGGGCCCGGCCGCTCCGGGGGGGCTGCTGTGTTATGGAGCCGTGCTGCATCCGCCTGCTTCAAGGTCGTGCTTTTTGCTTTGGTTGCACCCTGGGGAGGGAAAACAACAAAGACTGAGCCCTGCCTCGGCCCTGGTGCTGGTGCCGTGCAGAACGCCCCCCAGGTGCCCACCAGATGCCCCCCAGGTGCCCACCAAATGCCCCCAAGACCAGGCGTGCTGCAGCAGAGGTGAAGTGATGGCCTCCTGCCCGTCTGGCTGCTGCCTCCCCGCAGGCTGACGCTGTAGAAAAAGTAAAAATTAAATGGTTTGGAAGCTAATTCGGTGGAAGCCTGGCAGGGTTGTTTCTGTGGGCTCCCTGGTGCTCATCTCGTCCTCGCGATGCGGCCGAGCGTGCTGCAGCTCCACAGCTCCTGCACTGCCTCCCCAGGGCCTCTCTGGGCTTCCCCCAGCTCCTGCCCCCAGCGCCCCGCGTGGCCCTGGGTCCTGCCCTGCTGCCCCTTCTGCAAGGGTCTTGGTGTGGGTCCCCGGTGCAGACTGGGCTGGACCCGTGGAGTGCCACCAGTGGCTAAGGCCAGGCTGAGCGCTGCGGCTCGCAGAGGCTCTGCGGGGCCAGACCTGAGCTTCTGCAGGGAGGAAGAGGGACTTTTTGTCTTATGAATTCAAGTAAGGCTGCGTGCGCTCCGTTAACTACTCAGGCCATTGATCGAATCGAGAGGTGATGGCACGGTGACGTTACAGTGCGGTGTTGTCAGTTTATAGTCTTGCTTACACATTTTCTCTGCACGTGTTCTGTTTCCAAAGCTTCCCCAGCCAACGTGCTGATGCACAGACCTCCCGGCAGCGACACAGAAGTCACTGCCCCAGCCTGGTGGCCGAGCTGTGCTGAGCCACGGGCAGCTCCGAGCCCTCGTGTTTGAGGTTTCCTGGACCCCTGGATGGGACCCACAGGTGTTGGGGAGGGCAGACAACAGCACAGTGGTGGTTGGTGTTCGTATATTGCTGAGCAGGAAGCTTTCCACTTAAATGGCGAATCTTGCTTGTCCTCCTCCAGGCCTGCTGTTCTCCCTGAGCATTGCTCTCGTTTCTTGTAGCCAGTGGGACGCGGATTTTATGGCTCCAAGTGTTTTGCAGAACGTTGTTGCTGAATGATCCGACGTTTTGGCAGACATTCCTCTGAATGTGCAGCGTGCGTTTTTAGATTCGAGGTCTTGTTTGTTGTTCCTGCTAAAACCGATGAGTGATTTTCTTTGTATAAAAGAGATTTTGTGCTTTTGATTTCCGCCAATTGCAGTTGGACGGAAAGTGGAACTGGGTTGTGTGGAAGCTGCTGTCACAGTTCCCGGTCTCAGCATGCCCTGAGCACCGCGGGGCCGTTCTGCGCTCGGAACCCGCGTGGCCGGCGTGCGAGGGGAGGTGAGGGGCTGCCGGATGGGCTGCCGACGGTGGATTTGGTTTGCTGCACGTGCAAAAAAGGCAGAAGCTTCAGAACATTGTTGGTTTTTTGCTCTGGTGGTGTCGAGCTGCCAGGAGCCCTGCCTGTGCCCGGCGTTTGTCTGTGCCCTGGTCAGGCTGCGCTGCCCTGCTCGGCTGCCCCTCGTTGGAGGGAAGGGAACCTCCTGCTCCCTCCTCTGCCGCTTCACATCTCTGTGTGCACTCGTCGGGATAGAGAGGGTGTTCGTAAGCCAAACCCAGCAGTAATCAAAACAAAATATCTTCTGCACGGTAAACGGAGCCGCGGAGAAGCGGGTGATGTAAATGCTGAGATTTGCTTCATTTTGGGACTGGCGTGAGGACAGCCCCACGCTGTCACACCGAGCCGTGCAACTGAGCAAACAGTCAGTGTCCCCCTGCCTGCTGATTCCTGTTTAGAAGTAGGAGCCTTTGAAGGGCTACGTTTGCAGAGGGACAATTAGTACAGCACTAATTTTCAAACCACTAAAGCATGCAGTTAATTTAACTCTATGGCAATATAACGTAAACTTCATCAATTCACGCAGTCGTGTTTTAGAGGAGGGAGCCTTGGGCAATGGGGTCCCAATGCCTGTCTTGCCTGCCCCCCCTTATAAACTGCACTGAGGATGCAGAATCGAGGTAAGGCTGCGGGTCCCAGGCGCTGTAATGGAGTTCCTCCCCGTCCCCCTTATCGATGCAGTGATGGGGTTGGTCGATGTGCTTAATTTCGCCTGGCCAGAGAGGTGGCAAGCCTGATTTCTGGGGGTGCAGAGTGATGTGTGCACGGCTGAGCATTCCAGGTGGCGATGCCTCGAGCTGACCAGGTTTACTGGTGGGGTTTTGTGCCCAGCAGCGCTGTGACCTTGCAGTCCTGCAGGGAGCAGGACCCAGCTCAGTGGCAGGAGGCTGCAGGGCGCGTGGTTGAGGCGCAGGAAACGAAGCTGTTGGAGCTGCTCCACCACGGGGCTTTCTGTTCCCAGCTGTGCAGGGCAAGAGGCTGGGGAGCCCCAGCATAGTGAAAGCAGAATGCAGCCAGCACCACTGAGGCAAATGAGACTTGTGCTAACATCAGCCCCTTCGCTCAGCTCTTTACCGGGGTTCTCCACGATCCTCTACAAACTGCACAACGTGGGTGTGAGTGCAGCGGGCCTGCTGCGAGCTGACGAGCTGCAGTCGGGGTTCTGCTGCTGTCTGTGATGCCTGTGGGCAGCTGTAACAGAAGGGAGGGCATCTCACCCGCACCCGAGGGCTGGTGCAGTGCGAGCAGGGACCGACCCTCGGCGTCGGGCAGGGTGCTGGGGGGCACCGCGTGCTGGGAGCCCACCCCTGCAGGTAACGGGGCACTGGTGTCCAAGCTGCTGTTCCATCTGGCTGCACTGGCCGTGTGTAACTGGCTGCTCTTCTCTCTGCAGGCATCCAGCACCGGCCCCAGGATGAGCACGGAAGGCAGCAGCAAGCCCCTGAAGGTGGGCTCCAGAGTGGAAGTCATCGGGAAGGGGCACCGCGGTACTGTGGCCTATGTTGGTGCCACCCTGTTTGCCACGGGGAAGTGGGTCGGTGTCATCCTGGATGAAGCCAAGGGCAAGAACGATGGGACCGTGCAGGGCAGGAAATACTTCACCTGCGAGGAAAACCACGGCATCTTCGTGCGGCAGTCACAGGTACGCTTCTCCCGTGCACGTGTGTCCTGCGACAGCTTCTGCTTGCCAGGCTCATGTAGCTCCTGGATTTCTTGGTTGAACAGAGGAAAATGGCTCTTTGCACCTACTGATGGGAGAGTTGAAATGCTTTTCCTTCACTCCCAGGGAACACAATGTTTCTGGGACTCTGTCTTCCACTGTGCAAGGGAAAGAACAGCTCCAGCCACAAACCCAGGCCTCGCCAGCAGGCAGTGCTGCTGCCAGAGCTGTGGCTCGTACTAGCCTGGTGCTCATCCCCTCTGCCCATCTCATTGAGCACCTCAGTTCAGCCTGGGAGGTTGTAGTGAAGTGTTTTCAGATGAGTCAGGTGAAGAAAGTTTGAGTTCCAGGCAGTGTGGGATGCTTTCACTTCACCTCTGAAACGAGGAGTGCAAATCTGCCTGTTGTGTGCTGCCTCAGCGCGCTGCCAGCTCCGTTATCCCCAGTCAGGTTTGGGACCAGCGCCTGGGTGTTTGGTTGGTGAGCTCTCATTGTTCCTGTGCCCAGGTAGGAGCCAGCCATCTCGGCTGCGTGCAGACAAGTCTCTTCCCTTTTAACTTCTGTGCAGTCTCCACACAGCACGAGCACAGCGAGGTGGCAGCGCTCTGTAGTCCCACGGGTGGCTGTGCTCCAAGCACGGTGTTGCAGCAGGAGACGCTCAGCTCCTTTCCTCCTTCCCTGAGTGCAAAACCATTGTTTGAAGCTTGGCTTGAAGCAGAGTGCTGAGCTCGTTTCCCCTTCCACAAACCCTCCTGCTGCACCAGGAGACGTGGTGGCTCCCTTGCAGGTCATTGGCAGTGGGTGACTGTGGAAGTAGAGGGAAAATCAGCTGCTTTGGGAGAGGAGTCTTCAGCTGGACCCCCACATCCCCTGTCCCAGCCGTCAGGGCCATCAGTTCCTGTGCGGATGCAAGGGCACGGCGACAGCTCGCTGATGAGAAGTGAACCTTCTCCTGGCTGTTCTGGGACCCGTGGGCCTGGTTTCCTTGCTCTGCCTCCCAGCCTAGCCTGCCAGCTAAATCTGGGACGTGGAAGCACCACGCTGTGGGACACAGCCCGAGGGGAGCCACTGGCAGCGCCGCCCGCCCCTCTGAGCCTGTGCTTGGTGTGGGAAGGTGAACCTGGAATCACAGAACCACAGGATATCCCGGGTTGGAAGGGGCCCACAAGGATCGAGTCCAGCTCCTGGCACCACACAGATCGACCCCAAAATTCAGACCATGAACTTGGCGAGCTCGATCTTTGAGCAGCGTGTCTGGAGCAGGCTGTGAGCCCAGCACTTGGTGCCCGGTGCGGTGCGGGGCTGTGGCTCGGTTCCCTTCTGTTCCTCAGAGCCCTCCTCGTGCAGCACGGCGTCCCAGAGGAGTTCCAGCACGAGGGCTGGGCGAGCTGGCCCGTGCCAAGAGGGCTTATCCGGAACGGTCCCTTTGGTTTGGGGCATTAATTTTTCAAGAACTGGTTTTAAGATGCAGATGGAAGATGGCAGGGTTCCCTTCAGTGGAGTTAGTGCTCTGCTCGTGCTCTCAGCTGTAAATCTGTCTGCTGCTTCCTCCCCTCATTCATTTCTGGTCTCTCCAGCGCAGCGGGTGGCTTTCCTGTGGTTACACGCAGTGCCAGACCTCTGGATGGCGATGATTTTTCTCAAGGAGAAAAACTAACATGTTTTTCTCATTGCTCATGGAGCAGACGGACTGCGGCCGTATAAGCGCATCTTGGACACACGTAAAATGTTTTTAAGAAATTTCCAAGGTTAACTTTCTGTTCTCTCCACCTCAAAATACACCTCCAGAAAGGAGTGCTGGTGATACCAGCATCAGCGAAGCCCAGCAGTGCTCCTGGTCTTTTGCTTTGCTCTGGAGTCTCAGCTTCAGGAACGTGCTCGTGGAAGGGCAGAGGCCCGAGGTGCGCGCTTCTGTCCGCTTCCTGCAGTGCCCCGGGAGGTGGATCCCAGGCTGGGTGTGGATGAGTTTCAGATAAGTGCTGCACTTTGCTCGGGGAAGGATCGAGCCAATGCTGTGCATCCGCTCCCTGCTGCTCTGTGTGGGGATGCGCGTCCCGGTGGCACCCAGGAGCCCTGGGGCAACGATGGCCCCGTGCCCCTCACTGTGCCTCCCCAGGGGGCAGGATGGGCCCCAGGAGGGCTCCCTCCCCTCTCTCGTGGGGCTGCAGCAGTGCTGGGGGTGTCTGTGCCCACGGACGGTCCCTGTGCCTCTGGGACAGGCATCTCCAACCAGGGGCTGGCTCTGGCAGCCTCAGCATTGCACCCACCCGGGGCTTGGATGTGGCTCGGGGCTCTGAGTGTGCGTTGTTTTACATGGAAATGTCGCCGATTTTGGTGTCAGGTGGAGCTGCTTTTCTGCTCCTGCTTGGCAGAGGGGCTCAGCCTGGTCCTGCTTCTGCTGCACATCTCGTGTGTGTTGTGCTTCTGCTGCTCAGAGATCAGGCGTACCTGGCTGTGTCAGAGATGCACTTTCTGTGTGATTTCAGGGGAAACTTGCCTCTTCCTCGCTTCTTAAACCACGGGTTGAGTGTTTGCAGCACTGGTGCAGTCCTGATGATTCCTGTGGCAGCAGCCTCCGTGCTTCTTTCCGTTTAAGAGTATGACACTTGGGCATCTTCCAGAAAGGAAGCCGTGACTAGCAGGTGTACAGGATCTGATTGTTATTTTGGAATGTTATTTTTAACTGAACTCCCGTGCTTAAGGCTTTTACGGAGCGGGTAGCTGCGGCAAATACCTGCCAGGAGCAATTCAGGTTGAGGAATGGTTTTGAGGAAGTGGCCTAATCCTTTCCAGTCTTGTTCTATGTTTGTGAAGCAGAAGTGTGTCCAGAAATAGTTGACAGAGAAAACCCCAGATCCTCATCCCTTGATGCAGCTCGGACCTGGGGTGTTCCTGTCTGTGCCTCGCGGGCTTCCAGCGTGGGAGCAAAACCAGCCCGACCCTGCTGCTGGCTGCTCTGCAGCTCAGGAGTTGCTGTCTCAGAGAAAAGCAGTTCTTCTTATGGTGGAGAAAGGTTTTAAAATAATTTTAAGACAAAAACATAATAAAAAAGAGCTTTCTGTCAAGTGCCAGTAACGTGACCTGGTCACCAGCCCGGGGGTGTGAGCGGATTGCTCCGGGGGTACCACGGAGCTGCTGTGGATCCTCTGGGTGGGTGAATCCCCAGCTTTGCCTTTTTCTTCCTGAAGTGAACACGCAGCTTTTACAGGGAGCCTGCGGGAAGGAGGATGGTCAAACATCAGACCTTGAGTAACCAAAATAAAAATCTGCACCAAAACCCTGAGGTCTCTGTACGAACCTGCAGCAGGGGGGGTTAGATGTGCACCCGTCCTCTTCTCTGCCCTAATGGCTGTTGTGCTCTGTTCCAGATCCAGGTGTTTGAAGATGGAGCTGATACCACGTCCCCAGAAACGCCGGACTCCGCTGCCCTGAAGGTCCCCAAGAGAGGTACGGGCACCGTGCTGCGCTGCGCGTCGTGCTCCCTGCCGAGCCTCCCTCTGCTCCCCGTCATCAGGCCGCTTCGTAATGGCCCCGTTCTGTTACCTCAGAGGCTGCTCTTGTTTTTATTTTTTTTTCCCTCTTTTGTCAGGCTTGACTCCCTTTGAGGCTGGTTTTTGAGCAATTATTTAGCAGTACGTTTAGGAATCCTAGGAGCTTTAGGGGGAAAAAGAAAACCCGTCTGATTGCTTGCAGACTGTCCAGGGCAGGAAGCTGTGCGTGCCAAGCTGAGGATTCCTTGTGTGTGGAGCATTTGCTGAACACATGCTTAGCGATTCAGAGCAGGGTTGTTTCCTTTGTTGTTTTTTTCCTTTCCTGGCCAGTAGAACCCCAAATTTCCCTTTATTCACAAACGAAACCCACCCTGCAGCCACATCAAGCGTGCCCAAAGGCACCTGATGGGGACGATCGGCTCAGAAGGGGTGTTCCCAGCGGCTTCATTTGCTGTCCCTGGGGTGGAAGGGCAGTGAGCTGCCATTCACGTCTCTGGGCATCCCCCTGCCTCCTCTGGGGAGCCCTGAGCCACAGCAGGGCCCTGGGGGTGCTGTGCCCCCACCTCTTGGTTCACCCCTGGTGTCGTTGTCCATCAGCACGTGCAGCTCAGCGGGGTGCTGGTAAAGCCAGTGCTGGTGGTGGGGTGCGGGGCTTAATGTGAAAGAGGAAAACTCTTCTGCTTAGTACCTGGGTCCGAGTTGTGTTATTTTGCTCCAGAGTGCTGGAGAGCCCAGTCTGTTGTTCAGCTTCAGTCTGTTCTTTTTTTATCTGCTCGATGTTAACAGTAAACGAAAATATTCCCTAGCGTTTGTACGATCTTTTCACTGTTTGTCAGTTCAGACTTCCCAGCTGAAGGCTCGTTTTTTCTTGTTAAAATTCTGACCTCGTTTTGGATGAGGAGCTTGTGTGGAGCAGTGCAAACACTTTTCTCCCCACTTCTCCTGTAGGTCTGGGTTTTCTGAATGTATATCAATGACCTTCACCTTTTTGAGTGCCGAATGTGCAAAAAGCTACACGGCTCCCAGAGCTGGGAGCCTGCTGTTGTTCTCGTCCCTGAGTTCCTGGGGGCTAGGCAGGAGGAACACCCCAGGAGACCCCCGTTGAAAGTCCCAAGAGCCAGGGAGTAGGCGATGCTGTCAGGAGCACAGGACGGGCACAGACCAGACGTGTGTCAACTGCCTTTAAATTGGGTGCCCCCTCGTTACGTGGAAGCATTTCTGAGGCTTTGTGCCTTGTGCTGCAGGGTTGCTGGTTTCTTCTAAAACCTTTGGGGGAGACCAGCAGCGACTGCAGCACCCGGAGGTCTGCGGCTGCTTCCTCGCAGCACAGCGCTGGCTGTTCAGTGCTGCCTCCTCCTTTTCAGCACGCTCTGAGGCTTGGTGTCGCTGCCAGCAGCATTCACCGAGCTTCCTGCAGCGATGCTCTGGCCCTTTTCCCCCCGCTGCTGGTTCTTTCATTGAAATTCAAAGCGAGTGAAACACAGGCAGGTCACGTTGTGCCTCCCCGCGCACAGCACCAGCACCGTTGGTGCACCTTGCGCTGCCCGCAGCCCGCCGAGCGCTGCAGGAGGGGACAGGGGACAGGGGACGGGGCTGCCCCAGCTCTGGGGCTGCTGAGGGTTCGGTGCCGCTGCCGTCTGCAGCAGCTGCCCTGGAGGAGCTGCTCGGTGTGGTGCCGAGCAGGACGCGCTGCCGGCTGCGTGCCAGGGAGTTGCCATAGAGATGTCGGTGCCGGCTGCCGCAGCCGCGCTGCAGAACCTGGGGCAGCCTCGCCTCGCCCAGAGCCCGAGGCGTGGGGCAGGCGGCTCCTCTCCTCTGAGATGTGCCCCTGCCGTGCTGGGCCAGCAGCAACACCGAAGGGGCAGTACTGAGCTCCGGGATGCAGCCGGGAGAGGATTGGGCACCCCCTGCAGCTGTGAGCTGCTCGCAAGCCCATCGGGCACCCAGCAGTGCTGCAGAGGATGCGGCTGGTTTGGAGGACGACCTCTGATGCTGCAGGGCTTTGGCTTTTGGCAGTGGGAAGCCCTCTGCTCAGTCAGGGCTGGGGCTGAGGATGCCCTCGGGGAAGTGACGCGTGGCTCCTGCAGCAGGGCAGGGCTGGGAGGCTCGGACGTGTCCCCAAACAGATGTTTGGGTGGCTGGGTTGCCATTTGTCCCCCATAAGGGGATGTTCTGAGGGTGGCTCAAGGCTCTCTGCATTGCAGTAACTTCATGGGAGAAGGGAAGGGTACCGTGACCTAGTTCGAACGTGTCTGGTCCTTGGGCTCTTTCCTCAGACTGTTGGCAGGTCTAATGAGAGCCCCTGCTCCTACACGTTTATGCCCTGTTACACCACCACGTCCTGGTTTATGCAGAGCTCCGTGGGCTCTGCCCCACTCCCACCTCTTTAAGATCTCATATAAATGTCCTTTTGGTGTGCCCCAGCTCTCGCTGGACTGCAGACACTTGGTATGCGGGTCAGGCCCGAGGGCACTGCTGTGCCAGAGCTGATGGTTTTGTTTCTGTTTTTCTTTACAGATTCCCTGGAAGCTGCCAAAGCCAGCAAACTGGTGAGTGCTGAGCCCGTAACGCTGCAGGCTGCTGAAATACATTCACTTTGCAGCACGTGATCAGTGGGAGAGGCAGACTCACACATTCCCCTCCAGTGTTTTTCCTTCCGCTAACTTTTATCACCTCTCGAAAAGCTCCATTTTTCAACCCTGCAGGAAAAGTGCACGGAGCTGCACACACAACGTGCCAAAAGGGCAGGCTTTCCACCCTGTCTCCTATTAGCCCTTTTCCATTTTTTGCTGTAAAAGTGCCAGTGACAGAGTGCATTTCTCCTGAAACCCATGGGAAATGAGGCTCTATAAGAAGCAATCTCTCAACTAACCATGAGAAACCAGTAAGCTGTAGAGGAACACACTCCCAGCACAGTTGTTGATGTCACACACTTAAAGCTAAGTTCAATCAGCATTGCAACACGCACGTCCTGCACGCTTCTTGGCTGTGATCCTTAAAAAAAAAAAAAACAAAAACACAACAAACCAGACCAGAAAAGCACCCGTACACCCTGCAGGAAGTGTGCTCCTCAGGATATGGGAAATAAGCGCTCTGTGGCTTCTGTGGGGCTTGCAGAGGAACTGTGTGTTTACTTCTGAGCAGCCAGGAATCTCGATGGCTCTTGAGGCATTCACGGGTACGTGCTGTATGCAGACATGTGCCGTGTGCTCCATCAGGGACAGGAATTGGAGCAGGTACCTGTTCTACAAATGCTTCTGCCCCCCAGACAAGCTCAGACAGTTATTTAAGCGTGAAAGCACAAAAATGGCCACGCGTGCCTGCAGGTACTGAGAAAGCTGTGGTGGTGCTGGGGGGGACGGGACGGTGGCTTTGCTCTGTGCACACTTCAGAAGAAAGGTGGGATTCCCTGGGGCCCGGCTGGCCCCTCCTGCCGTGGGCAGCTGTGCAGGGAAAGCAGCTCCTTGATCTGAAAGCAGATCACGGGCTCTGTGGTACCCGTGACTGCCAGGAGCAGGAGGCATTTCCCCACGGTGGGCAGAGCTGTGCTCCGGGTCAGGGTCAGCCTGCACCACGGTGGGATGTGGGCACAGGATCCACGTGTGGAGGGGCTCCAGGGGCTCAGCACCCTCACGGGCCTGGGAGGCTGAGCCTCGCTCATGATCTGAGTCAAACAGACCCCAGAGTAGAGGGTGGAGAGGAAATTCCCACCCCCCCCCGCCTCGTATTTAAGGGATTTGGGGGATTTTGTAGGGTTACCTCCTCTGCTGACCGGGGCTCCCCTTACCTGCTGGTGTGTCCTGGCGGATTGCTCCCTTCCGCTGCAGGGCCCTGCACTGGTGGCAACTTCTCCCCCTTGTGTCCTGTGCCTGTGATGACATCCCAGTCCTGGGTTAATTACATGCGGCAATTAGTGCGAGGGTTGCTAGGTGAAGCTGTGTGCTGTAAAGGTCAGCCCAGACTGTGCTTCCTCAGAATAAAGGCTGCCAGAGGGAGTTGTGGGGTGCTGGAAGAGAGGTTTTAAAATTGTTTCAGAGCGTTTGTAATAAGAGACAGATATAATATTTATGAAGGGGGAAAGATGTAGCATTCATGAAATCAGGATGCTAAAATAGTAATTGTCCTGCAACTGCTCTGCCTAAGAAGGCTGCAGGAAAGGAGCTGAACTGACAGGGTTTGCTCCCAGGTTTAGACCCCCCCGATTAGATACCTGGTGGTGCCCCCTGCTTTAAGCATCTGTTGTTTTTATTATGTGAGAGAGAATTTGGTGCTGGCCATGTTGGAGGCAGGGCGCTCAGGTAGGTGGAGCTCTGTGCTGTTGGGGGCTGCAGGTGCTGCTGTGCCATGGGGCAGCCGGCCGAGCTTTTTGGTGTGGAAAAACTCTTCTAAATAACTCCCTGCTGCCTTTGAGGTGCTGCCCTGGCACAGCAGGCTCCCAGCATAACCCAAATGATGTCCTGGAGAGGTGGAGAGGAGGAGCACCCCCAGCACCCTGCCCCTGCACCCCGATGTCCTTGTAGTGAGGGCCCCAAAGCTGGGTGCTGGTCCCAAGGCACAGGAGTGCTTCCCATTTCACCGTCCCTTCCTGGCACAGCTGGGTTCTCCCCTCCCTTGTTCACATTCCAGCTTTGCTCCTGAGGGCAGGCAGCAGGATGTGCGCATCTTCTGTCCCCAGCCTGTCCCCCTGGCGAGTTTGGCAACGTGCTGAGTGTGCTCAGATCGCCTTGGCGGTGCCTTGAGCAGCGCTTTGGTGTCCAGGCCCTGGCGTTAGATACTCAGTGAGGCTGGGAGCAGCGTCAGCAGAAAAAAAAATCAAGGCTGGGAGAGCTTTGCTGGGCTGGGAGCTGGCCACAAAGGGTGGCTAGCAGATGAGGCTGGCCCTTTCTGCAGGGCAGCCCCCACGGTGCCACGGACACAGAAGCAATATAAAAAAAAAGATAAATTCTAGCATTTATGAGAAGGTGCAGGGATCCACCGAGCTCGAACCCAGTTTGCCTGATCTCGTGGCATCGCTTCGGAGCTCTCCTCACCACGGCAAAGCACCGCAGTGGAGCGGGGCAGAGCACGGCCTCGGGGGGGCTCTGTCAGCAGGGCTCGGTGCAGGCTGGGTGCCTGCAGGAGGGCGATGCTGGGGACCCCGCTGCGCTCCCACTGCTGTCCCCGTGCCTTCTGTCCCGCAGGGCCTGCGCCCCTCTCCTAATTCGCTCCGGCACGTCCCGCAACAAAGCCTGGTGGCATCAAAACCTGGTGACACCAAAATCCCGGCGCTCTGTGCTCACAGCACTGCCCGAGCAGCAGGTCCAGCCGCGCTGTGCGGCTGCAGTGCTGTGAATTTTGGATGGAGCAGGTGGAGGGGGCAGCAGCCCAGGGGGGCTTTGCCTCTGTGTGATTGAGCTGTGCTTCAACACAAAGCGCTGTGTAACAGTAAATTGTAAGCGTGTCCCGAGGCGTAGTTGCTGGGTTTAGTTCCTCTTCAATAGCTGCAAATGTACCCAAAAAAAGTGAGCAGAAAGCAGCCGGGCACAGCACCACCTGCCCTCTGCGGGGGCTGATCCAGGGTGGGCCAGAGCAGGAGGCGAGCATCGAGCATCGCAGGAGCTGGGTTTGGGGTGGGCTGTCCCCGGTGTTAGCTCGTTGCAAGTGCTGCCGGCTGCCATCAAGTGAATGAACTTTTCTTCCTTTGTGCCCTGGCACTTAGAAAGACTTTGTGCTGGAGGGATCTGGAGGCTGGACCAGTGAGTGGAGTGAAGCCAGTGAGTCAGTAAATCGGGTGGCTGAGAACAAGCCCCGCTGTCTACGTCCCTGTTAAGCCACCTCACGTTTGTTTAAATGTCTGAATGTATTTCCCTCCTTTCTGACAGTACGTGTTTTTGCAGCCTGGTGAATTCATTGGGAAATGCACTCTTTTGTGAAGAACTAGCTCTAAAACTTGTGGTATTCGAGCAGAGAGCAAACCGTTCTTATCAGGGCTGTGTGTGTGATGTGAGCTCTAACTTTCTAACCTTTTGTTTCCTCTTCATGCAGCGTGGAGTGAAACCTAAAAAGGTGGTGCGTTTTTTGCCAATTAGCCTGCATGTTGCAGTCTCCTGGCCGCATGAAACGCCCTCTGGTGCATCCCAGTCCATCGTCACTCATTGCTGTGCCCCCATCGTCCACGTGCATGTTTGCTCATTGCATGCGCTCCCCTCTCCAGCCCCCAGCCTACCCAGAGGGTACGAGGTAAATGCAGCGACTGCTTCTGAGCTGGATCACTGCGTGGTGGGGGAGTTCACGTTACCGTGTCTCTGCCCCATCACCGCCCCAGGGAGGTGCAGAGGTCGGAAGCCAAGCTTTTAGCTTTAAGCACAGTTGTGAGCACTTTCTGCTAATGAGTTAATTGCAGCTGGGCCTTCAAGGCAGCACGTGGTGCCGGTCGCTGGTACCTGTGGGCTGTGCCCAGCATCGCTCCCGACGTGTCTGTGCCTAGGTTTTACATCAAGGGATGTTAAATTTTAGGCAATGAAGTGAGCACACACATTGCTGCTCCCATGTGAACGATGGCTGACACTCACCTTGGCTTTTGCTTTCTTCTGCCTTCTCTTTCCTCTAAGTGGCATTGTAACGTGGGGCATGTTCCCCTGCGTACGGGGGCTGTCGGCACCAGCTGCATGCCAAGTGCTCTGTGTGCTGTGGGGAGCATGAGCTGTGCTCCCTGGCGCTTACTGTCTTCAGTGGGAACATTTAAAACATGACAGATGAATTTTGGTAACCCGCTGCGTTATCACAGGGCCATCGTGTGGCCCTTTTCTGATCAATACATAGCAGGTTTCTGAGCAGCACGGGGTGATGCTGCGCTCTGGGGCAGGTCTGACGTGTAGCTGAGTGCTGGTGAAGCAAGGAGCTCCCACGGGAGTTTGGGAGAGGTACCACACGGCTCTGAAATATATTTGGGGACTTGCAGACAAGTCACCGTTTTGCTTAGCTGTGTTACTGCCTTCCCCTTGGGACGTGGCTCCCCGTGCTGCCTCCAGGTAAGAGCACCCCACGCCCCGTGTGCTTATAGCACAAACCAGAGCAAAAAGCCTTTGGGATCCCTTATGGCCAAAACGACCTACAGCTGCACAGGCCTTGGCAGAGAGCGACCCTTTCCCAGGGGCTGCTTGGGGAATATTTTCTTTTGCCAAGGAAATCTTACTGAGCAAACAGCAGCGCTCAGGGACCTGGGTGAGCAGCAGCGAGGGGACGCTGGAACCATACCTGCTTAGTCCTCTGCGTGCAGGACGCCCGTCAGGGGTCTCGACCATGGATCTTTAGTTCCCAGCTGCTTCCATTCGGATTTTGGGGTGCAGAGGTGATCCAAACAGCAGCGCTGCTCCTCCTTTGGAAGGTCCATGGATGAGGGGCAGCGCAGAGGTGCAGGGAGGAGCTGCAGGGGGGTGGCTGAGAGGGTGGCTACCGGGTGGCCTCCGTCTCCAACCCCTTCCACGGCCTCTGTCCAAATCCCCTGCGCGTGTCGGGGCTGGGCAGGCGTGCACGCACTCCTCCTGCTCGTCCAGTCCCGCTGCCTCTGACCCTTGCTGGTTTGCACACAGCTTGTGCTCGTACCCGGCTCTTTTCCGTGCCTCTGCCGATGGGAAGGACTCGTCTGGAATGCTTTGTTTCTTTATTTTCCAGCCCCCCTTTCCCTGGGTTTTCCAGGCAGTTGGGCTGCTTGTGGGTTGTCGTACGTACGCTGCCATCTGCTCAGAGCTTTGGCTGTGCTGCCTTTAGAAGTGGTTGTATGCTAGCAGCTGTCCGGAGAGCTCTCCTGGGTAGCGTTGCGTGGAGGTGGGCTCAGGCAGGTACGTCAAAGCTTTCTGCAGAGGGACAGACCCGTGCCGTGTTTTTTCCGATGTCACCTGAGAATTTAATTTTTTCAGACAAAAGCCTCTAATAAACTTGTCAGCTCTCCACCCCCCTCCCCTGCAGCTCTTGACATTGCACAACTGCATGAAAACTGTGGTCCAGTTGGTATGATCACAAAATAACTAACGTTATTAGCAGGTAAATCCTTAGTCATGAGGTTAAGGTAGCTCTTTGCATGTTAAATATAGACTTAATCGTATTAAAAGCTGCTGCTTGCTGCTTTGTTGTGCCAGATGGTCCTCATCCTCCGAGCTACTGTCCCCCTCTCTGTGTTCCCTTTGCCTTGGTCTTGCTGCTCTTTCGGTGTCTGTCGGGGGGATTCTTGTCCCTGGGGTGCTGCGAGGGCACTGGGGAGCTCCCCCCTCGCATGGGCAGCAGCCACGCATCCCTCGCTCGAGCTGCTGGGGCTGTTCCTGGCATCCCCTCCACATCCTCAGCAGGGATTGCTCTGCCAAAACCGCCGCTGTGCTGGGCGGGAGGAGCCCCCCGGTGCCTGCTTTGGAAGCAGTACAAGTGTTCCTCTCCTGATTCTCAGAGTGAAGTGAGTTTGGTGCTACCCCAGCTGGCGTTTTGCTGAGGGTGCAGTCAGGTCAGCAGTGTTGTTCCCCCTCTTGCCGAAATGCCAGGCGTCACTGCTGGGTCACCTTCCAGCGACCGGCAGCGCTGGGTCCTGCGGCGTGATGCAGCTGGGGCGCTCCTGCCCGGGGCAGCGGTGTGATGAGGGCACTTAGGGCTGCACGGAAGGGCTGGGCAGATCCTCTCCCTGAAGATAAATCTTAAGGAGTACGAAGTGCACACGAATCGTGTTTTACTCAGGGGTGCACAAGCTGCTGGTGTGTGGGAGCACAGCTGGGTGCTGCCCTCCCCGCGTGCCCATCCCTGGGCCTCTGCTCTGCCCTTTGCTCCTGCGCATTGTGGCTGCTTCCCTGGGGGTTCCAGCACAGCCCCGGGTCCTGCCCTGCAGCTGCCCTGGGGCTGGGAGCAGGAATCTGGAGGCCCCTTTCCCTGCTTGGTGTTAATGCTGCTGCTGATGGGGTGCCCAAGGATGCTGCTGCGTTCCTCTGTTCATGGCTTTATGCCATGGGCTCGGCCATGCTCGTGAGGATATTGCGGTAGGGTGGCAGTGTCCGAACACAACACGCTGCTGCCTTCTCTGCTGGCCGAGTCCTGGCTGTTGTGTGTCCTACCTGCTCACGTGCAGTCCGTCTGCTTTCTGCTCCCTGTCCCCGTCACGGCCAGCACCGCAGTGCCGGCTGCGTGGTGGTGGCTGAGCTGTGCCCCCGCTGGCAGCAGGACGAGCCATGCGCACATTCTGGGCTCAACGGGCAGCAGCTCCTGGGTGAAACACTCCAAAAGGTGTGCCCGGCACTGCTGGGTCTGGGCCCTGCAGAGCACCAGGCACAGAGTTCCCGGGTCAGGCAGAGCAGGGAGCAAGTTCTCAGCTGGTCCCGTGGGCGCGCTGCTGGTGGCGACTGCTGCAGGCGTGGATGAAGCGAGCCCTTCCCTGCAGTGGGAGCGTGCTCGGTGCTGTGCCCTGTACACCTTGGCCAGGTGCTGACGACAATAACTATTTTCCATCGTGCTGTCTAGCCGTAGCTCACCCATCCTGTACCAGCGTGATGCGGGCTTTTCAGACAGGTGTTGTTCCCATTCTGGTAGCACTCCTGTCCCCTTCATCATTCCAGGTGGCATTCGGTGTGCTGGAGCTGGATTTTAAGTGTTTTGTTCTGAGCCGAGTGCAACGGATCTGCAGAGAGCTTCATCTCCTGCTCTGCTGCGTGCTTGCTCTCGTTCCGCTGCCCCCTGTGCTCCTGCATCAGCTCACAGCCCCCAGTGCTCGCAGTCATCTCTGCTGGGGCAGCAGATGGCTGCTGCCAGCCTGGAGAGGGCACGGGGCGCTCCGCTTCCAGATGGCTTCTTTTTAAAGAAGAGGGGCCAGCCCAAGCCCTGTTAATCCTTTAAAGGAAAGAGTAATCCGATTACCTCATAAAGCGTGCCTCACATCTGAGCTGCTGGGAACGTGTCCTACAAAAGGCTCTCGGCGGAGCTGGTGCCGGTGCCTGCACCGCTCCTGCCCAGGAGCTCTGCCGGGGTCGTTCACGGGGACGTGCGAGGCCCGTGGGGTGCCGGGTCGGTTATTTGGCTGCTAGCAAAGGAAGGGCCAGCGCACAGAGCTGAGCAGAGTCTGGCGCCACAAGCTGGTCACACCACGGAAAGGAGCTGAAGGTAGCACGAGCTGGGCCGGCTCCAGAACCGAGATAAGAGTCAGCAATCTTATTATCTGCGGTGGTGCGAGGAGCTCCCTGCTAATCTGCACGGCTCTCGTCTAAATAACTGCTCTGGGATATTGCTGAGTGGTTTCTAAAGGGCAGCTCTGAGGCATCGAGCATCGTTCTTTTCAGCTGTGAAGTTGTGTTTTATTACCTCCTCCTCCTGCTTATGAGGGCAGCTGTGGAAGGTGCGGCCAGCTCCGTGCTGGATGGAGAAGAAATGTATGGAGTCTGGGATTTGCATTAGGAGAGGGGTTGATTCATGAGAGCAGCTCCTGCCTCCCCCCCTCACTGTAACTCCTTAATTCTCTGAAGGTTAAATCTGCGTAAGCTTTCATGTGACTCCGACAGCAATGTATATGGCACTTTGTTCACCAAGGGGCTTACAGCCACGAATGAAGGATGCTTTTGTCTGAGAACACTTAACGGGTGTTTGGGCCCCCTGCCTGGAGGCAAACAGTTGGTGGGGACTGCGAGATGGAGGAGATGGAGGCAGCCTCTGGCCTCTGTCCCCCTGGGGCACCCGGCGAGGGGCTGCCCTGGAGCAGCTGCTTCGTGCCTCCCCGTAACTTAAAAGCCATCTCTGTACAAAATCAACTCCTGATCCAAAGCAAATTTTGCTGTGACATGCTCAAGCTAATGGAACTCTGTGGTTCTCCATGAACACGTGCTGTCAGTGCTTTGAGAGCTGCCTCGAGCTGCTGCCTGCACCCGCTGGGAGCCTGGTCCTGGCTCTGCAAGGTGTCCGTGCTGTTTGCTACCTGTTACCCTCTGCAGGAGCTCCACGGCCAGATAGAGGGAACCCAAAGGCCCTTTGCCTTGGGTGCTGGGTGTGTCCCATCCCGAGAATGGTTTCTGTAGACACTGAAGTGTCTGATTTGGCGGCTCATAGAATGGTTTGGGCCAGAAGGGACCTTTAAAGATAAGCAGCTCACTTTGTGGACTGGTGGGCTGACTGTGCTGACCCAGGATGAGCTGTTTTGGTTGGCCCTGAAGAGTTGTCATCAAAACTGAAGAGGAGGGAGGTGGCAGGGCAGGTGCCCCAGCCTTGTACTGGGGGCTGGGAGGCCGGTGACCTGCCTCATCCTCAGCACCTCTTGGAGCTTGGAGACCCCCACCTGCCGAGGACGGAGCCCAGCCCCAAGCCTGTGACCTTCCCCGGTGGAGGAGAGACGCTGCCTGAAGGGGAAATGCCAAGGAGGGCGCTTCCAGACTGGCCAGGAACCCCAAAACTGCTGACGTTTATCTTACCGAGGAGTTGCAGCTCAACTGCCTGGGGGCTGGTGAAAGCCCACCTGTGCTCGGGGGAGGTTAAATGATGCAGAAGGAGAAGTAACTCGCAGACGGACCACAGCTTGCAGTTGCTTGTCCCTGAGCTGCCAGGGTAGCTGCCCGCTCCCTTGGGAAGCTCCGCAGCAGAGACTGAAGGCCCCTCACCCTGCCCAGCCGCTCCCAGCAGTGAGCTCAAGGACCCAGGGCTGCTCCGGCAGAAGGACACAACAACCACGAGTGTTACAGAACATCAGGGCTGTGAAATGTGGGCAGCTGGGCTCCTGGGACCAGGCGTTGCAGAGGGTCCGTAAGTCAAGAGCAGATGCGCTGCTGCAGACAGCCGTGATTGCAGCTGCTGGACGAGGAGGCGTTTGGAGCATCATGACAAAGCGACAGGCCTTCCTGCGCTAATTGCCTGCGTTAATTGCCTTCCTCACTCTTCATGGGATATCTTTATGGGATATCTGCATTTGCTCTGTAACTGAATCCGGTGGCGTGATCCTGCATCCTGCGGGAGCATCTCAGGAGCTGCAGCCGTGCTCTGCACTGAGGCCACATGCTGTTCGCTCGGCTGCTCAAGTGATGATTACGTCTCTGGGAGGATTTCTCTGGTTTCAGAAACCAAACCAAAGCAACCAGCAACCATCCAAAACCCAGGACGTGGAAGGCTTTAGAGGCACTAAGGGCCGAGTCCTGCACCCCCAGGGCCAGGGGAGCTGCTGCCCACCCCCAGCACGGAGGTGCTGGGTTCCTGCGCTGCGGTCATTAACCAAAGCCTTGCACCTTGTGTTGTTTTAGGCCTTGGACAGCATTGCCCTGTGAGGGAGAAGAACAAAAAGAGATGGAATCAGGCCTCGGGTTGGCAGTTGTGTGTGGGGAGTTGTCCCCGTCCTTGCAGCGGGTGAGCTGCAGCAGGGGCAGCCTGCGCCAGCCCCAGGGGCTCTGCGGGGATCGGGGGGTGCTGGTGCGGGGATCGGGGGGTGCTGGTGTGCGGCTCGTCCCTGACACTCGTCAGCCTTGCTGTAATGAAATCCAGACCGTCCCTTGAGGACCATCGATCGGGGTGTGTAACCTGAGCGCGGCACTAAGTGCTTTTAAGGTACCCGAGGGCTGGGCCGAGGCTGATGGATGAGGAGGGTGCAGAGCAGGGCATGATTCAGCTTTGGGCTGTGCCGGGTGCTGCTGCCAGGCCCCTTTGTTGGTCTGCAGGGCGTTACGGAGCGGCAGGACCAAGATATTTGGGGCTAATAGGTTGCCTTTTGTGCCTGATGTTTTTGTAGACTTTGAGTCTACACCAATGTGGTTTGTGCAGCACAGTGAGTGCGCTGGGACACTGCAGGACCCCAGACGGGTGTCTGCTAGGGGCTGCCGTAGGGTCTGGGTCTGCTGCCTTTGTGGTAAATATTTCAGAAGCTTTCAGCTGGAGCTCTGAGACTTCCCAGCGTGGCACCAAGCAGGGGACGCGGTTGCAGGGGTGATTGCTGCAGGGCAGGAGGTCCCACGCGGATGGGGTCCCCGGGAGCTGAGGCTCCCCGCACGGCGAGGCTGAGCCCCGTGCAGCAGAACGGCGTGGGCACGGGGCTGGCGGGCAGGGGGCCCGGGCGCTGCTGGGTGCCGGCAGCCGGGCTCCGGTCCTGCCCGAGGGAGCGGGGCTGCGGCCTGAGCTCGGTCCCGTTACCCGAGGGGGTCCCGAGGGGCCGGTTGAGGCGGGGGCACGGCTCGGTGCCCGCCCGCAGCGCTGCGCTGCCCCGGTCGGGGCCTCGGGTGCCTCGGGGCCCCCAGCCCGGCTCCCTCCGGTGCCGCCCGGTGCGCCCAGCGTCCCCTCCTGGGCCTGCGGCTCCGGTAACCGGGCGCTGCCAGCCGGGGAGCCGGGCACCGGGGGGGGCACGGGGGCTGCCCGGAGGAGCCCGGAGCGGCGGCGGCGGCGGTGCCCGGGACCGGCGGGGAGGGGAGGGGGGGGGGCGAAGGGGGGAGGGCACGGGGAGGGGGCCCCGCCCGCAGCTCCCGGTTGGGGGCGGGGCCCGGTGGCGGCGGCGATGACGTCAGGGGGCGGGGCCGGGGCGGGGCGCGCGGCCATTTGCAGGCAGCGCCGGGCGGGCTCCGGGCGGCTCCGCTCCCCCCGCTCCGCTCCGCTCCCCGCCGGCCCCGCTCCGCTCCGCTCCCCTTCCCCGGCTCCTCTCTCCTCTGTCCGCTCCTCTCCTCTCCTCTCCTGTCCTCCCGCCCCGTTCCGCAATGATGAGGCAGGCCCCGGCCGCACGGAAGGTACAGCCGCTCTCGTGCCTCCCCCCCCCCGGTACCGCTCGGCGTCGGGGCCGGGGCCGGGGCCCGCTGCGGGCGGGGGGGGGCGCGGGGCGAGGCGGCGGCACCGGGCTCACGGCCTCACCCCCCCCCCACCCCCCCTCCCTCCTCCTCCTCCCGGTGCTGCCGGCCGCATCCCGGCCCGACCTGACCCCACCGGGAGCTCCGCGCCCCGCTCCGTGCCCGCGGGGACGGCCCCGGGCAGCACCGGGAGCCACGGAGCGAAGGCGGCGGCAGGGCCGTGCTGTACCGTGCCGTGCCGTGCCGTGCCGGGCACTGCGGTCTCACCACCGTACAGCCGGTGTCCGGCTCTCCCGGTGCACCCCCAGCGGCGCCCGGTGCCTCCCGGTGCCTCCCGGTGCCCGTACAGCTCCCGCCCCGTCCCCTTCCCGGCGCGGGGTCCCGCCGAGGCTCCGGGTGTCCCCGCGGCAGGGCTCAGCCCCTCTCCCCCGGCCTCTCCCCCAGCTTCGGAAGGTGTCGCTTTGGTTCGCCTCGGTCTGGGTTTTCCTCTTGCTTTGCCTCGGGTGCCGCAGGCAGGTCGGTGCCCGAGGCGTTGCCGGCTGCTCCCGTGTGCTGAAAGCCCCAGCAGAACGCCCCCAGCAGCACCGGGACCCCGGGGACAGCCGCCAGGATGGAGCTCGGAGATGGGGCAGCACCAACAGGTGGGATCTGACCCAGCACTCCCCAGAAGGGCTCGGCTCCTCCATCACCGGGTGATCACTGGGAAGGGAGTGCTGCCAGCAGCAGGAGCTGTGTGCTGACCTCGGCTGCCAGAAGCCTCCCAGGGACGACGTGAGAAATGTCTGCAGCAGGGCCTGTGGTGTGGGGAGAGCTCTGCTCCACCTCAACCCTGCGAGCTGCATCCAGCAGAAGACCTCGGCGAGGTGGTACTGGCCCTGCCCAGAGCGAGGAGATGACACCGGTGTGCTCGTCCCGAGGGCAGAGCTGCAGCACGTTTGGGATGGTGCCAGCGCTCAGTGCCCTTGGCTGGCTCTGGGCTGTGACTCTCGTGCTCCGAGTGGAACCGACTGGGCAGCACCCCGGGACCTGCCACCCGCAGCCTCGCAGCACGCGTGGGTGATGCTGGCTGCTGCCGGGGGCAGATGGAGGTGGCCGGGAGTTTTGCTGGGCTGGATGTGGGGTTTGTATACGAGTGAGTCTGCTTCAAGCACCGGCTGCTGCTCTTGCTCCTGAGCGTGGGGCTGCCCAGGGATCGAAGGCTGCGTAATAGCATCATCGAGCGTTTATGCAGCAACATTACGCAGCAGAGTTCAGAACCACCAAATAAAATATTAATAGCCACAACGGGCCGGTGCGGAGCACCCTGGGATCCGGGAGGACACAAAGTGTCTGCGTTAAGTGATGTCGTGGGGAGCCAGTTCTGGAGCCTGGCAGAAGCTCGAGGGTCTGAGCCCCACTCCCGAGCAGGGTTCCTCGATGATCCCTCAGTGGGAAGTCCTCCATCGGGGGAGCAGTGCCGCCTCCCTCCATCTCGGATGCGCTTTGGGGAGCGGGAGGTGAGAGCTGGAACCTACCTGATGGTAATGGCTGGGAAGGAGGAGCCAGCAGCACAGCCCAGGCACCGCTCTGCAAGCTGCTTACAAGTGCTTTGGAGACCACAGATGGTGAATTGCTGCCTGAAAGCTCACCCCAGCTGCTCCCTGAGGAGGCACGAGGGTCTTGCCTTTTATTCCAAGTGCTCAGCCCCAGGGGCTCCCCAGCGCCTTCATCCCCCTCCAGCAGGGAGCACTTCTGCCTTCACAGCACTGGTTCGGAGGAGTGGGGCGTGCTGTGGACAGCAACACAGCAGGAGCCTGGCTGCCCTCCTGAGCAGCAGACCTCCTCTGACCTCCCCTCAACAAGGGGTGCTTGCCCGGCACACCCCAGAGCTTCAGCTCCTGATAGCAGCATGGCATTACGTGGTCTGGAGCCAGAACAACCTGCGTTATGTTAGACTGTGCTGGAAGAGGAGGCACGAGACCAGGATTGCTCTCTGTGTAACGTGGCTATCACCAGGAGGTCTCTTCAGCATTTGCAGTGGGGAAGATGCTCTGCCTCTGCCTGCCCCCATGGACCAGGAGCTGCCAGGCGAGGGCTGAGCGATGGGAGCAGGATCAGCGGTCACTGTGCGGTGTTCCTGCTGGTGCTGCAGGGTCCGGGGGAGCTTTCAGGTCTCTGTGAGGATTGCTGGTGTCATGCCAAGTAATCCTCGGTTAGCAGGGCTTTCCAAAGAAGCCCTACTTTGGAAAAGCTGGTGCTCCTAAATCAGCGTGGTGTTTATCAGAGAGTTTTAAGCTTTTGCTGGTTTTGTTACATTTTTCCAGATAGTTTTGCAAATGGAAATATGCTCTGGGAGATGTGCATCTTCCCCTCTGTGCTGACGGGGGCCGGCTGTTGAGTGCAGCCTTTTAGAGAACGCTGGCAGTGAGCAGGGTAGGGTTTAGCCTAAGCAATCCAATTGTCGGTTTGCTATTTTGAAGCGGCAATCTGCCCAGTCCTGATCTATATACAAATAGAAAAGTGGCTGCAGGATCTCCTGGGTGGCGTTTCCAGGCCCCTTGCTGCTGGCCAGGCGTTGCAGTGGGTGCGGGTGCCCAGTTTTGGTGGCTTCAGCGTCCCACCGTGAGCGGGGCCGTCCAGCTCTCCCCTGCGGTCACAGCGTTTGGTAACGGGACAATCCTCCTGCTGATGTGTGACCCTGCGAGGTGTGCTGAGACATCTCCGTGCAGGTGCTGGCTGTTCTGCCGTGCTGCGTGCCAGACAGCGCGTGTTGGGGACAGGAGGTCCTGCCCTGCACCTTACGGAGCCATTTGTTTCCAGAAATGAGAAGAAAATCTGGAGTGTTTGAGAAGAAGCTTCACGAGATGTTATGCCTGCAAATCTTACAACTGAAGCAGAGCCCGGGGGCTCTGGCACCTCTGTGTGCAGCTGGCTTGGTGATGCTCTAGGTCCTTTGGAAACAAAGGGTGGGAGGGAAGAAATTTTGTCTCTCTATTCCTTTTAATAAAAAGTCAATCTCAGTTTCGTGACCTCTCTAGGAAAGACGCGTTGAGCGAGATCCCCTGGTTGGCAGCAGAACGCCGGCGAGCCCTGAGCAGTGCTGCAGGAACGGGGCCGTTTCTCAGGCAGCCCAGGTTTTGCCCGCGAAGCCGAAGCTCTTTTCGGAAGCAAGTGGAGCCTCTGCACCCAGGGCACCTGCTGGAGTCCTGGGGCTGGCTCCTGCGGGGATCCGCGGGTTTTGGGCTGCAGGCAGCCCTGTGGTCCCACACCGATGCTATGGGGGGAGAAACCAGGACGGGGCACGGCGAATTCCGGGCGGTCTGGGCCAGAAAACCTGAGCGGGAGGCTGGGCTGCTGCAGGGCTCTGTCTCCCTGGGGGCTCTGCTTGCAGGGTTTCACCTGGAGCTGTGCTGGGAGCGCGGGTTAATGAGCACCGACACCTGATGCCACGCACACTAATTGCAGTGATGTCTTTTGTTTCCTTTACCTGTTCTCTGCTGCATCTGCTGCTGTGCTGCTGCCGTCTGTCTCTCTGCTCCTGTCTTTCCCTGTATGAATGTCTCTCCTCCTCTGCCTTCTGCTCCTGTTGCCCTCCAGACCACCGCCCGGCGGCCCAAGGTGAGAACCAGCAGCTGCGCGCGGGGGGCTGAGCACCCCCGGATTTGTAAATACGAACTCGTTGAGTGCTGACCCCAAAGCGCGTTTGTTTGCTGTTGTCCTTTGTGCAGAACCTGAAGGAGCTCACAAAACTGCTCCTCTAGGGTGGGTCTGAATCATGGTACAGCCTTCTGGGGCAAACTGTACTGAGAAACGTGGTGCTCTTAGCCAGAGCGCATCCAACAGCGGAGCTTACAGGCAGCGAGCTAACGCCAAGCCTGGCTGGCAGAGCACGCTGCTTGGTGTCCCTCTTAATGTCCTTACTTGCTGCTCACTGACTCTTGCTAGCTCATGCAGGAGACTTTCCAGCAGCATCTTGAGTTTATCAGCGGGAGGAGAGAGGTAAGAGGTAGCTGCTAGGACTGCGCTGGTTCCAGCACAGTCACTCACGTGTTGAGGTCTGCCCCAGCAAGCAGGACCAGCAGAGGAGCACAGCACACGATAGATGAGAACAAACAAGGGAGATAAAACCTCAAAGAACTCTTCAGTAGCCAAGTTATGGTTTGTAAATGATTGTATCTCTTCTGTGGAGGGTGCTCTGCGGGGAGGGCTTGGTTTTCACTGGCATGTATAAGGAACACAAGGCAGGGCAGTGGCTGATCCGTGGGTATTTACCTCATGGGTAAAAAAAAAAAAAAGTGAGAGCAGTGTATGAGCAGTCTGCAAGGGTAAAACCTGTAGGTCAAAATTTCCTCTAAAGTGCCTAGAAGTGTAAAACCCCACATGCCTCAGACAGGGCAGGGCTTTTGCTGCAGACCTGTGCATTTGCAGCGAGCCGCTCTCGAGCATCACACCCGGTTGTGGTCAGGCTCACAGCCACAGCAGATGGGGTCAGCAGGCAGCTCTCGCCCTGGGACACTGGTTTCAGTGGGAGCCACTGGTGAGGGTTGTGCCGTGGCTGTGCTCGGGGCTCTAGGGGTGCCAGGGCACACTGCCCTGTGGTCCTGGCACCTTGTTGGGCCCGAGCCGCCAGGCTGTCAGCGGGCTCTGCACCACTAAGCCACACCAGGAGTGTCCCCGGGCCATGTTTCTCCCTGCCCACAGAAGCTTAAAGCTCACTCTGTGAAGTTTTAATCCCCAGAGCAGCACCTCTGAACTTCCTTGTTCTGAGTGTGACGTTTCTTGGGGATCCCGTGGGTGGCTTGGCACCACCGGGGCTGTGCTCAGCAGGGAGGGCTGAGCCCGCCTGTCCGTGGGGCATTCAGCAACTGCAGCAGGGCTGGCTTGGCCAAAATGAGTGAGGAGTCTGCAGAAGGCCTGGCTGCAGCAGGGCAGGTGATTGCCCTGTTTCCAGTGCTGCTCTGGCAGGCGGGAGCAGCGGTGCCTGTCCCGTGCCCATCTCAGTGCCCGTGCACACCCAGCCTGGTGAGCTGTGTGCCTTGGGAGACTGCAGTGCACCAAAAAGCCAAGATTGAGGAGTAAAACAGTCAGGAAGATAATTTACAGGGTGTTAGGTGCTATGGAGATGAGTGCTTCAGCAGTGCAGGGCCATGAGGAGCCGATCGGGTGAACCCCAACCCTTGCTGCTGGCTTCCCAGCCTGCGGCTAGCAGCCCCATAAGCACCGCTGAAGCGACTCCGCTGCGCTGCTTCTTCAGGTTCCTCTGATTTCCCCTGCGCTCCGGTGAACCCTTGCTACTCTTCATTTTGTCCTCCTGTTGCCCTAGGATCCGTGCTGTGTGCCCACAGCCCAGTTGCAAGCAGAGGACGCAGGTTTGGGACCCTGCTGTGGTGTCCCCATGGCACTGCCGGCGGCATCCCCGTGCCCGAGCTGGGCGCACCGCGAGCCCCTTCCCGTGGCAGCCCGGTGCCCACAGCCCTCTGCATGGGGAGCAGGGGGGTGGGAGCTGCCCGGCCCCTGGTTCTGCACACTTTGGGGTTTTGCTGTCTCATCCTCTGCAGCTGGAACCCCGAAAACCCTGGGCACGTGTCCCGTCTGTGGGCAGTGCTGGGGGCCCCCCTCAGCCCCTTCGCTGACCGCTCTGCACGCTCACCTGATGGGTGTAGGCAGTGCCTGCCGTTGGGCTTAGCGTGAGGATCTCGGCGCTCAGCCTGACTGCAGCAGCAGGGTGGATGTGGCAGCACAAGGGAACAGTTTGTAGGGCAGCCTCGTACTGTCCCCGTCACCACAGGAGGGAGCAGAGGGACTGCTGCGTCCGACCCATAGCAGGGCTTGTGTGCACACAATTCTGTGGTTTTGTTTGTTTTTTAGCTATGGCAGTTGTGTAATAACCTTTTACCTTCCCTTCAGCAACCGAGTATCTATGGATTTTGCTCAAGTCAGACTCTGTAGCATAAAACCCACAGAATTTATTGCTGGGAAATCTCCGGAGTGCTGCTCGTCCTCAGCACGCTGCAGGTCTCGGTAAAACCAGGTCATGGCTGTGCTCAGCGTAGCCAGAGGCACTTTGCTGTCACCGTGCCCCTGTCACCGTGCCCTGCAGAGCCCCTTCTGCCATCCGGGCGAGCTGTGCCCGACCTCAGCCCTCTCCCAGGGCATCCCCCCGCCTGGGTGGGACTGCAGTGCCCAAACTTCTGCTCCCTTCCTATCGCAGCCGGTAAGTATTCACACTGCGAGAGCCTGAAGCACCTCTGAAGTTTTATTCTGGGTTTCCTCTGTGCTGGAAGGGGTCTCAAGGACAGTGGTGGCGATGGGCCAACGCCGTGGTGAAAGGAAGGCAGGACTGAAGGAGGTGTGAAGCCCCTCTCCCCCAGGACACACTCCTCTGATGCTCCCCTCTGCCCGCGTTGTCTTGCAGCCCACCCGGACCCCCAGTTCTGCGGCATCCAGCGGCACGGCCGGGCCCTCGGGCTCAGCCTCTGCCTCTGGCGGGGAGATGAGCAGCAGCGAGCCCAGCACACCCGCCCAGACACCACTGGTGGCCCCCGTCATCCCTTCTCCTTCCCTCACCTCGCCGGTGGCACCGATGGTTCCCTCGCCCACCAAGGTAAGGCACGGCGCCTGCGGTCGGTGCGGAGAGGAGCGGGGAAACCTCCCCGGCACTGGTAGGAGGGAAGGGGCTGGTGGTGGTCCCTGCACAGGGCTCATGTGCCCACCCCATGGGGACCTGCCAGGCTTTGTCCCGCAGGCAGCGGGGGCTGTGGGGGGAGCGGGGCCGGCTGGGGGAATGCAGAGGCTGCTGGCCCAGACATGGGAAGGCACTGGAGAAATAAAGGGTGCCACAGCCTCACTAAGCTCCTGGTGCGTTCTCCCTTCCTGGGTCCCCGTGGGACACACGTGGCATCAGACCAAACCCCAGGGAACGTGCCGAGGGGCTGAGGCAGTGCAGGGGGTGTCCCTGAGGGGTCTGCACAGGGCTGGGACACGGCCCCTGTCCCCCTGCTGCCACCAGCAGCCCGCAGCGGGCAGGCCAGCGGGAGGTGCGCCCCGGGTCACTGCTGCCTGCGGGGGCACAGACCCCGGGGAGGACCCCTCTGTCCCTGGCTTGGGTCTTTCTAACAGTTACATCTGCGCAGTCATTCCATTTTTGTTCTTTAAAATAGTTTTTCATTACTTCCGTCCCGCTTTGTATTAATTAGTTAAAATGAGAGCTCGTGAAAGATTTAGGGCAGAAGGGTGAGGAATTAATTGTGTGAGAGGACAGAGAGCCTGCTCCGAGGCTGCGTGTCAGGGAGACGGCTGGAAGAGTCACAGCGGGTGGGGAGGAAGGAAGGAAGGAAGGAAGGAAGGAAGGAAGGAAGGAAGGAAGGATATTGCCATTCCCTGAGCCCTGCCTGGCCCGGAGGGTTTTGGTACCAGGCTTATGGAAACTCTGCAAAAGCTGTTTGTGCGGTAGCGCTGGTGACAGCAGCACATCCAGGGCTGAGAAAGCAGCAGAGAACCTGGTCTTCTTGTGCTGTTTGACGTGGGATTTTTTCAAGGCCCGTTCCTTAATGTCACCCAGCTTTGTGACCCTTCAGCACCAGCCACGGGGCTGCTTTCTGCCTGGGCTCCTGCCGGGAGCGGAGGGCTGCGTCCCCTCCTGCTGCCCTTGCCCACAGCCAGGTACCGCGTGCTGGTGCCAGCATTTACCTGCGGTGGGAGCTGCCCTGGCAGGTACAGGATGAGGTCTCCCTGCTGTGGGGTCGAGTGGGCAGCAGTGGGGAGCCCAGGACATCCCCACTGGTGGCAGGGCACAGGGTGGTGGCACAGGGTGAGGTGACAGCGATGAGCAGCAGCCAAGGAAACCCTGGTGGGTACCGGGAAGGGTGCTCAGGGTGAGGGTGCTCGGGCGCTGGGATGGGTCTGGGGTGGCCGTGGGGACAGCCAGCCCTGGCTGGACAGCCCCGAGCAGCCTGACAGGGGGGCTCCACTCATCTCCTCCGGGACAGCCCGGCTAACTCAGGCCTTTCTCTGTCCCCAGAGCACCTCGGCACCACGCGTGGGCCCCGACGGCCAGGTGACCGCAGCCCCGCGGCTCTGGTTTGCTGAGCCTGCATGTGGGAGCCGTGTAACGGGGGGGGCCCTGCCTAGACCTAACTGGCTCTGCAGCAAAACCTCACGCGTGGCTGAATGCCGTCCTGGCTTGGTGCTGAGTGATGTTTTCCCTCCCCGTAGGCAGCTCCCCAGTGACAACCCGGCTGCGCTGGAAGCTCAGCGCTAACCCCGATGCTTTTTAGGGCAGTCACTGCCTTCCCCCGAGAACAGGAGGCTTGTCCAGGGAGATGCTGTAGCCGGGTGGGATGCGGCCCCCGAGGGGGCAGCTTTTGAGTCTTGTTGGAGACCTCGGGGCTGGGCCCTTCCCCGTGCACCAGCCTTATTTTCAGCCCCTTTGGTCACAAAGCGAGGCTGTGGGCTCCGGCTGTATCCCTCTGCAGCCCTTCCCAGCCCAGCACCGACCAGGATCAGGCAGCACCTCCCCAGGCCCTGTCTTTTACTCAAGGCAAAGCCAGTTTTGTGATGTCCCAAATCCCCTGGGACAGGAGTGGATTCAGGCTGGGAGCTGGGGGACCCCTGGAGCTGCGCTGGGGCTCGCAGCACAGCCAGCTTTGGGCTGTGATGCCTCCAGGCAGCAGCGCTCCCGGCTTTAGGCTCGTGCCAGGCTCACCCCTGTAGCCTCGCTGGCCAGGACCCCCTTTTTTAGAGGCCAGCCTCAGTCTGCAGGCTGGGTGCTGTGGGAGGGAGAGGGGAGCAGCTCCCACGGGGCACAGCAGGCGTGTGCATGAGCACGGTTTGCGGTGTGCCCACCGGTGCCTGCGCTTGGGTGGCACGCTAACAGCTGGAGCACGGGCTGCTCGGGAACCTTTCGGTCAGATCTGCTCCGTGGAGGTGTTTGCTGTGTGCCATAACGCTGCTGCGACCCTAGGGGGAGGAGGAGAGCTACCGACGGGTGGGTTTGGGCGGGTTACTGCCTCGGGGGTTGTTTATTAATTTTTGTTAAAAGATTCGGGCATCCTTCGTTCCCTGCGAGGTCAGTGGCGAGGTGCTCAGCATCACCTGCGAGCCAGCCTCTGCCAGCAACAAGGAGCACTGATCACACACGGGGTCTTGTAGAAAGGATCAGCAGGTTTCATGGATTCACTCCAGCCCCAAGCGCGCAGTGATGCGCTCTGCTGGCAGTGCCCTGGCCACGATGCCAAGTTACAGCCGGGTGCCTGGGCCAGGTTCTGAGGTTTGCTCCCTGCGGGGTAAATCAACGTCTTTGGAGGTCTCTCCAAACAATGCTCCTGTTCCCTCTGGTAATTCTTTGTTTGACTTTGTAGGAGGAGGAAAATTTGCGTTCTCAAGTCAGGGACCTGGAGGAAAAATTGGAGACTCTGAAGATAAAGCGGAATGAAGACAAAGCAAAGCTTAAAGAGCTCGAGAAGTACAAGATCCAGCTGGAGCAGGTGCAGGAATGGAAGAGCAAAATGCAAGAGCAACAGGCTGATCTCCAGAAACGGTTAAAGGAGGCCAAAAAGGTGGGCAGCCCCGGGGAGCCGCGCAGCCACGGTGCTGGGGCTGGCACAGGGGGGAATGATCCCAGGGCTAATTCAATTGCTGAGAATGATTTGTTTGTTTTGGGTGGGAGTTGTGTGCTTTGTCCTGTGTTGTTTGTTTTTTTTTTAATATCCCAGCGTTAAACTGTGGACTGTCCTGGCTCTTGGCCTTCTGAATACGTGCAGGGTTGTGAAATGGCCTCTGACCTCACCTATCGCTGTTCTCTCCATCGTAAATATTGGTTCAGGTATTGAGCTGCCCGTGCAAACGCCGAGCACAGGCTGCACGGCACGTGTCACGCACCGCACGCGTGTGGGTGCCGGCTGCCCCTGGCGCGTCGAGGCAGCAGTGCCTGCAGCCTGTCCTGGAGCTGGAGCCGTAGCCTCCTCCTTTCCCCACGCTAGCTGTGAGAGCAGACAGCCCTTGGGCGGACCCTGCACAGGCCTGTCAAGGTATCAGATGTTGTGCACCCTGGGGATTGCTTTGCTTTCTGCTGCCTGCCGGCCCCGTCTGTCAGACAGCTTGAGGCAGGAGCGTCTGCGCTCTCCACAGATCGATTCCTGTCAGCCTTGTGCAGGGTAAGACAAGGCAGAGTCAGGGACGGTTTCCTTTAATGGCTGGGAATGGAGAGCGGTGGCTGAGGAGCAGGTCGTGCAGCTCACCCTGCAGGGGAGGTGTCCCCGTGTGGCAGCAGCCGCCTTTCTCCGGTTTAATCTGCTGCTGCAGCCCTGCCAGAGCTGTGGGAATGGCTCCGTTAAGATTCCAGACCTGCTGATAAGCTGCTGTTCTCCTCCAAAGTCTGAGGGAGAGTTCCTGGAGGTCTTGGAGCTCCCACAGTAGGAGCAGACCCGTGGGTAACAGCACAGGACCTGCTCATCTCCCCCAGTGCTGACTGCAGGCTTAGGCTTCCCCGATGTCCCAGTGCCCCGTGTCCCTGCACAGTGCTCGTCGCTCACAGCAGCTCCATCCCAGCGTTGTAAATACAGCAGTGACACGAGCTGCTCTTCATTGTGCTGAGTCAGTGATCGGCACAGGTTCCACGTGGGAGCTGGGCGTCCCAGGAGCTGGTCTTGCACAGCACTTGGCTGATCCAGTGCTCTGCAGCCATGCTGGAGCCGAGCGCGTCCTGACGGTGTGAGGGAAGGCTTAGGGCTGGGGGGTTATCAGCGTGTTTAATTAAGGGGGGGAACAAGACAGAGCCAGGCTCTTAGCGATGCCCACTGGGAGTGCAAGAGGAAAGGGGCACGAACTGAAATACAGGAAATCTGGTTTAAACAGGAAGAAAAACTTCTAGTGTGGAAGTGATCAAACCCCGGAGCAGGCTGCCCAGAGACGCTGTGGAGTCCCCACCGTGGGGATGTGTGAAGCACAGACAGACACAGACAGACACAGACAGACAGACACAGACACAGACACACGTCTCTGCCGTTCCTTTCCATATGTGCTCTGGCTCAATTTCTCCCTCCAGCGGGCTCCCAGTCTGTTGTGGACTTTTATTTTGTTAAACTTCTTCTCCCTTTAGCTAAAATTCTGTATCTCGAGCTCCTGCCCTGCAGGGTAGCTTGGTGAGAATCGCTGCCAGCGAATGCCCTAGGGCTGGGAGCTGATGGCCCTGGGCGTTGCTCCTTATGGAGAAATGTTTCTCCATCGGGCTCTGCTGCTGCTGCCCTGGCTCAGCAGGGGAAGGTGCTGAGCCACTGGGGTTTGCACCGTGCCCACGAGCCCTGTGCCTGCTCCTGGGGTGTGGTGTCCTTACCCCCCGGGTGTTCCTGGGTCCCTCCCTTCTTCTGGAGGCTTGTCGTCCTTGTAGCAATAGCTCTAGGCTGCCTTCTCTCAGCTGCCTTTTGTTCTGTCCTCACCCAAGTTATGAAGCAGGGCTCCCTGCCCGCAGTGTCACCGGGTGTCTGCCGTTTGGTGTCAGTGCCCTGCGCTCCCCAGGGACAGGCGATGTGCTCCTCCGACGTGCTCCTTGTGCTGCAGCTTGGTGCTCTCGGGCAGGCAGCAGCACTCAGCACTGAGAAATGAGCTTCTCCTCTCTGCTCTTTGCCCTGTTTTGTCCCGGGGGCTCCTTCCTTTGCTTCCCCAGCGATCTGTTCGTGTGGTCCTGCACCAGCGCTGCAGGTCCGGGTCTCTCCTTCCCTCACACCCCCCTCCCCTTGCCTGCAGGTTGGTTTCTGGGGGTGCTCCTGCCGGGCTCTTCTGATGGAGGGGAGAGGGGAGATGGATGCTGGGGGGAAGGCGATGGGCCTGCCTTCTCCTCTCAGCTCTGACACCCTTTGTCAGTTGGACTCGTTCCCTTTGGGGGAGCCGTGAGCGTTGTGATGGTCTGAGGCTCGTGGTTTTGGGATAGGGCTCTCCTCACCGGCCCTGGGCACCCCAGGCACGGCCCCAGCTGCGTGTGCTCGCCCGCAGGAAGCCAAAGATGCCCTGGAAGCCAAGGAGCGCTACATGGAGGAGATGTCAGACACCGCCGACGCGATTGAGATGGCAACGCTGGACAAGGAGATGGCGGAGGAGCGGGCAGAGTCCCTGCAGCAGGAGGTGGACTCCCTGAAGGAGAAGGTGGAATATCTCACCATGGACCTGGAGATCCTAAAGCACGAGATCGAAGAGAAAGGTGGGAGAGGAGCTGGGAAGGCGGCTCTGGGTGGCAGCCTTGCTGCTGCTCTCTGAGCATGGGGACAGGCGTTCTTGTCCTGGGCCTGGGGGAGCTCGGGTTTAATGCCAGAGGCTGAGCTTTAGTGCTCGTGACTGTTGCTGGGGGCAGCGGCTCCCACCCCAAAAGGTGTTGTGACACATCCTTCACACAATAGGTAACGTAGCTGCTGATGCTCACTGATTTTAGATCCAGCTTGCCGGCTTTGCACTGAGCATAGCTTCAAAACCAGTGCACTGCCCTTGATTTGATTCCCCTGTGGCCTCGTAGCTCTTTGTATTCAAGGTGAGCTTTAAAAATTACACACAGCAGGGAACGAGCCAGCCGTTAAGCACTTATGCACGTATAAATACTTGTATTTATACCTGCAATAAATCAAACCTGTGGAAGATCAGGCATGCAGGCAGAGGGATGTGACAGAAAGATGGACGCGTTGAGGGAGTGGGAAGAATGTGGAGAGGACAAAGACAGCCTGCAGGGATGGGTGGACGTTGCTGAAGGGAGCGATGTCGTTTTGTCTGAGTTTGGTTTTGCTGAACCCCGGGGGCCAGGAGGGCTGAGAGCTGAGATTTTTCCTTTCCACTCCAGGCTCGGATGGAGCAGCATCCAGTTACCAAGTCAAACAGCTGGAAGAGCAAAATGCAAGACTCAAGGAAGCTCTTGTAAGGTAGGAGACCCAAAAGGCTGGGAGACTGCTGCTGGAGTTGCTCCCTGGGAGAGCCCGTGCCCTCTTGGTCTTTACTCCCTTGGTTCTTCCTTTCCGTGCTTTAGCCTGTCCCATGTGTAGTTGTTCCTTCCTCCCTGTCCCTCCTGTGCTCTGTTTGTTTCCCATTCTGCCTTTGCTCCCTCCAGCCCCTGTAGCTCTGATTTTTTTTCCAAAAGTGCTGGCCCAGGCACTGGTTGGGCATCACAAGCATCCTTGGGAGAGCTTAAAAAACTCCCCTCTGTGCCCAGCTGGTCCGTGCAGGCTGGCAGGGCTCTTCAGCAGCTCACTGCCAGCGGGCAGCCAGCACCAACGGGGGGTGGGGGTGTCTTGAAGCCCACCAGGAGCGGTGTATTGCGAGGGGATGGCTTCTTAGCCTCTGCTGGGCTTGTGCTGAGTCTGGTCGCTCTCTTGAAGGATGCGGGACTTGTCTGCCTCGGAGAAGCAGGAGCACGTCAAGCTTCAGAAACAAATGGAGAAGAAGAACACCGAGCTGGAGTCCCTGCGCCAGCAGAGGGAGAAGCTTCAGGAAGAGGTGAAGCAGGCAGAGAAAACGGTCGATGAGCTGAAGGAGCAGGTGAGTCCACCGACAGAGGGTGGGTGGGGAGGGGAAGCTCAGGGCTGGTTTTGGGCACCGAGCAGCCGCTGCCAGGCAGCTCTGGGTCACCTCTTGGCACGCAGCTCTTTCTGTCCATCTCCCAGTTGGTGATACTGCTGTAGGGACTTTAATTTCTGGTCTGCACTCATAACCAAACGCTGTTCCAGCCCTGGAGCTGTGCGGGGCTCTGCTGGGTGTGAGGGTGGCTCCGGGGCGTAGGGCGCAGGCTTGTGCTTCCCAGCAGCGATCTGCAGCTCCCTGAGGTCTGGTCCCTGTAACCTCCCTGCCTGGCCATCGTCGTGAGGTGTTCCCCAGGCTGAGATGTGGGTGTGGGTGTGGGGCCGCCCTGAGGAAGCCCCCGGGATGGATCTGTGCTCCCTGCAGAGCTGCCTGGGCCCTCCTCTGAGCTGCTCCCCCCAGGGACCTGGCCCCGCGCTACCTGAGCACTGCCGGGGTTGTGTGGTTGTGGGCTGCTGGCAGAGGTGCTGCCTCTTAGGGCAAGGACTGTGACACCCGTTCTCTGTTAAGTGTCTGTGTGTAACCACCACCAGGCCCTCGGGGGGCTTGGTTAGGGCCGTGTCAGGAGTCTACAGACCCAGCCCAAAGGTCGGCAGCATTTATGCTGACCTGAAGCTGTTCGACATCGTGCCCTGGGGCTGCAGCTGAAGAGCCAGTAACAACCCTAAGAGCCACAGCCAGGCCTTGCTTTTCCTGTGCCCTTCCTGCTGGGGCTACAGGACTGCCTGTGGGCTGTTCTGGTTTGAGGTGTTTGCTGTCCTGGTGTTCCCTGTCACTGGGGGGGGGACGCACCAGCCATGTCCCACGGGACAACCCCACTGTGGTGTGAAGTGACCTCAAACTGCGTTCTCCGGCTGGGTTGTACTGTGATGGGTGTGTGCTTCCAGGTGGATGCTGCTTTGGGCGCTGAAGAGATGGTGGAGACCCTGACAGAGAGAAACCTGGACCTGGAGGAGAAGGTCCGGGAGCTGCGTGAGACTGTCGGGGACCTGGTAAGAGAAACTCCTCCGGGACAAGGGGCAGTGCTCGCGCTGCCTCCTCCACACCGGCCGTGTGGCTGGGCAGTGAGGCTGCCCGAGGTGCTGGGAGCTGCCTGGCAGCAGTGCCAGAGGGGTCTGGGAGCCTCCGCAGGCATCGTGCTCGGTGCCACTTGGAGCAGTGTGCCCATGTGCTGCGCAGGGCAGGGCCTTTGCACCCCAGGGTGCCCCCCAGCTCTGCTCCAAAAACACCGGGCTGCGGGGTAACTGCGTCCCCTGCCACCCCTTGCCAGGAAGCCATGAACGAGATGAATGATGAGCTGCAGGAAAATGCTCGGGAGACGGAGCTGGAGCTCCGGGAGCAGCTGGACATGGCGACAGCACGGGTCCGCGAGGCTGAGAAACGTGTGGAGGCTGCGCAGGAGACCGTGGCCGACTACCAGCAGACCATCAAGAAGTACAGAGAGCTGACTGCTCACCTCCAGGTAGGGCGTTTGGTGCTGCAGGGGGCCGGGCTGGGAGGCAGGCGCTGCCAGCCAGGAGTGCTTCCCCCTGAGGGAGCAGACCTCAGTGACAGGGAGGCAGCATGCGTGGGCCCCTGGGGATGGGCTGGCAGGAGCAGGTACTTCTCCTCTCATCAGTTGGCTGCTGAGCTGCTCCTGCTCCAGGCTGGGAACTGAGTCCTGGAGAGGTCGGGATAGCGTTGGGGTTGTTCCAGCACTGCTCTTGGCCCTCGGCTTTGGTGGTGCACAGGAGAGGGGTGATGAGTCCGTGTGGAGTCCTTGGCTGACACACAGCTTGGTGTCAACAGAGCATTTGGACAGTGCTCATGTTCCTCCTCCTGACGTTCATCCATCACTGCGTGTGTTGCACAATGAGCCCCCAGAGCTCTCCCCACCCTACCCAAGAAGGGGGCACGTGGAGGTTCGGTGTGGGTGTGCTGCAGAGCTGTGGGGTTGCAGGGTTGCAGACCTCTCCTGTGGTGGTTTTCTGTCTGACAGCAGCTTCTTTCTGTGCTCAGGACGTGAACCGAGAACTCATGAGTCAGCAAGAAGCATCTGCTGAGAAGCAGCAGCAGCCTCCTCCCGAGATGTTTGACTTCAAGATTAAGTTTGCAGAGACAAAAGCCCACGCGAAGGTAGGGGCAGCAGGAGGGCCGTGCGCCAGGCACGGGGCACTTCTGTGTGCCAGGCCCCTGAACTGTGCAGATGCTGGGCTCAGGGCAGGTCTGTCCCTGCCATGTGGTGGGGCTGGCCCTGGGGCACAGCTCTCAGAGCCGGGCTGTGGTGCTCCTGCCAGCAGTGGAAACACCGAGGCAGCTGCTGGGAGCTGCAGGGAACACAGGGCACGTTGTGGGGGAGCAGGATACCAGCACAGGGGACACTGGCTGACACTGGTGTGAGGGTGAACACAGGCAGGAGAGGCTTAATGGGGCAGAGCAGTTTGATCAAGAGAAAAACCATCCCTGGTTCTGTGTGCTGAGGTCCTGCTCTGCTCCTGGCCATGCTGCACCCAAAAGGCCCCGAGATATTTTCATTGCCTCTGCTGCCCGGCAGTGGGGCTGGGGGGGCTGGTGTGAGATAAATCATCCATCCCTGCTGGGGGCAGCGGGTGCCCCTCTCCCAACAGAAACATCAAACTTCTCCAAGCTCACTGCTGTGCAAAAAAGGGAAGTTTTCTTCTGAAAGCGTGCTCAGAGCTGGCAGTATTAGCACTGTCCTTTATCCCACTGTGAATGCTGGCCGGGAAGGGAAAACGCTCATGAGCACAGCGATGTGGAGTACCCCAACTCCTCTGGGGCCAGAGCTCCAGAGCAGCCCCCGGGCAGTGACAGGGGGGTGTCAGGGAGGGCGGTGGTGGCTGCAGGAGGAGGGGGGCTCTGTGTCCCTGTGGCGCTGAGCCGGCCCCTGTGCTGTGTGCTGCAGGCCATCGAGATGGAGCTGCGGCAGATGGAGGTGCAGCAGGCCAACCGGCACGTCTCCCTGCTCACCTCCTTCATGCCGGACAGCTTCCTGCGCCACGGCGGGGACCACGACTGCATCCTGGTGCTGCTGCTCATCCCTCGGCTCATCTGCAAGGTGGGGTGGCTTCTGCCTGCCCTGGGGGGGGTTAGGCTTCATCAAGAGCTCGCATTAATTCGTGCACCGAGGCTCTGGGCTGGGCTGATGGGGCTTGGAGCATCTTCAAGCCCACTGGGCCTAACCAGGAGGTGGTGGCTGTGCCGCAGCTCTGGGGGAGATTTTCTTTCTGTCCCATGTAAATTTGGGATTTTGAACATTTACTTCTTTGAGAACTTTCAAAATTGCCTGGGAGGAGGAGGGAGCGAAATTCCTGCCCCCAGGCAGTGATGGCTCAGTGGAGCACTCATCCACGGTACCAGTGGCTCAGGTCTGTCAGTGCAGGGCAGGCTGTCAGCCCTGGTGCCTTGCAGTGCTGACCGGGCTGCTCGGCTCTGCTGTCCCTCTTGTTCTCCCTCTGGATTCAAATCTTCCCCAGGAAGCTTGTTTTTCTGGGGGTAGGGGTGCAGGGGGGAGTTGGTCAGGTCCGTGACTAAGTGGGACAGATCAGGGTGGGCGCAGGGGGATTCTCCAAGGTTGTCCTCCCCAACAGGCCGAGCTGATCAGCAAACAAGCTCAGGAGAAGTTTGATCTGAACGAGAACTGCGCAGAGCGGACTGGCCTCCGGGGCGCTCCGGGAGAGCAGCTGAGCTTTGCTGCAGGGCTGGTGTATTCCCTCAGCCTCCTGCAGGCCACGCTGCACAAATACGAGCAGTGAGTACCCAGCCGCCCCCAGCCCCAATTCCCACCCCCTTCACCCTCTGGAAGCACGGAGCTCTGCAGCAGGGCCTGGACCCTGCTGGAGCTGAAGTTTGGGCAGCAAGGCTGAAACAAAGCTGAGGGGCCCTGGGTTTCTCCCTGCGATGGGGTGGTCACTTCTGTTCTGTCTCCTTCCTCATTTTCTTTCCAAGAACATGGGGGACTCAGATCTCTAGCATGCATGGCTGGTCCCTCAGCTGTGTCTGCGTGTCTTTAGCTCAGGGTTAGCCTTGGTGCGTTGATTTTTATTTTTATTTTCCATCTGTCCCACACCACAGCCTTTCTCTTGCTGAGCTGAATTGTGCCTGGGATTCACTCTGGGCTTCAGGCTCCCAGCCCCCTGCAGCCCAGTCCCCCCTACCACATGTGCCCCGTGCTCAGTTCCCTGGGAAAGCTTCCCCAGCCCATCACTGAGCGCTGTACAGGGCATTGCTGCTGCTGACAGGCAGACCTCGTGTCTCCCTGGACTGACCTGCTGTGCTCTGGGGCTCCCTTTCCCTGGGGCTCCCTGGCAACCCGTCTCATGCCCTGTTTTTTTACAGATGTTTTGTCCTCCCCAGCCTCTCCCTAGCTCCCGTGCTGCTCAGCCTGCAGGCTGAGGCTGGCACCTCGAGTGCTCCGGGGTCGGCACCAGAAGCACAGCCCGTGTGGGTGCCGTGTGTGGTGTGTGCCTGTCCCAGAGCTGCTGACTGCCTGCGCTCCCTCCCCAGGGCCCTGAACAAGTGCAGCGTGGAGGTGTATAAGAAGGTGGGGATGCTGTACCCCGAGATGAGCGTCCACGAGCGCTCCCTGGACTTCCTGATCGAGCTGCTGCACAAGGACCAACTGGATGAGACGGTCAACGTGGAGCCGCTGACCAAAGCCATCAAGTACTATCAGGTAGGTGGTTGTGGTGTGGGTGAGCTGCAGATAAACCCGCTGGCAGCGACTCCCCTTTGGGTGCTTTTCACCCTCGGAGCGTGCAGGACGTGAGCCTGAGGCACTGGCAGCTGGGGGCTGCGTCTTCTGTCCCTGGGAGGACGCGGGCAGCAGGGACGTGGTTCCCCTGTCCCAGGCTCGTGCAGCTCTGTGGGCAGGGCAGGGCGCTGACCTGTTTGAGTTAAAGGCCATCGGTCGGGGGGCAGTGTTGACAGGGACCTGGCGGGGTCATTGCGGGAGGTTGCACTTCAGTCGAAAGTTAAGCCAAAAATTCGGTGTTTGTTTTTGTTCTGGATTCCCCCGTTGGGTTTATTTGCTTGTGTGTGTGCAAACCTTGGAGGGGTGATGATCTCTGCTGTTTTCCCCCAGCACCTGTACAGCATCCACCTGGCTGAGCAGGCTGAGGACTGCACGATGCAGCTGGCTGACCACATCAAGGTGAAGTGGTGCCAAATGACCCGAGTGTCCTTGTCACGTGCTGTCTGCCTCTGCCCCCCCCATCCCTTGAGATCGTTCTGTGAATTGGGGTGCCCCTCTGCCCCCTCCTCCCCTCGCAGGCACTGCGGGGCAGCGCAGCCACGCTGCAGGCTCCCAGCTCGGGGAGAGGGGAGGGAAACCCAGGCCCTTTGCCCTGCAGACATCCCCGGGAGAGGAGAGCAGCGAGGGGGGTGCAGGGAGCCCTGTGTCTGGGGGGGACGTTGTGCTTCCCGAGCCGCTGCACTCCCTGGGCTTCAGAGGGGGGTGCGGGGGTCTTGTGCCCCACGGAGTAAAACAGGAATGGATTCAATGCCTCAAACTTCTCCTGGGAAACCTGGAGCTGTGGCAGCGTGGCGTAGAGAGGGCCTGTCCCGAGACACCCGAGACCAAAGCCCCAGCTTGTCCTGGGGCAGCTGCCCTGCCTGGTGTCTGCTGCCGTGAGCTCACGGTGCTCGTGCTTGTGCTCCGCAGTTCACGCAGAGTGCCTTGGACTGCATGGGCGTGGAGGTGTGCAGGCTGCGAGCCTTCCTGCAGGTAGGAGTGCCCGGCCCTGCTGCCTGCTGCTGGGTTCCCCCCCAGCCCTCGGTCAGTCTTTCTGAGGTCCTTTTGGTGCTCCCCAGGCTGGGCAGGAGGCGTCCGACCTCGCCATCCTCCTCAAGGACCTGGAGACCTCGTGCAGCGACATCCGCCAGTTCTGCAAGAAGATCAGGCGCCGCATGCCGGGCACAGACGCCCCGGGGATCCCCGCGGCGCTGGGCTTTGGGCAGCAGGTGAGCTGGGCAGCCAGGCAGGGAGCCCGAGCTGCTCCCTGGGGGGCCACGGCCACGTGCTGGGGCTGGCACCGAGAGCATTCAGCTTGCTGCTCTCCTCACTGGCTCTGCGGAGAGAGCACAGCACTGCCTGGCAGAGCCCTGCCTGAGCCAAGCAGCAGCACAGGGACTGCATGTCTCTGGGCTTTACGTTCTGGTCAGGGTGGAGACGTGGCCTTTGTAAGCTACTCTCCTCCAGCCTTGAGCTTCTTTCTGTCTTTCCTGGTGTTTTCCATCTTCCTCCTTCAGACGCGCGTTAGACGCCAGGAGCTGGCACCAGAGCGAGGGAAGCGTTGTGCAGCCGGGAGCTGCAGTGTCTGGGAGGGAGCTGGGGGGCAGCCCCCTGCCTTTCCTCCCTGACCCCCCCCTGCTTTGCCTGGCCCCAGGTTTCGGACACGCTGCTGGACTGCCGCAAGCACCTGACCTGGGTGGTGGCCGTGCTGCAGGAGGTGGCCGCGGCGGGCGCGCAGCTCATCGCCCCTCTGGCAGAGAACGAGGGGCTGCTGGCGGTGAAGCTGGAGGACCTGGCCTTCAAGGCGAGCGAGCAGGTGGGAAATCCTCTTCTCACTGCCCCTGTACTCTGCTGCGGCGCGGGGTGGGGTTGGTGCACGTCCCCGGGGGCTGCAGACCTGCCCGGGAGGGTCTCGGGGAGCCTGGGAGCGTGGCCGGGGAATGCCGAAATGCAGCGCGCTCTGCTCCCTGCTCTGTGCTCTCCTTCCCCACGGCTGGCCTCGTGCTGCAGCCGCACCGAGGGGCACCTGGTGGGGAGCCAGGAGGGGGCTGCAGCGGGGGCTGAGGGGCACCTACAGCTTCTGTCCTGTCCCGTGCAGATCTACGGCACCCAGGGCATCAACCCCTACGAGTGCCTGCGGCAGTCCTGCAGCATCCTCATCGCAACCATGAACAAGATGGCCACGGCCATGCAGGAGGGAGAGTACGATGCTGACAGGCCACAGACCAAGGTGGGCTTTGCCTGCGGCAGGAGCTTCGGGCATTTGAGCTGCTCTGTGATTCCCCACAACTCGGGATCCTGCTGAGAGAGACAAGACCTTTGCGAGGTCTTGATGCCTCCGAGGTTTCCCCAGGGGCTGACACTGGTGGTGGTGAAGGCACGGGGAACAGTGACCCTCAGAACAAACACCGAGGTGCAATGCCCCGAGGCTGGTGGTGCTGGGACGTGGTGCTGAGCACACTGAGGGAGCTGCTGATGTGCTCAGCACGTGGTGGGCAGCGGTGGGGTATTCTGCTGCTGGTCCCTGGCTAGAGAAGTCCTCTGGGTGCAAGGGGGGACAGAGACCTGGGGATGGGTAGCAGAGGCCTGCAGATACAAGGAGGCCAAGAACAGTCCCCCACTTGCCATGTGGCCCATTTGCAATTACTGGGATTCCTCTTAAAACACCACTATTCATGTCTTTTTCCTCTGGTGTGTTGCAGCCCACCCCCCCTGCTGAGCTGCGGGCCGCGGCTCTTCGGGCAGAGATCACTGATGCTGAGGGGCTGGGGCTGAAGCTGGAGGACAGGGAGACGGTCATCAAGGAGCTGAAGAAGTCCCTGAAGATCAAGGTGAGCCGTTCCTCATCTGCCTCTGCCAGTCGGTGAGGAGCTGCAGTGGGGCTGCTGAGCTCCCGGCACCGTGCTGCCTGTGGTGCTGGCTGCCCCAAATCCCAGTTGGATCTCCTGGAGGTACCGACCCTGCTGTCAGGGAGCTGCTGCCTGCTGCAACCACAGCCTGCTCACAGCAGGCAGCACCTCCCTGGGTGCCAGGCACAGGCACGGCGGGGGGCAGGACCCCCCAGGCACCACGAGGAGCTTTCCTTGGTGCCACCCCCAGGGCCTGAGCCCTCTGATCTCTGCTGCTGCAGGGCGAGGAGCTCAGCGAGGCCAACGTGCGCCTCAGCCTCCTGGAGAAGAAGCTGGACAGCGCGTCCAAGGACGCGGACGACCGCGTGGAAAAGATACAGACAAAGCTGGATGAGACCCAGACGCTGCTCAAGAAGAAGGAGAAGTAAGTGTGGGATGTGTGGGATGGGTTCGTGGAGCTGGGGCTGGCTGCTGGAGGTCTCTGGTGGGGACTGCACGGTCTGCATGCCTCGGGCTGGCCGGGAGCATTGGTGAGTTAGTGCAGGGCGATACTGGGGGGGGGATGAGCAGGGGAACTGCTGTGTTCGTGGTGCTCAGCAGAGCTCGGGCTGGGACAGGGATCCTGGGGAAGGCCTTGTACAAACACTCTGTGGAAAAGGCCGTTGTCCTGGCGTGTTCTTACTGCCATCGCTGTGCTCCGAGGATCTCCCACACGCGGTCTGTGTGCTCTTCCCCAGGGAGTTCGAAGAGACCATGGATGCTCTTCAGGCAGACATCGACCAGCTGGAGTCAGAGAAGGTGGAGCTGAAGCAGCGCCTGAACAACCAGTCCAAGCGAACCATCGAGGGCCTGCGCGGGGCGCCTGCCTCCGGGGTTGCCTCCATCGTGTCCGGCATTGCCGGAGGTGTGTAACCACCCAGAGCTTCCCAGCTGCCGTGGGGTAGGGGCAGAGGGGCAGGGGGCAGAGGGGCAGGAGCTGTGCAGGGGAATGCCCCCGGCACTGGGAGCAGCGCAGCTCTGCTGCCCAACCTGTCCTCGGGGAGCCACGGCCCTGGTGGGGGACAGGATGGGGAGAGGACAGGAGGTGTTTGGGCTCTCATGGTGATGAGTGGGGCATGCAGGCAGCCCACAGCCCCTGGCAGCTCCATACAGGGGCAGGCAGAGCAGCAAGGGCAGCTTCCCAGGACACGGGTGGGCTCTGCTGTCCACCTGGCTTGGTGAATGAGAGCCAATTTCCCCTGAAGCCCCCAGCGAGGGGTGGGTGATGGTGAAGGACAGGCGATGGCTAAGGCTGCGGTTCCTCATGCTGCCTAGCAGAAGGCTTAGCGCCTTCGGGGTCCCTCTGTTTGGAGGAACACCCTATAGAAACTGCCTGGAGGCAGGTACAGAGGCAAAGAAGGGCTGTGGGGTGACAGAGCTGTGCTGGCACCTTTGTCAGGGGCTCTGGCCATCGGGCAGTGCGTGGCCTGCTGAACTGTGAGCTCAGCTCTCCTTTGGGACCGTGCCCAGGGAGGCTGGGGAGCAGCCTGTGCCTCTAGCAGCAGCGTGGCGATGGTCTGCTGGGTCTGTGTCCCTCACGGCCCCACCAGGGCTGGGGAAGAGCCCTGCACAAGGAGGGCAGGGCAGGTCTCAGGCTTGCTCTGGCTGCACCACGAGTGCTGTCGGTTTGCCAAGAGGCAGAGGTCACCCCCTGGCCACCCCCTGCCCCCAAAACGCCCCGTGAGGATGCAGATCCTGGGTGCAGCAGCTCCTGCTTCCCATGGAGCTGCAGCTTCTCCCTGAGTCACCGTGGCCACAAGCTCTGGCTCTCTGAGCACCCTGGAGGTGCCATCGGTGTAGTCTGGGTGCTGAGCAGTGTACATGGCGCTGAGCACTGTGCCAGCACCAGCCTGCCTTCTGCTGGGGACGTGCAAAGCCTGAGGGGCCTCTGTGGGGCTGCTCCTGCACTGGGAGGCTCTGGCTGAGCGTCTGGGGCAGATCTGGGTGGATCCGCACCTCTTCAGACCCAGAGCAAGGGGCAGCAGTCGTGGGCCCACGCATGTCCCACTCGGATGGCTCGCAGCCCTCTGGGCACGGCTCCTTCCAAAGCTGACCCTTGGCTTAATTCTGCTTCTTCTCATCTTTCCTCTGCCTCCTCTCCTCGTACCGCAGAGGAACAGCAGAGAGGTACAGTACTGCACCCCAGCATGCGAGTGCTCCCAGCCCCGGCCCTGCATGCAGGGGCTGCAGGGAGGTGCCCAGGGCAAGGTCTGGCCGGGGTGGAGAGGGGAAGGAGCCAGGACGTGCGGGTGCCATGGGGGCTGTGGGGCAGGGGAGCGGGCAGCTGCTGTGACCCCAGCACTGGAGAGAGGGGGCCCTGGAGCGGCCGGGGAGAACCCCGTGTTTTGGGCAAGGGGCAGCGGGTGCCCGGTGCCGGGGCTGCTGAGGGGCGTGGGTGCGTGATGCTGCCCGGCCCTGCTGGGTTTTGGCCTTTTCCATCCGAGCAAGGTGTGTGCAGTGCTGCATGTTCGCGATGGCTCGCGGGGCACCTGGGCGTGCGCCACCAAACCGTGCGGCTGCTCACCCGGTGCTGTGGCCGTGTCCCGGTGCCCAGCCCCCTCTGCATGCCTGGTGCCCGCTGCAGCTCCCCGTGCCGGGGCGTTTTGGGTGCTGACGGCGCTGCTTTGTGCCTGCTGCAGGTGTGGGTGCCGGCCAGGCAGCGGGAGGAGGCTCGGGGCCGGTGCAGGTGAAGGACTCGCCTCTTCTGCTCCAGCAAATTGAAGCCCTGCAGCTCTCCATCAAGCACCTCAAGAACGAGAACAACCGGCTCAAGGTGAGGAGGGGGCAGCAGATGTTGCTTTATGGAGGGGAGGGAGCTCTGCGGGGAGCCCAGCCAGGACACGAGGGCACTGTCCCCGCTCCTGTGCTGGGCTGGCAGCACCCGGTGCTGGTGTCGTGTCCCTGCCCAGCCTCGTTGCAGTAGTCAGGGTGCTGGCCGATGGAGCCTGATCCAGTCACTGATTGATTAATGATTGCACTATGAGGAAATTGGCAAAGCAGCAAATAATCTAATTAGCAAAATAACGTTCCACTGGTATTTATTCATAGACATATCATTATGCAGATTATTATGCATAACTGTGCAGATGTTAATTGTAGCTCTTAAATCCAACAAGTCACGTCCGTGGCCGCTGCCTTGTCAGGGTGCTGTAAGTGTTGGGTGCCGATCTGTTCCCTGCCCTGAGGCTCACAGACGCTCAGCTGTATTTACACCTCGTTTTCTCTGCTCTATTCCTCCCAAATAAACACCTTCTGATCACCTTTACCCGCTGGTTCTAGGGAGCCCAGATGAAGATGGAGCTGGCCAGCTTGAAACCTCTGCACGTAGCTAAGGTCTCTGTCGCCAAGAACAAGCATGGGGAAGATCTGGCTACGGTCAGCCTCTATCGCAAGACAAGCCAGCTCCTGGAAACCCTCTACCAGATGAGCACCAACACCAAGGTGGTGGACATGAAGCAGACAAAGTCAGGTAGGTGCTGCACAACCCCCCGGGGCTGGGGCAGCTGGGAGACCACGCAGAGGTGCTCTGTGCCGTGGGGGGACTGCTGATGGGGACTGGCAGCTCCTGGCCATCCAGCTGGGATCCAGCAGCAGGGGGTGTGTGCTGCAGGGCACAGCTCCAGCCTGCCCCCGTATCCCTTGGAGGGATGGGGCTGTGCTGCTTGTGCTGGCCAGGCTTCCCCTGGGGAGCTCTCCTAGCCCAGAGCCGTGGCCCTCCTGTCCCAGCACGTGTCTGGGGACAGCGTGGCTCCAGCCTGGCGGGCAGGAGGCTGAAGCTGTTTCCCTGTCAGGGTGGCTCAGCCTCTGACCCAGGGCGCTGCAGGCTGCGCCTGGAGCCTCCTGTCCCCACAGCCCTCCTCTGGTGGCAAAGAACCGGGGCTGGCTGGGCCGGTGCTCCGCGGTGCGGGACTGTGCTGAGGGCTGGGTGCTGGGCCCCGCTGGGTCAAATGCACCTTCCTCACCCCCGGCCTTTGCAGGAAGGAGCGCAGCCACGCGCCTGCTGGAGCAGACGGCACGCCTGTGGTCCCTGAAGACCACCATCGACACGCTGCAGGTACGGCGGGCCTGGGGGGGTGTCGGGGTGAGGGGTGGGCTGGGGGCTGCTGGGCACAGCCCTCCCCTGCCCCCTGGGCTCGTGGTGCAGTGCTGATGGTGACAGTGCTGTGCCCCGCTGTGCCCCCAGGCCGACACGCTGCGGGAGGTGGTGCAGCAGCACCCGGGCGCCAGCGTCCCCACGGCCTTCGGCGTCTTCCCGTCCTCCTCCTTCCTCAAGGTGAGCAGGGGCAGGGTGGGGGGGCTGCTGGTCGATGCTTATCGATCACCGATCGCTAATCACTAATCCCATTTATCCCGCAGGCGCAGCGGGAGCAGGAGCAGGGCGCCGCCGCCTTCGGGCGTGTGTCGGTGCCGTGCGCGGCCGGGCAGGGCCACACGGAGCGGGTGCTGCTCACCCCCGAGCTGCTGCAGCGCCTGCAGGGACACTTCGTCTGCTGAGCCCCCCGAGCCGCCCCCGCAGCGCCCGCACGGAACGGACCCGGCGGGACCCCCCCTCCCCGCACCCCCGCCCCGTCCCCTCCCTCCCCCCAATAAAGCTCCCGCTCCCCGCACTCCGCGCTTTTATTCACGGGGGCGGGGCCACGGAGCGCCGCGGCGGCTGCCATTGGCTGTGGGCGGCGAGGGGCTGGCAGCAGCCGCCATACGCAGCGCTGATTGGTGGGGCTGCAGGGGCGGGCGGGGCGGTCATTGGCCGAGGCGGTTCGCGCCGATTGGTGGGCGGGGAGCGGCGCGCGGGCTCCCATTGGCCGCGAGCGACGAGGGGCGGGCTTCCGGTGCGGGGCGGCCAGTTCCGGGCGGCGGCGGCGGCGGCGGGATGGTGAGCGGGGGGCGCCGGCCGCAATCCGCCCCCATCGGGACCGGGCCGGGACCGGGGGGCGCGGCGGGGGCGGGGGCGGCTCCGGGGGGAGCCGCGGGGCCTGGGGGGGGGCCTCCTGCGGGGCTGGAGGGGACGGGGGATGGGGGGGCACCGAGCGCGGCCCGGCCCGGCCCGCGTGTGACCGGCGTCCCGCAGGTGCTGCTGCACGTCCTGTTCGAGCATGCGGCCGGGTACGCGCTGTTCGCCGTGCGCGAGGTGGAGGAGATCAGCCTGCTGCTGCCGCAGGTACGGGCCGGGGGGGGGAACGGGGGGAATTTGGGGGGCGGGGGGGGGGTCGCCGCGTGCCCCTCCCGGGAGCCCGGGGCCGTTCGGTGCCCGCCACGCGCGGGGCCGGGCGCTCAGGGGGTGCCGCCGGCAGGTGGAGGAGAGCGTCCTCACCATCGGCAAGTTCCACAACGTGGTGAAGCTCGTCGCCTTCGCGCCCTTCAAGTCGGCGCAGAGCGCGCTGGAGAACATCAACGCCGTGTCCGAGGGTGAGTGGGGGGGCACGGGGGAATGGGGGTCCCTGCCCGGCCCGGCACGGCCCCGCTGAGCCGCCCCCACCCCGCAGGGATCCTGCACGAGGACCTGCGGCTGCTGCTGGAGACCTCGATGCCCGCCAAGAAGAAGAAGGCGCTGCTGGGAGTTGCTGATGCCAAGATCGGGGCGGCCATCCTGGAGGAGCTGGGCTACCAGTGCCAGACCGGGGGGGTCGTGGCTGAGATCCTGAGGGGTGAGTGGCCGGGGGCAGGGGGATCTCACAACCTGAGACCCCTGCAGGGCCCGGGGGGGCCAACCCGGGGGTGCTCAGCCGCACGTCCTGCCGGGGTGGTGACGGAGCCCTCCGTGCAGGGATCCGCCTGCACTTCCACGCGCTGGTGAAGGGCCTCACCGCACAGTCGGCCTCCAAGGCGCAGCTGGGTCTTGGCCACAGCTACTCCCGAGCCAAGGTGAAGTTCAACGTGAACCGCGTGGACAACATGATCATCCAGTCCATCAGCCTCCTGGACCAGCTGGACAAGGACATCAACACCTTCTCCATGCGCGTTCGGTGAGGGGGGTCCCCGGGCGGGAGGAGCGGCGCGGGTTTCCTCCCCACGCTTACCACAGGCAGCTCGTCCTCCGGCTGCCTGTACAGAACGGGGAGGGAGAGCACGGCCCCGAATGCACCCCAGCCGGGGAAACCGTGCCCCGGCTGGATTGTGAGCGGGGACACACGCAGGGCCGGTGGGTGGGGGCGTGCATGGGGCCGGGCTCTGCCCTGACGCTGTGCCTGCAGGGAGTGGTACGGGTACCACTTCCCCGAGCTCATCAAGATCGTCTCTGAGAACTACACCTACTGCCGGCTGGCCAAGTTCATTGGGAACCGCAAGGAGCTGAGCGAGGAGAGCCTGGAGGGGCTGGAGGAGATCGTCATGGACAGCGCCAAGGCTCAGGCCATTCTGGAAGCTTCCCGCTCCTCCATGGGTAGGTGGGGATGGGCAGCGATGGCTCCGTCGGAGCTCTGAGCTGAGCGGGGTCGCTGCTGCTGCGTGGTTGGCGTTGCTCAGCCTTCATGCTCGTCTTGCCCAGGCATGGACATCTCCCCCATCGACCTCATCAACATCGAGAGCTTCTCCAGCCGCGTGATCTCGCTGTCCGAGTACCGCAAGGGCCTGCAGGAGTACCTGCGCTCCAAGATGAGCCAGGTGGCTCCCAGCCTCTCGGCTCTCATCGGGGAGGTGGTGAGTGCGAGTGTGTCCCCCCCCTGCTGCCCCTGGCCGCGGAGATGATGTCTCAGTTAATCTGTCAATCCACTGAGCTGTGCTGCTGACACTTCTCACTGCTGATCCCGGC